>NC_092233.1:44013398-44362926 GCF_036320965.1 Panulirus ornatus
GTATAAAAGAAAGAGACAGGAGGTGAAGCGAAAGGTGCAAAAGGTGAAAAAGAGGGCAAATGAGAGTTAGGGTGAGAGAGTATCATTAAACTTTAGAGAGAATAAAAAGATGTTTTGGAAGGAGGTAAATAAAGTGCGTAAGACAAGGGAGCAAATGGGAACTTCAGTGATGGGGGCTAATGGGGAGGTGATAACAAGTAGTGATGATGTGAGAAGGAGATGGAGTGAGTATTTTGAAGGTTTGTTGAATGTGTTTGATGATAAAGTGGCAGATATAGGGTGTTTTGGTCGAGGTGGTGTACAAAGTGAGAGGGTTAGGGAAAATGATTTGGTCAACAGAGAAGAGGTAGTAAAAGCTTTGCGGAAGATGAAAGCCGGCTAGGCAGCAGGGTTGGATGGTATTGCAGTGGATTTTATTAAAAAAGGGGGTGACTGTATTGTTGACTGGTTGGTAAGGTTATTTAATGTATGTATGACTCATGGCGAGGTGCCTGAGGATTGGCGGAATGCTTGCATAGTGCCATCATACAAAGGCAAAGGGGATAAGAGTGAGTGCTCAAATTACAGAGGTATAAGTTTGTTGAGTATTCCTGGTAAATTATATGGGAGGGTATTGATTGAGAGGGTGAAGGCTTGTACAGAGCATCAGATTGGGGAAGAGCTGTGTGGTTTCAGAAGTGGTAGAGGATGTGTGGATCAAGTGTTTGCTTTGAAGAATGTATGTGAGAAATAGAAAAGCAATGGGTTTGTATGTAGCATTTATGGATCTGGAGAAGGCATATGATAGAGTTGATAGAGATGCTCTGTGGAAGGTATTAAGAATATATGGTGTGGGAGGCAAGTTTTTAGAAGCAGTGAAAAGTTTTTATCGAGGAAGTAATGCATGTGTACGTGTAGGAAGAGAGGAAAGTGATTGGTTCTCAGTGAATGTAGGTTTGCGGCATGGGTGTGTGATGTCTCCATGGTTGTTTAATTTGTTTATGGTTGGGGTTGTTAGGAAGGTGAATGCAAGAGTTTTGGAAAGAGGGGCAAGTATGCAGTCTGTTGTGGATGTGAGAGCTTGGGAAATGAGTCAGTTGTTGTTCGCTGATGATACAGCACTGGTGGCTGATTCATGTGAGAAACTGTAGAAGCTGGTGACTGACTTTGGTAAAGTGTGTGAAAGAAGAAAATTAAGAGTAAATGTGAATAAAAGCAAGGTTATTAGGTACAGTAGGGTTGAGGGTCAAGTGAATAGGGGGATAAGTTTGAATGGAGAAAAATTGGAGGAAGTAAAGTGTTTTAGATATCTGGGAGTGGATCTGGCAGCGGATTGAAGTGGAAGTGAATCACAGGGTGGGGGAGGGCAAAAATTCTGCGAGCTTTGAAGAATGTGTGGAAGTCGAGAACATTGTCTCGGAAAGCAAAAATGGGTATGTTTGAAGGAATATTGGTTCCAACAAAGTTGTATGGTTGCATGGCGTGGGCTATGGATAGAGTAGTATGCAGGAGGGTGGATGTGCTGGAAATGAGATGTTTGAGGACAATATGTGGTGTGAGGTGGTTTGATCGAGTAAGTAATGTAAGGGTAAGAGAGATGTGTTGAAATAAAAAGAGTGTGTTTGAGAGAGCAGAAGAGGGTGTTTTGAAATGTTTTGGTCACATGGGAGAATGAGTGAGGAAAGATTGACCAAGAGGATATATGTGTTAGAGGTGGAGGGAACGAGAAGTGGGAGACGAAATTGGAGGTGGAAAGATGGAGTGAAAAAGATTTTGAGTGATCGGGGCCTGAACATGCAGGAGGGTGAAAGGTGTGCAAGAAAGAGAGTGAATTGGAACGATGTGGTATACCGGGGTCGACGTGCTGTCAATGGATTGAACCAGGGCATGTGAAGCGTCTGGGGTAAACCGTGGAAAGTTTTGTGGGGCCTGGATGTGAAAAGGGAGATGTGGTTTTGGTGCATTATTACATGACAGCTAGAGACTGAGTGTGAACAAATGGGGCCTTTGTTGTCATTTCCTAGTGCTACCTCACACACATGAGCGCGGGGTGGGGGTTGTTATTCCATGTGTGGCGAGGTGGCGATGGTAATAAATAAAGGCAGACTATGAATTATGTACATGTGTATATATGTATATATCTTTGTGTGTATATATATGTGTACATTGAGATGTATAGTTATGTATATTTGCGTGTGTGGATGTGTATGTATATGCACGTGTATATGGGTGGGTTGGGCCATTCTTTCGTCTGTTTCCTTGCGCTACCTCGCTAATGCAGGAGACAGCAACAAAGCAAAATATAAAAATTAAGATAGTATATGTATATATGTATAAGTACACAGACACATACATATATACACATGTGCATAATTCATATTTGCTGCCTTTATTCATTCCCGTCACCATCCCGTAACACATGAAAAGACAACCCCCTCCCCCTGCATGTGTGTGAGGTAGCGCTAGGAAAAGACAACAAAGGCCACATTCATTCACACTCAGTCTCTAGCTGTCATGTATAATGCACCGAAACCATGACTCCCTTTCCACATCCTGGCCCCACAAACTTTCCATGGTTTACGAAAGACGCTTCACATGCCCTGGTTCAATCCATTGACAGCACGTCGACCCCGGTATATGTTTATATTTTATTTTACTTTGTTGATGTCTCCTGCATTAGTGAGGTAGCGCAAGGAAACAAATGAAAGAATGGCCCAATCCACCTACATACACATATATATCCACACACATCCATACACACACATATACATATCTATATATTTTAATGTATACATATATATACATACACAGACATATACATGTATACACATGTACAAAATTCATACTTACTGCTTTTATTCATTTCCTTTACCATTCCGCCACCCATGAAATGACACCCCTCCTCTGTAATTTCAGCACTCACTTTTATCCCCTTTGCCTTTGTACAATGGCGCTATGCAAGCATTCCACTAATCCTAAGGCACCTCACCATAAGTCAAACATACATTGAATAACCTTACCAACCAGTCAACAATACAGTCACCCCCTTTTTTAATAAATTCCACTGCAATACCATCCGAACCCGCTGCCTTGCCGGCTTTCATCTTCCGCAAGGCTTTTGCTACGTCTTCTCTGTTTACCAAATGATTTTTTTATTATTATACTTTGTCGCTATCTCCTGCGTCAGCAAGGTAGTGCAAGGAAACATACGAAAGAATGGCCCAACCCACCCATATACACATGTATATACTACACTTCCACACATGTACATATACATACCTATACATTTCATCACATACATATATATATATATATATATATATATATATATATATATATATATATATATATATATATATATATACACAGACACATACATATATACACATGTACATAATTCATACTTGCTGCCTTTATTCATTCCCGTCGCCACCCCGCCACACATGAAAAGACAACCCCCTCCTCCTGCATGCGTGTGAGGTAGTGCTTGGAAAAGACAACAAAGGCCACATTCATTCACACTCAGTCTCTAGCTGTCATGTAAAATGCACCAAAACCATAGCTCCCTTTCCTCATCCAGGCCCCACAAACTTTCCCTGGTTTACCAAAGACGTTTCACATGCCCTGGTTCAATCATTTGACAGCACGTCGACCCCGCTGTATGTTTATATTTTATTTATTTATTTTTCTTTGTCGATGTCTCCCATGTTAGCGAGATAGCACAAGGTAACAAACGAAAGAATGGCCCAACCCACCCACATACACATGTATATCCACACATGTCCACACACACAGATATACACACCTATACATTTTAATGTTTACATATATATACATACACAGACATATACATATATACACTTGTACAAAATTCATACCTGCTGCCTTTATTCATTTCCATTACCACTCCGCCACACATGAAATCACACCCCACCCCCCCAGACACGTGCGAGGTAGTGCTAGGAAAAGACAACAATGGCCACATTTGTTCACACTCAGTCTCTAGCTGTCATGTATAATGCACCGAAACCACAGCTCCCTTTCCAAATCCAGGCCCCACAAACTTTCCATGGTTTACCAAAGAAGCTTCACATGCCCTGGTTCAATGTTGACAGCCCATCAATCCCGGTATACCACATCATTCCCATTCATTCTATTCCTTGCACGCCTTTCACCCTCCTGCATGCTCAGGCACCCAGTTGCTCAAAATCTTTTTCATTCCATCCTTCCACCTCCAATTTGGTCTCCCACTTCTCCTCGTTCCCTCCACCTCTGGCACATATATCCTCATTGTCAATCTTTCTTCACTCATTCTCTCCATGTGACCAAACCATTTCAATACACTCTCTTCTGCTGTCTCAACCACACTCTCTTAATTACCACACATCTCTCATACCCTTTCATTACTTACTTGATCAAACCACCTCACACCACATATTCTGCTCAAACATCTCATTTCCAACACATCCACCCTCTTCCGCACTACCCTATCTTGCAGCCATATAACATTGTTGGAACCACTATTCCTTTAAGCATACCCATTTTTGCTATCCACAATAATGTTCTTGCCTTCCACACATTTTTCAATGTTCCCCAAACCTTCACCCAATCCCCCACCCTGTAACTCACTTCCGCTTTCATGGTTCCATCCGCTGCCGAATTCATTCCCAGATATCTAAAACACTTCACTTCCTCTAGTTTTTCTCCATTCAAACTTACCTCCCAATTGACTTGTCCCTTAACCCTACTTTACATCATACCATTGCTCTTTACTTTACTTTACAAAACTCATTCACCAGCTTCAGCAGTTTCCCACCCAAATCAGCCACCAGCGCTGTATCGTCAGCAAACAACAACTGACTCACTTCCCAAGCCTTCTCATCCACAACAGACTTCATATTTGCCCTTCTCTCCAAAACTCTTGCATTCACTCCCTGACAACCCATCCATAAACAAATTAGACAGCCATGGAGACATCATGCACCCTTGCCGCAAACCAACATTCACTGAGAACCAATTACTTTCCTCTTTTCCTACTCGTACACATGCCTTACATCCTCAATAAAAACTTTTCACTGCTTCAAGCAACTTGCCTCCCACACCATATACTCCTAATGTCTTCCACAGAGCATCTCTTATCAACTTTATCATATGCCTTCTCCAGATCCATAAATGCTATGTACATATCCGTAATTCTCACATACATTCTTCACAGCAAACACCTGATCCACACATCCTCTACCGCTTCTGAAACCACACTGCTCTTCCCCATTCTGATGCTCTGTACATGTCGTCACCCTCTCAAACAATACCCTCCCATATAATTTCCCAGGAATACTCAACAAACTTATACCTCTGTAATTTGAACACTCACCATTATCCCCTTTGCCTTTATACAGTGGCACTATGCATGCATTCCACCAATCCTCAGGCACTTCACCATGAACCATACATACATTGAATATCCTCACCAACCAGTGAACAGCACAGTGACCCCTTTTTTTAACAAATTCCACTGCAGTACCATCCAAAACCACCGCCTTGCTGGCTTTCATGTTCTGCAAAGCTTTCACTACCTCTTCTCTGTTTACCAAACCATTCTCCCTGACCCTCTCACTTCACACACCACCTCGACCAATACACCTAATACCTGTCACTCTATCATCATACACATTCAACAAACCTTGAAAGTACTCACTCCAATCTCCTTCTCACATCAATGCTACTTGTTATTACCTCCCATTGGCCCCCTTCTCTGACGTTTCCTTTTGTTCTCTTGTCGTATGCACTTTATGTACCTCCTTCCAAGACATCTTTTTGTTCTCCTTAAAATATAATGATACTCTCTCACCCCAACTCTCATTCGCCTTCTTTTTCATCTCTTGCACCTTTCTCTTCATCTCTTGCCTGTTCCTTTTATGCATCTCCCAGTCATGTGCACTATTTCGCTGCAAAAATCTTCCAAATGCCTCTCTTTTCTCTCTCACTAATATTCTTACTTCTTCATCCCACCACTCTTTACCCTTTCTAATCTGCCCACCTCCCACGCTTCTCATGCCACCAGCATCTTTTGCGAAAGCCATCACTGCTTCCCTAAATACATCCCATTCCTCCCCCACTCCCCTTATGTCCTTTGCTCTCACCTTTTTCCATTCTGCACTCAGTCTCGCCTGGTAGTTCCTCACACAAGGCTCCTTCTCATGCTCACTTATTCTCTCCTTTCTCTTCACCCCAACATTTTCTCTTCTTTTCTGAAAACCTCCAATAATCTTCACCTTCACCTTTACAAGATAATATATGATCAGACATCCCTCCAGTTGCACCTCTCAGCACATTAACATCCAAAAGTCTCTCTTTCACGAACCTATCAATTAACACGTAATCCAGTAACACTCTCTGGCAATCTCTCCTACTTACATACGTATACTTATATATATCTCTCTTTGTAAACCAGGTATTCCCAATCACCAGTCCTTTTTCAGCCCATAGTCTACAAGCTCTTCACCATTTCCATTTACAACACTGAACACCCCATGTACACCATTTATTCCCTTCAACTGCCACATTACTCACCTTTGCATTCAAATCCCTCATCACTATAACCCTTTCTCTTGCATCAAAACTGCTGACACACTCAGTCAGCCTTCTCCCAAAACACTTGGCTCGTATGATCTTTCTTCTCATGACCAGGTGCATAGGCACCAATAATCACCCATTTCTCTCCATCAACTTTCAGTTTTACCCGTATCAATCTAAAGTTTACTTTCTTACACTCTATCACATACTCTCACAACTCCTTCTTTAGGAGTAGCGCTACTCCTTCCTTTGCTCTTGTCCTCTCACCAACACCTGACTTTACTCCGAAGACATTCCCAAACCAGTCTTCCCCTTTACCCTTAAGCTTCGTTTTACTCAAAGCCAAAAAATCCATGTTCCTATCCTCATACACAGTACCTATCTCTCCTTTTCTCTCATCTTGGTTACATCCACACACATTTAGACACCGCAATCTGAGCCTTTGAGGAAGATGAGCACTCTCCGTGTGACTCATTCTTCTTTTTCTCCTTTTAGAAAGTTAAGATACAAGGAGGGGAGGGTTTCTAACCCCCCCGTTCCCTGCCCCTTTATTCGGCTTCTACGACACTCTGGGAATGTGTGGTAAGTATTCTTTCTCCCCTATCCCCAGGGATATATATATATTTATCTATTTTACGATGTCGCTGTCTCCCGCGTTAGCGAGGTAGCGCAATCAAACAAACGAAAAAATGGCCCAACACACCCACATACACATGTATATACTTACACATCCACACACACACATATACATACCTATACATCTCAACATATACATATGTAAACACACACAGACATATACACATATACATATGTACATAATTCATACTGTGTGCCCTAATTCATTACCATTGCCCCCCCACCACACATGAAGTGACAACCTTCCCCCCCTGCATGTATGCGAGGTAGTGCTAGGAAAAGACAGTAATTGCCACATTCGTTCTCACTCAGTCTCTACCTGTCATGTATAATGCTCCGAAACCACAGCTGCTTTTCTACATCCAGGCCCCACAAAACTTTCCATGGTTTACCCCAAACGCTTCACATGCCCTGGTTCAATCCATTGACAGCTCATCGACCCCGGTATACCACATTGTTTGAATTCACTCTATTCCTTGCACGACTCTCCCCCTCCTGCATGTTTAGGCCCCGATCACTCAAAATCCTTTTCACTCCATCTTTCCACCTCCAATTTGGTCTCCCACTTCTTGTTCCCTCCATCTTTGACACATATGTTCTCTTTGTCAGTCTTTCCTCACTCGTCTCTCCATGTGACCAAACTATTTCAAAACGCTCTCCTCTGCTCTTTCAACCACACTATATTCATTACCACACATATCTCTTACCCTTTCATTACTTACTCGATCAAACCACCTCACACCACATATTGTCCTCAAATATCTCATTTCCAGCACATCCACCCTCCTCAGCACAACTCTATCTATAGCCCATGCATTGCAACCATATAGCATTGTTGGAACCACTATTCCTTCAAACATACCTATTTTTGCTTTCCGAGATAACGTTCTCGCCTTCCACACATTTTTCAACGCTCCCAGAACTTTCGCCCTCTCCCCCACCATATTCTATATATCTATTTATTTATTTGTTTTCCTTTGTCGTTGTCTCCCGCGTTAGCGAGGTAGCGCAAGGAAACAGACGAAAGAATGGCCCAACCCACCCACCTACACATGTATATAAATACACGTCCACACATGTAAATATACATTTTATATATTTTTTTTTTCATACTATTCACCATATCCTGTATTAGCAAGGTAGTGTTAAGAACAGAGGACTGACCCTTTGAGAGAATATCTTTACTTGGCCACCTTCTCTGTTCCTCTTCTGGAAAATTAAAAAATGAGAGGGGAGGATTTCCAGCCTCCTGTTCCCATATATATATGAGTGAGGAAAGATTGACCAAGAGGATATATGTGTCAGAGGTGTAGGGAACGAGGAGAAGTGGGAGACCAAATTGGAGGTGGAAAGATGGAGTGAAAAAGATTTTGAGTGATTGGGGCCTGAACATGCAGGAGGGTGAAAGGCGGGCAAGGAATAGAGTGAATTGGATCGATGTGGTATACCGGGGTCGATGTGCTGTCAATGGATTGAATCAAGGCATGTGAAGCGTCTGGGGTAAACCATGGAAAGTTCTGTGGGGCCTGGATATGGAAAGGGAGCTGTGGTTGCGGGCAGTATTGCATGACAGATAGAGACTGAGTGTGAACGATTGGGGCCTTTGTTGTCTTTTCCTAGCGCTACCTCGCACACATGAGGGGGGGAGGGGGATGTTATTCCATGTGTGGCAAGGTGGCGATGGGAATGAATAAAGGCAGACAGTGTGAGTTGTGTGCATATATATGTCTACATTGAGATGTATGAGTATGTATATATATATATATATTTTTTCATACTATTTGCCATTTCCTGCGTTAGCGAGGTAGCGTTAAGAACAGAGAACTGGGCCTTTGAGGGAATATCCTCACCTGACCCCCTTCTCTGTTCCTTCTTTTGGAAAATTAAAAAAAAAAGAAAGAGAGGGGAGGATTTCCAGCCACCCGCTCCCTCCCCTTTTAGTTGCCTTCTACGACACGCAGGGAATACGTGGGAAGTATTCTTTCTCCCCTATCCCCTATCGGGCCTGTGCAGGAAGCGGGCCTGGGTTCAGGCGCAGGACTGGACGAGGTTAAGGAGGTTGTGGTGGTGGTGTTGGACTTACTTTTGGTGTTGTTGATTTTGTGTCCAAGTCCTCTGCATCATCACAGCAAAGTTCTTCTTCTTCTTCCTCCTCACCCGCCACCCATTGTTGGCACATCTCTCTGTTGCCCCTGTAATGTGCTTCTACTACTTCTTTTTCTGTGCTGCTGCTGATGCTGTCGTATGACATGCAAGCACGCGTGCAGGCAGGGCTGTAGTAGTTGTGGACAAGCTGCAGGCAAGCAAGGCATTAGTAATGTGTCTGCATCTTTGGTGTGATTGCCTAAGGTGAAGGAAGGAAGGGTGTGGAATTTTGTGATGCATGGCTTGTCAATGATGATACTGATAGTAATGATAATAATATATATATATATATATATATATATATATATATATATATATATATATATATATATATATATATATATATATATATATATTTTTTTTTTTGTGCTTTGTCGCTGTCTCCCACGTTTGCGAGGTAGCGCAAGGAAACAGACGAAAGAAATGGCCCAACCCACCCCCATACACATGTATATACATACACATCCACATACGCAAATATACATACCTACACAGCTTTCCATGGTTTACCCCAGACGCTTCACATGCCCTGATTCAATCCACTGACAGCACGTCAACCCCGGTAGACCACATCGATCCAATTCACTCTATTCCTTGCCCTCCTTTCACCCTCCTGCATGTTCAGGCCCCGATCACACAAAATCTTTTTCACTCCATCTTTCCACCTCCAATTTGGTCTCCCACTTCTCCTCGTTCCCTCCACCTCCGACACATATATCCTCTTGGTCAATCTTTCCTCACTAATTCTCTCCATGTGCCCAAACCATTTCAAAACACCCTCTTCTGCTCTCTCAACCACGCTCTTATTATTTCCACATATCTCTCTTACCCTTACGTTACTTACTCGATCAAACCACCTCACACCACACATTGTCCTCAAACATCTCATTTCCAGCACATCCACCCTCCTGCGCACAATTCTATCCATAGCCCACGCCTCGCAACCATACAACATTGTTGGAACCACTATTCCTTCAAACATACCCATTTTTGCTTTCCTAGATAATGTTCTCGACTTCCACACATTCTTCAAGGCTCCCAGGATTTTCGCCCCCTCCCCCACCCTATGATCCACTTTGGCTTCCATGGTTCCATCCGCTGACAGATCCACTCCCAGATATCTAAAACACTTTACTTCCTCCAGTTTTTCTCCATTCAAACTTACCTCCCAGTTGACTTGACCCTCAACCCTACTGTACCTAATAACCTTGCTCTTATTCACATTTACTCTTAACTTTCTTCTTTCACACACTTTACCAAACTCAGTCACCAGCTTCTGCAGTTTCTCACATGAATCAGCCACCAGCGCTGTATCATCAGCAAACAACAACTGACTCACTTCCCAAGCTCTCTCATTCACAACAGACTTCATACTTGCCCCTCTTTCCAAAACTCTTGCATTCACCTCCCTAACAACCCCATCCATAAACAAATTAAACAACCATGGAGACATCACACATCCCTGTCGCAAACCTACATTCACTGAGAACCAATCACTTTCCTCTCTTCCTACACGTACACATACCTTACATCCTCGATAAAAACTTTTCACTTCTTCTAACAACTTGCCTCCCACACCATATATTCTTAATACCTTCCACAGAGCATCTCTATCAACTCTATCATATGCCTTCTCCAGATCCATAAATGCTACATACAAATCCATTTGCTTTTCTAAGTATTTCTCACATACATTCTTCAAAGCTAACACCTGATCCACACATCCTCTACCACTTCTGAAACCACACTGCTCTTCCCCAATCTGATGCTCAGTACATGCCTTCACCCTCTCAGTCAATACCCTCCCATATGATTTACCAGGAATACTCAACAAACTTATACCTCTGTAATTTGAGCACTCACTCTTATCCCCTTTGCCTTTGTACAATGGCACTATGCATGCATTCTGCCAATCCTCAGGCACCTCACCATGAGTCATACATACATTAAATAACCTTACCAACCAGTCAACAATACAGTCACCCCCTTCTTTAATAAATTACACTGCAATACCATCCAAACCTGCTGCCTTGCCGGCTTTCATCTTCCGCAAAATTTTACTACCTCTTTTCTGGTGTTTGCTTTGAAGAATGTATGTGAGAAATATTTAGAAAAACAGATGGATTTGTATGTAGCATTTATGGTCCTGGAAAAGGCATATGATAAGAGTTGATAGAGATCCTCTGTAGAAGGAATTAAGGATATATGGTGTGGGAGGCAAGTTGTTAGAAGCAGTGAAAAGTCTTTATCGATGATGTAAGGCATGTGTACGTGTGGGGAGAGAGGAAAGTGACTGGTTCTCAGTTATTGTAGGTTTGTGGCAGGGGTATGTGATGTCTCCATGGTTGTTTAATTTGTTTATGGATGGGGTGGTTAGGGAGGTGAATGCAAGAGTTTTGGAAAGAGGGGCAAGTATGCAGTCTGTTGTGGATGAGAGAGCTTGGGAAGTGAGTCACTTGTTGTTCGCTGATGATACAGCACTGGTGGCTGATTCATGTCAGAAACTGCAGAAGCTGGTGACTGAGTTTGGTGAAGTGTGTGAAAGAAGAAAGTTAAGAGTAAATGTGAATATGAGCAAGGTTATTAGGTACAGTAGGGTTGAGTTTCAAGTAATTTGGGAGGTAAGTTTGAATGTAGAAAAACTGGAGGAAGTGAAGTGTTTTAGATATTTGGGAGTGGCTTTGGCAGCAGATGGAACCATGGAAGCAGAAGTGAATCATACGGTGAGAGAGGGGGCGAAAGTTCTGGGAGCCTTGACGAATTTGTCGAAGTCGAGAACATTATCTCGGAATAAAAATGGGTATGCTTGAAGGAATAGTGGTTCCAACAATGTTGTATGATTGCGAGGCGTGGGCTATGGATAGAGTTGTGCGGAGGAGGGTGGATGTGCTGGAAATGAGGTGTTTGAGGAGAACATGTGGTGTGTGGTGGTTTGATCGAGTAAGTAATGTAAGGGTAAGAGAGATGTGTGGTAATAAAAAGAGTGTGGTTGAAAGAGCAGAAGAGGGTGTTTTGAAGTGGTTTGCACACATGAAGAGAATGAGTGAAGAAAGATTGACCAAGAGGATATATATGTCAGAGGTGTAGGGAACGAGAAGTGGGAGACCAAATTGGAGGTGGAAAGATTGAGTGAAAAAGATTTTGAGTGATTGGAACATGAACATGCAGGAGTGTGAAAGGCATGCAAGGAATAGAGTTAATTGGAACGATTTCGTATACTGGGGTCGACGTGCTGTCAATGGATTGAACCAGGGCATGTGAAGCGTCTAGGGTAAACCATGGAAAGTTCTGTAGGGCCTGGATGTGGAAAGAGAGCTGTGGTTTCGGTGCATTAATGCATGACACCTAGAGACTAAGTGTAAACGAATGGGGCCTTTGTTGTCTTCCTAGCGCTACCTCACGCACATGAGGGGGGAGGGGGTTGTTATTTCATGTGTGGCGGGGTGGCGATGGGAATGAATAAAGGCAGACAGTATGAATTATGCACATGTATATATATCTATACATCTGGGTGTGGGTTGATTAGAAAGGGTAGTGAGTGGTGGGATGAAGAAGTAAGAGTATTAGTGAAAGAGAAGAGAGAGGCATTTGGACGATTTTTGCTGGGAAAAAATGCAATTGAGTGGGAGATGTATAAAAGAAAGAGACAGGAGGTCAAGAGAAAGGTGCAAGAGGTGAAAAAAAGGGCAAATGAGAGTTGGGGTGAGAGAGTATCATTAAATTTTAGGGAGAATAAAAAGATGTTCTGGAAGGAGGTAAATAAAGTGCGTAAGACAAGGGAGCAAATGGGAACTTCAGTGAAGGGCGCAAATGGGGAGGTGATAACAAGTAGTGGTGATGTGAGAAGGAGATGGAGTGAGTATTTTGAAGGTTTGTTGAATGTGTTTGATGATAGAGTGGCAGATATAGGGTGTTTTGGTCGAGGTGGTGTGCAAAGTGAGAGGGTTAGGGAAAATGATTTGGTAAACAGAGAAGAGGTAGTAAAAGCTTTGCGGAAGATGAAAGCCGGCAAGGCAGCAGGTTTGGATGGTATTGCAGTGGAATTTATTAAAAAAGGGGGTGACTGTATTGTTGACTGGTTGGTAAGGTTATTTAATGTATGTATGACTCATGGTGAGGTGCCTGAGGATTGGCGGAATGCGTGCATAGTGCCATTGTACAAAGGCAAAGGGGATAAGAGTGAGTGCTCAAATTACAGAGGTATAAGTTTGTTGAGTATTCCTGGTAAATTATATGGGAGGGTATTGATTGAGAGGGTGAAGGCATGTACAGAGCATCAGATTGGGGAAGAGCAGTGTGGTTTCAGAAGTGGTAGAGGATGTGTGGATCAGGTGTTTGCTTTGAAGAATGTATGTGAGAAATACTTAGAAAAGCAAATGGATTTGTATGTAGCATTTATGGATCTGGAGAAGGCATATGATAGAGTTGATAGAGATGCTCTGTGGAAGGTATTAAGAATATATGGTGTGGGAGGAAAGTTGTTAGAAGCAGTGAAAAGTTTTTATCGAGGATGTAAGGCATGTGTACGTGTAGGAAGAGAGGAAAGTGATTGGTTCTCAGTGAATGTAGGTTTGCGGCAGGGGTGTGTGATGTCTCCATGGTTCTTTAATTTGTTTATGGATGGGGTTGTTAGGGAGGTAAATGCAAGAGTTTTGGAAAGAGGGGCAAGTATGAAGTCTGTTGTGGATGAGAGAGCTTGGGAAGTGAGTCAGTTGTTGTTCGCTGATGATACAGCGCTGGTGGCTGATTCATGTGAGAAACTGCAGAAGCTGGTGACTGAGTTTGGTAAAGTGTGTGGAAGAAGAAAGTTAAGAGTAAATGTGAATAAGAGCAAGGTTATTAGGTACAGTAGGGTTGAGGGTCAAGTCAATTGGGAGGTGAGTTTGAATGGAGAAAAACTGGAGGAAGTGAAGTGTTTTAGATATCTGGGAGTGGATCTGGCAGCGGATGGAACCATGGAAGCGGAAGTGGATCATAGGGTGGGGGAGGGGGCGAAAATTCTGGGGGCCTTGAAGAATGTGTGGAAGTCGAGAACATTATCTCGGAAAGCAAAAATGGCTATGTTTGAAGGAATAGTGGCTCCAACAATGTTGTATGGTTGCGAGGCGTGGGCTATGGATAGAGTTGTGCGCAGGAGGATGGATGTGCTGGAAATGAGATGTTTGAGGACAATGTGTGGTGTGAGGTGGTTTGATCGAGTGAGTAACGTAAGGGTAAGAGAGATGTGTGGAAATAAAAAGAGCATGGTTGAGAGAGCAGAAGAGGGTGTTTTGAAGTGGTTTGGGCACATGCAGAGGATGAGTGAGGAAAGATTGACCAAGAGGATATATGTGTAGGAGGTGGAGGGAACAAGGAGAAGAGGGAGACCAAATTGGAGGTGGAAAGATGGAGTGAAAAAGATTTTGTGTGATTGGGGCCTGAACATGCAGGAGGGTGAAAGGAGGGCAAGGAATAGAGTGAATTGGAGCGATGTGGTATACCAGGGATGACGTGCTGTCAGTGGATTGAATCAAGGCATGTGAAGCGTCTGGGGTAAGCCATGGAAAGCTGTGTAGGTATGTATATTTGTGTGTGTGGACGTATGTATGTACATATGTATGGGGGGGGGTTGGGCCATTTCTTTCGTCTGTTTCCTTGCGCTACCTCGCAAACGCGGGAGACAGCGACAAAGTATAATAATATAAAAAATACATCTGTGTGTGTATATATATGTATACGTTGAGATGTATAGGTATGTATATTTGCGTGTGTGGACGTGTATGTATATACATGTGTGTGTGGGTGGGATGGGCCATTCTTTCGTCTGTTTCCTTTTGCTACCTTGCTTATATAGGAGACAGCGACAAAGCAAAATAAATAAATAGATAATATATATATATATATATATATATATATATATATATATATATATATATATATATATATTTTTTTTTTTTTTATACTTTGTCGCTGTCTCCCGCGTTTGGGAGGTAGCGCAAGGAAACAGACGAAAGAAATGGCCCAACCCCCCCCCATACACATGTATATACATACGTCCACACACGCAAATATACATACCTACACAGCTTTCCATGGTTTACCCCAGACGCTTCACATGCCTTGATTCAATCCACTGACAGCACGTCAACCCCGGTATACCACATCGCTCCAATTCACTCTATTCCTTGCCCTCCTTTCACCCTCCTGCATGTTCAGGCCCCGATCACACAAAATCTTTTTCACTCCATCTTTCCACCTCCAATTTGGTCTCCCTCTTCTCCTTGCTCCCTCCACCTCCGACACATATATCCTCTTGGTCAATCTTTCCTCACTCATCCTCTCCATGTGCCCAAACCACTTCAAAACACCCTCTTCTGCTCTCTCAACCACGCTCTTTTTATTTCCACACATCTCTCTTACCCTTACGTTACTCACTCGATCAAACCACCTCACACCACACATTGTCCTCAAACATCTCATTTCCAGCACATCCATCCTCCTGCGCACAACTCTATCCATAGCCCACGCCTCGCAACCATACAACATTGTTGGAACCACTATTCCTTCAAACATACCCATTTTTGCTTTCTGAGATAATGTTCTTGACTTCCACACATTCTTCAAGGCCCCCAGAATTTTCGCCCCCTCCCCCACCCTATGATCCACTTCCGCTTCTATGGTTCCATCCGCTGCCAGATCCACTCCCAGATATCTAAAACACTTCACTTCCTCCAGTTTTTCTCCATTCAAACTCACCTCCCAATTGACTTGACCCTCAACCCTACTGTACCTAATAACCTTGCTCTTATTCACATTTACTCTTAATTTTCTTCTTCCACACACTTTACCAAACTCAGTCACCAGCTTCTGCAGTTTCTCACATGAATTAGCCACCAGCGCTGTATCATCAGCGAACAACAACTGACTCACTTCCCAAGCTCTCTCATCCCCAACAGACTTCATACTTGCCCCTCTTTCCAAAACTCTTGCATTCACCTCCCTAACAACCCCATCCATAAACAAATTAAACAACCATATATATATATATATATACATATATATATATATATATATATATTTTTTTTTTTATATGTATATTTTTTTATTCTGCTTTGGCGCTGTCTCCCGTGTTAGCTAGGTAGCGCAAGGAAACAGACGAAAGAATGTCCGAACCCACCCACATGCACATGTATATACATACACGTCCACTCACGCAAATATACATACCTATACATCTCAACATATACATATATATACACACACAGATGTGTAGATATATACACGTGCATAATTCATACTGTCTGCCTTTATTCATTCCCATCGCCATCCTGCCACACATGAAATAACAACCTCCTCCCCCCTCATGTGTGCAAGGTAGTGCTAGGAAAAGACAACAAATGCCACATTCGTTCACACTCAGTCTCTAGCTGTCATGTACTAAAGCACCGAAACCACAGGTCCCTTTCCACATCCAGGCCCCACAGAACTTTCCATCGTTTACCCCAGATGCTTCACATGCCGTGGTTCAATCCATTAACAGCAGGTCGACCCTGGTAAACCACATCATTCCAATTCACTCTATTCCTTGCACGCCTTTCACCCTCCTGCATGTTCAGGCCCCGATCACTCAGAATCCTTTTCACTCCATCTTTCCACCTGCAATTTGGTCTCCCACTTCTCCTCGTTCCCTCCATCTCTGACACATATATCCTCTTGGTCAATCTTTCCTCACTCATTCTCTCCATGTGACCAAACCATTTTAAAACACCTTCTGCTTTCTCAACCACACGCTTTTTATTACCACACATCTCTCTTACCCTATTATTACTTACTCGATCAAACCACCTCACACCACATACTGTCCTCAAACCTCTCATTTCCAACACATCCACGCTCCTCTGCACAACTTTATCCATAGCGCACGCCTCGCAACCATACAACCTTGTCGGAACCACTATTCCTTCAAACATGCCCATTTTTGCTTTCCGAGATAATATTGTCAACTTCCACACATTCTTCAAGGCCCCCAGAATTTTCGCCCCCTCCCCCACCCTATGATTCACTTCCGCTTCCATGCTTCCATCCGCTGCCAAATCCACTCCCAGATATCTAAAACGCTTCACTTCCTCCAATTTTTCTCCATTCAAACTTACCTCCCAATTGACTTGACCCTCAACCCTGCTGTACCTAATAACCTTGCTCTAATTCACATTTACTCTCAACTTTCTTCTTTCACACACTTTACCAAACTCAGTCACCATCTTCTGCAGTTTCTTACATGAATCAGCCACCAGCGCTGTATCATCAGCGAACAACAACTGACTCACTTCCCCAGCTCTCTCATCCCCAACAGACTGGATACTTGCCCCTCTTTCCAAAACTCTTGCATTCACCTCCCTAACAACCCCATCCATAAACAAATTAAACAACCATGGAGACATCACACACCCCTGCTGCAAATCTACATTCACTGAGAACCAATCACTTTCCTCTCTTCCCACACGTACACATGCCTTACATCCTCGATAAAAACTTTTCACTTCCTCTAACAACTTGCCTCCCACACCATATATCCTTAATTCCTTCCACAGAGCATCTCTATCAACTCTTATCATATGCCTTCTCCAGATCCATAAATGCTACATACAAATCCATTTGCTTTTCTAAGTATTTCTCACATACATTCTTCAAAGGAAACACCTGATCCACACATCCTCTACCACTTTTGAAACCACACTGCTCTTCCCCAATCTCATGCTATGTACATGCCTTCAGCCTCTCAATCAATACCCTCCCATATAATTTCCCAGGAATACTCAAAAAACTTATACCTCTGTAATTTGAGCACTCACTCTTATCCCCTTTTCCTTTGTACAATGTCACTATGCATGCATTCCGCCAATCCTCAGGCACCTCACCATTAATCATACATACATTAAATAACCTTACCAACCAGTCAGAAATACAGTCACCCCCTTGTTTAATAAATTCCACTGCAATAACATCCAAACCCGCTGCCTTGCCGGCTTACATCTTCCGCAAAGCTTTTACTACCTCTTCTCTGGTGTTTGCTTTGAAGAATGTATGTGAGAAATATTTAGAAAAGCAAATGGATTTGTATGTAGCATTTATGGATCTGGAGAAGGCATATGATAGAGTTGATAGAGATGCTCTGTGGAAGGTATCAAGAATATGTGGTGTGGGAGGCAAGTTGTTGGAAGCAGTGAAAAGTTTTTATCGAGGATGTAAGGCATGTGTACGTGTAGGAAGAGAGGAAAGTGATTGGTTTTCAGTGAATGTAGGTTTGCGGCAGGGGTGTGTGATGTCTCCATGGTTGTTTAATTTGTATATGGATGGGGTTGTTGGGGAGGTGAATGCAAGAGTTTTGGAAAGAGGGGCAAGTATGCAGTCTGTTGTGGATGAGAGAGCTTGGGAAGTGAATCAGTTGTTGTTCGCTGATCATACAGCACTGGTGGCTGATTCATGTCAGAAACTGCAGAAGCTGGTGACTGAGTTTGATGAAGTGTGTGTGAAAGAAGAAAGTTGAGAGTAAATGTGAATAAGAGCAAGGTTATTAGGTACAGTAGGGTTGAGGGTCAAGTCAATTGGGAGGTAAGTTTGAATGGAGAAAAACTGGAGAAAGTGAAGTGTTTTAGGTATCTGGGAGTGGCTTTGGCAGCAGATGGAACCATGGAAGCGGAAATGAATCTTAGGGCGGAAATGAATCTTAGGGTGGGGGAGGGGGCGAAAGTTCTGGGAGCCTTGAAGAATGTGTGAAAGTCAAGAACATTATCTCGGAAAAAAAATGAGTATGTTTGAATGAATAGTGGTTCCGACAATGTTGTATGGTTGCGAGGCATGGGCTATGGATAGAGTTGTGCGCAGGAGGGTGGATGTGCTGGAAATGAGATGTTTGAGAAGAACATGTTGTGTGAGGTGGTTTTATCGAGTAAGTAATAATAGGGTAAGAGAGATGTGTTGTAATAAAGAGAGTGTGGTTGAGAGAGCAGAAGAAGGTGTTTTGAAATGGTTTGGTCACATGAAGAGAATGAGTGAGGAAAGATTGACCAAGAAGATATATATGTCAGAGGTGGAGGGAACGAGAAGTGGGAGACCAAATTGGAGGTGGAAAGATTGAGTGATAAATATTTTGAGTGATTGGGAACTAAACATGCAGGAGTGTGAAAGGCATGCAAGGAAGAGTGAATTGGAACGATGTGGTGAACTGGGGTTGACGTGCTGTCAATGGATTGAACCAGAGCATGTGAAGCATCCTGGATAAACCATGGAAAGTTCTGTGTGGCCTGGATGTGGAAAGGGAGCTGTGGTTTTGGTGCATTATTACATGACAGCTAGAGACTGAGTGTAAACGAATGGGGCCTTTGTTGTCTTCCTAGCGCTACCTCGCGCACATGAGGGGGGAGGGGGTTGTTATTTCATGTGTGGCGGGGTGGCGATGGGAATGAATAAAGGCAGACAGTATGAATTATATACATGTGTATATATGTATATTTCTGTGTGTGTATATATATATATGTATACGTTGAGATGTATAGGTATGTATATTTGCGTGTGTGGACGTGTATGTATATACATGTGTATGTGGGTGGGGTGGGTCATTCTTTCGTCTGTTTCCTTTTGCTACCTCGCTTATGCGGGACACAGCGACAAAGCAAAATGAATAGATAGATAATACACACACACACACACACACATATATATATATATATATATATATATATATATATATATATATATATATATATGTGTGTGTGTGTGTGTATATTTTTTTTATTTTGCTTTGTCGCTGTCTCCCGTGTTAGCTAGGTAGCGCAAGGAAACAGACGAAAGAATGGCCGCCGAACCCACCCATATACACATTTATATACATACACGTCCACTCACGCAAATACACATACCTATACATCTCAACGTATACATATATATACACACACAGATGTATAGATATATACACGTGTATAATTCATACTGTCTGCCTTTATTCATTCCCATCGCCATCCTGCCACACATGAAATAACAACCCCCTCCCCCCTCATGTGTGCAAGGTAGTGCTAGGAAAAGACAACAAATGCCATATTCGTTCACACTCAGTCTCTAGCTGTCATGTACTAAAGCACCGAAACCACAGGTCCCTTTCCACATCCAGACCCCACAGAACTTTCCATCGTTTACCCCAGATGCTTCACATGCCGTGGTTCAATCCATTGACAGCACGTCGACCCTGGTAAACTACATCAATCCAATTCACTCTATTCCTTGCACACTTTTCACCCTCCTGCATGTTCAGGCCCTGATCACTCAGAATCCTTTTCACTCCATCTTTCCACCTGCAATTTGGTCTCCCACTTCTCATTTCCTCCACCTCTGACACATATATCCTCTTGGTCAATCTTTCCTCACTCATTCTCGCCATGTGACCAAACCATTTTAAAACACCTTCTGCTTTCTCAACCACAGGCTTTTTATTACCACATATCTCTCTTACCCTATTATTACTTACTCGATCAAACCACCTCACACCACATACTGTCCTCAAACATGTCGTTTCCAACACATCCACCCTCCTTCGCACAACTTTATACATAGCCCACGCCTCGCTACCATACAACATTGTCGGAACCACTATTCCTTCAAACATGCCCATTTTTGCTTTCCGAGATAATGTTGTCAACTTCCACACATTCTTCAAGGCCACCAGAATTTTCGCCCCCACCCCCGCCCTATGATTCACTTCCGCTTCCATGGTTCCATCCGCTGCCAAATCCACTCCCAAATATATAAAACACTTCACTTCCTCCAGTTTTTCTCCATTCAAACTTACCTCCCAGTTGACTTGACCCTCAACCCTACTGTACCTAATAACCTTGCTCTTATTCACATTTACTCTCAACTTTCTTCTTTCACACACTTTACCAAACTCAGTCACCAGCTTCTGCAGTTTCTGACATGAATCAGCCACCAGCGCTGTATCATCAGCGAACAACTGACTCACTTCCCAAACTCTCATCCACAACAGACTGCATACTTGCCCCTTTTTCCAAAACTCTTGCATTCACCTCCCTAACCACCCGATCCATGAACAAATTAAACAACCATGGAGATATCACACACCCCTGCCACAAACCTACATTCACTGTGAACCAATCACTTTCCTCTCTTCCCACACATACACATGCCTTACATCCTCGATAAAAACTTTTCACTGCTTCTAACAACTTGCCTCCCACACCATATATTCTTAATTCCACAGAGCATCTCTATCAGCTCTTATCATATGCCTTCTCCAGATCCATAAATGCTACATATAAATCCATTTGCTTTTCTAAGTATTTCTCACATACATTCTTCAAAGCAATCACCTGATCCACACATCCTCTACCACTTCTGAAACCACACTGCTCTTCCCCAATCTGATGCTCTGTACATGCCTCCACCCTCTCAATCAATACCCTCCCATATAATTTACTAGGAATACTCAAAAAACTTATACCTCTGTAATTTGAGCACTCACTCTTATCCCCTTTGCCTTTGTACAATGTCACTATGCAAGCATTCCGCCAATCCTCAGGCACCTCACCATGAATCATACATACATTAAATAACCTTACCAACCAGTCAACAATACAGTCACCCCCTTTTTTAATAAATTCCACTGCAATACCATCCAAACCTGCTGCCTTGCCGGCTTTCATCTTCCACAATGCTTTTACTACCTCTTCTCTGGTGTTTGCTTTGAAAAATGTATGTGAGAAATACTTATAAAAGCAAATGGATTTGTATGTAGCATTTATGGATCTGGAGAAGGCATATGATAGAGTTGATAGAGATGCTCTGTGGAAGGTATTAAGAATATATGGTGTGGGAGGCAAGTTGTTCGAAGCAGTGAAAAGTTTTTATCGAGGATGTAAGGCATGTGTACATGTAGGAAGAGAGGAAAGTGATTGGTTCTCAGTGAATGTAGGGTTGCGGAAGGGGTGTGTGATGTCTCCATGGTTGTTTAATTTGTTTATGGACGGGGTTGTTAGGGAGGTGAATGCAAGAGTTTTGGAAAGAGGGGCAAGTATGCAGTCTGTTGTGGATGAGAGAGCTTGGTGACTGAGTGATTGTCCAAAACATGTTTACCAAATGGCGTCCTAGCTTCGTCACTTCGGTGTATATCAACTAACTTTTATATTTTTTCTCTTGTCTCTCCCCTGATGATGTGATTATTACACGAAAGTACAC
Source organism: Panulirus ornatus (assembly GCF_036320965.1). Classification (NCBI taxonomy): domain Eukaryota; kingdom Metazoa; phylum Arthropoda; class Malacostraca; order Decapoda; family Palinuridae; genus Panulirus; species Panulirus ornatus. The sequence goes on from NC_092233.1 coordinate 44,035,959, forward strand.
TTGGGAACTTTTCGTGTTTCATTTTCCCCATGGACTCATAGGAATATATTAATTTATTTATTTTGCTTTGTCGCTGTCTCCGGCTTTAGCGAGGTAGCGCAAGGAAACAGATGAAAGAATAGCCCAACCCGCCCACATACACATGTATATACATACATGTCCACACACGCAAATATACATACCTATACATCTCAATGTACACACTTATATACACACACAGACATATACATATATACACATGTACATAATTCATACTGTCTGCCTTTATTTGTTCCCATCGCCACCTCGCCACACATGGAATAACAACCCCCTCCCCCCTCATGTGTGTGAGGTAGCGCTAGGAAAAGACACCAAAGGCCCCATTCGTTCACACTAAGTCTCTAGCTGTCATGTAATAATGCACCGAAACCACAGCTCCCTTTCCAACTCCAGGCCGCACACAACTTTCCATGGTTTACCCCAGATGCTTCACATGCCCTGGTTCAATCCATTGACAGCACTTTGACCCCGGTATACCACATCGTTCCAATTCACTCTATTCCTTGCACGCCTTTCACCCTCCTGCATGTTCAGGCCCCGATCACTCAAAATCTTTTCACTCCAACTTTCCACCTCCAATTTGGTCTCCCACTTCTCCTCATTCCCTCCACCTCTGACACATATATCCTCTTGGTCAATCTTTCCTCACTCATTCTCTCCATGTGACCAACCCATTTCAAAACACCCTCTTCTGCTCTCTCAACCATAATCTTTTTATTTCCACACATCTCTCTTACCCTTACATTACTTACTCGATCAAACCACCTCACACCACATATTGCCCTCAAACATCTCATTTCCAGCACATCCACCCTCCTGCGCACAACTCTATCTATAGCCCACGCCTCGTAACCATACAACATTGTTGGAACCACTATTCCTTCAAACATACCCATTTTTACTTTCCGAGATAATGTTCTCGACTTCCAAACATTCTTCAAGGCTCCCAGAATTTTCGCCCCCTCCCCCACCCTATGATTCACTTCCGCTTCCATGGTTCCATCCGCTGACAGATCCACTCCCAGATATCTAAAACACTTTACTTCCTCCAGTTTTTCTCCATTCAAACTTACCTCCCAATTGACTTGGCCCTCAACCCTACTGTACCTAATAACCTTGCTCATATTCACATTTACTCTCCAACTTTCTTCTTTCACACACTTTACCAAACTCAGTCACCAGCTTCTGCAGTTTCTGACATGAATCAGCCACCAGCGCTGTATCATCAGCGAACAACAACTGACTCACTTCCCAAGCTCTCATCCACAACAGACTGCATACTTGCCCCTCTTTCCAAAACTCTTGCATTCACCTCCCTAACCACCCCATCCATGAACAAATTAAACAACCATGGAGATATCACACACCCCTGCCACAAACCTACATTCACTGTGAACCAATCACTTTCCTCTCTTCCCACACATACACATGCCTTACATCCTCGATAAAAACTTTTCACTGCTTCTAACAACTTGCCTCCCACACCATATATTCTTAATTCCACAGAGAATCTCTATCAGCTCTTATCATATGCCTTCTCCAGAGCCATAAATGCTACATATAAATCCATTTGCTTTTCTAAGTATTTCTCACATACATTCTTCAAAGCAATCACCTGATCCACACATCCTCTACCACTTCTGAAACCACACTGCTCTTCCCCAATCTGATGCTCTGTACATGCTTCCACCCTCTCAATCAATACCCTCCCATATGATTTACTAGGAATACTCAAAAAACTTATACCTCTGTTAATTTGAGCACTCTCTCTTATCCCCTTTGCCTTTGTACAATGTCACTATGCAAGCATTCCACCAATCCTCAGGCACCTCACCATGAATCATACATACATTAAATAACCTTACCAACCAGTCAACAATACAGTCACCCCCTTTTTTAATAAATTCCACTGCAATACCATCCAAACCTGCTGCCTTGCCGGCTTTCATCTTCCACAATGCTTTTACTACCTCTTCTTTGGTGTTTCTTTTGAAAAATGTATGTGAGAAATACTTATAAAAGCAAATGGATTTGTATGTAGCATTTATGGATCTGGAGAAGGCATATGATAGAGTTGATAGAGATGCTCTGTGGAAGGTATTAAGAATATATGGTGTGGGAGGCAAGTTGTTCGAAGCAGTGAAAAGTTTTTATCGAGGATGTAAGGCATGTGTACGTGTAGGAAGAGAGGAAAGTGATTGGTTCTCAGTGAATGTAGGGTTGCGGAAGGGGTGTGTGATGTCTCCATGGTTGTTTAATTTGTTTATGGACGGGGTTGTTAGGGAGGTGAATGCAAGAGTTTTGGAAAGAGGGGCAAGTATGCAGTCTGTTGTGGATGAGAGAGCTTGGTGACTGAGTGATTGTCCAAAACATGTTTACCAAATGGCGTCCTAGCTTCGTCGCTTCGATGTATATCAACTAACTTTTATATTTTTCTCATGTCTCTCCCCTGATGATGTGATTATTACACGAAAGTACACTTGGGAACTTTTCGTGTTTCATTTTCCCCATGGACTCATAGGAATATATTAATTTATTTATTTTGCTTTGTCGCTGTCTCCGGCTTTAGCGAGGTAGCGCAAGGAAACAGATGAAAGAATGGCCCAACCCGCCCACATACACATGTATATACATACATGTCCACACACGCAAATATACATACCTATACATCTCAATGTACACACATATATACACACACAGACATATACATATATACACATGTACATAATTCATACTGTCTGCCTTTATTTGTTCCCATCGCCACCTCGCCACACATGGAATAACAACCCCCTCCCCCCTCATGTGTGTGAGGTAGCGCTAGGAAAAGACACCAAAGGCCCCATTCGTTCACACTCAGCCTCTAGCTGTCATGTAATAATGCACCGAAACCACAGCTCCCTTTCCAACTCCAGGCCCCACACAACTTTCCATGGTTTAGCCCAGATGCTTCACATGCCCTGGTTCAATCCATTGACAGCACTTTGACCCCGGTATACCACATCGTTCCAATTCACTCTATTCCTTGCACGCCTTTCACCCTCCTGCATGTTCAGGCCCCGATCACTCAAAATCTTTTCACTCCAACTTTCCACCTCCAATTTGGTCTCCCACTTCTCCTCATTCCCTCCACCTCTGACACATATATCCTCTTGGTCAATCTTTCCTCACTCATTCTCTCCATGTGACCAACCCATTTCAAAACACCCTCTTCTGCTCTCTCACCCATAATCTTTTTATTTCCACACATCTCTCTTACCCTTACATTACTTACTCGATCAAACCACCTCACACCACATATTGCCCTCAAACATCTCATTTCCAGCACTTCCACCCTCCTGCGCACAACTTTATCTATAGCCCACGCCTCGTAACCATACAACATTGTTGGAACCACTATTCCTTCAAACATACCCATTTTTACTTTCCGAGATAATGTTCTCGACTTCCAAACATTCTTCAAGGCTCCCAGAATTTTCGCCCCCTCCCCCACCCTATGATTCACTTCCTCTTCCATGGTTCCATCCGCTGCCAGATCCACTCCCAGATATCTAAAACACTTTACTTCCTCCAGTTTTTCTCCATTCAAACTTACCTCCCAATTGACTTGGCCCTCAACCCTACTGTACCTAATAACCTTGCTCATATTCACATTTACTCTTAACTTTCTTCTTTCACACACTTTACCAAACTCAGTCACCAGCTTCTGCATTTTCTTACATGAATCAGCCACCAGCGCTGTGTCATCAGCGAACAACAAGTGACTCACTTCCCAAGCTCTCTCATCCACAACAGACTGCATACTTGCCCCTCTTTCCAAAACTCTTGCATTCACCTCCCTAACAACCCCATCCATAAACAAATTAAACAACCATGGAGACATCACACACCCCTGCCGCAAACCTACATTCACTGAGAACCAATCACTTTCCTCTCTTCCTACACGTACACATGCCTTACATCCTCGATAAAAACTTTTCACTGCTTCTAACAACTTGACTCCCACACCATATATTCTTAAAACCTTCCAAAGAGCATCTCCATCAACTCTATCATATGCCTTCTCCAGATCCATAAATGCTACATACAAATCCATTTTTTTTCTAAGTATTTCTCACATACATTCTTCAAAGTAAACACCTGATCCACACATCCTCTACCACTTCTGAAACCACACTGCTCTTCCCCAATCTGATGCTCTGTACATGCCTTCACCCTCTCAATCAATACCCTCCCATATAATTTACCAGGAATACTCAACAAACTTATACCTCTGTAATTTGAGCACTCACTCTTATCCCCTTTGCCTTTGTACAACGGCACTATGCAAGCATTCCGCCAATCCTCAGGCACCTCACCGTGAATCATACATACATTAAATAACCTTACCAACCAATCAACAATACAGTCACCCCCTTTTTTAATAAATTCCACTGCAATACCATCCAAACCTGCTGCATTGCCGGCTTTCATCTTCCGTAAAGCTTTTACTCCCTCTTCTCTATTTACCAAATCATTTTCCCTAACCCTCTCACTTTCCACACCACCTCGACCAAAATACCCTATCTGCCACTCTATCATCAAACATATTCAATAACCCTTCAAAATACTCACTCCATCTCCTTCTCACATCACCACTACTTGTTATCACCTCCCCATTAGCCCCCTTCACTGAAGTTCCCATTTGCTCCCTTGTTTTACACACATTATTTACCTCCTTCCAAAACATCTTTTTATTCTCCCTAAGATTTGATGATACTCTCTTGCCCCAACTCTCATTTGCCCTCTTTTTCACCTCTTGCACCTTTCTCTTGACCTCCTGCCTCTTTCTTTTATACCTCTCCCACTCATTTGCATTTTTTCCCTGCAAAAATCATCCAAATGCCTCTCTCTTCTCTTTCACTAATAATCTTACTTCTTCATCCCACCACTCACTACCTTTTCTAATCAACCCACCTCCCACACTTCTCATGCCACAAGCATCTTTTGCGCAAGCCATCACTGCTTCCCAAAATACATCCCATTCCTTTCCCACTCCCCTTACCTCCTTTGTTCTCACCTTTTTCCATTCTGTACTCAGTCTCTCCTGGTACTTCCTCAGACAAGTCTCCTTCCCAAGCTCACTTACTCTCACCACTCTCTTCACCCCAACATTCTCTCTTCTCTTCTGAAAACCCATACAAATCTTCACCTTCGCCTCCACAAGATAATGATCAGACATCCCTCCAGGTGCACCTCTCAGCACATTAACATCCAAAAGTCTCTGTTACGTGCGTCTATCAATTAACACGTAATCCAATAACACTCTCTGGCCATCTCTCCTACTTACATACGTATACTTATGTATATCTCGCTTTTTAAACCAGGTATTCCCAATCACCAGTCCTTTTTCAACACATAAATCTACAAGCTCTTCACCATTTCCATTTACAACACTGAACACTCCATGTATACCAATTATTCCCTCAACTGCCACATTACTCACCTTTGCATTCAAATCACTCATCACTATAACCCGGTTTTGTGCATCAAAACCACTAACACACTTATTCAGGTGCTCCCAAAACACTTGTTCTCATGATCTTTCTTCTCATGCCCAGGTGCATATGCACCAATAATCACCCATCTCTCTCCATCAACTTTCAGTTTTAGCCATATTAATCTAGAATTTACTTTCTTACACTCTATCACATACTCCCACAACTCTTGATTCAAGAGTAGTGCTACTCCTTCCCTTTCTCTTGTCCTCTCACTAACCCCTGACTTTACTCCCAAGACATTCCCAAACCACTCTTCCCCTTTACCCTTGAGCTTCGTTTCACTCAGAGCCAAAACATCCAGGTTCCTTTCCTCAAACATAGTACCTATCTCTCCTTTTTTCTCATCTTGGTTACATCCACACACAATTAAACACCCCAATCTGAGCCTTCGAGGAGGATGAGCACGCCTCACATGACTTCTTCTTCTGTTTCCCCTTTTAGAAAGTTTAATATCCCTGGGGATAGGGGAGAAAGAATACTTCCCACGCATTCCTCACGTGTCGTAGAAGGCGACTAAAGGGGACTGGAGTGGGGGGCCAGAAACCCTCCCCTCCTTGTATTTTAACTTTCAAAAAAAAAAGGAATATATACATATATATTGGTAGAGGATGTGTGGATCAGGTGTTTGCTTTGAAGAATGTATGTGAGAAATACTTAGAAAAGCAAATGGATTTGTATGTAGCATGTATGGATCTGGAGAAGGCATATGATAAGAGTTGATAGAGATGCTCTGTGGAAGGAATTAAGGATATATGGTGTGGGAGGCAAGTTGTTAGAGGAAGTGAAAAGTTTTTATCGAGGATGTAAGGCATGTGTACGTGTAGGAAGAGAGGAAAGTGATTGGTTCTCAGTGAATGTAGGTTTGCGGCAGGGGTGTGTGATGTCTCCATGGTTGTTTAATTTGTTTATTGATGGGGTTGTTAGTGAGGTGAATGCAAGAGTTTTGGAAAGAGGGGCAAGTATGAAGTCTGTTGTGGATGAGAGAGCTTGGGAAGTGAGTCAGTTGTTGTTCGCTGATGATACAGCACTGGTGGCTGATTCATGTGAGAAACTGCAGAAGCTGGTGACTGAGTTTGGTAAAGTGTGTGAAAGAAGACAGTTAAGAGTAAATGTGAATAAGAGCAAGGTTATTAGGTACAGTAGGGTTGAGGGTCAAGTCAATTGGGAGGTGAGTTTGAATGGAGAAAAACTGGAGGAAGTGAAGTGTTTTAGATATCTGGGAGTGGATCTGGCAGCGGATGGAACCATGGAAGCGGAAGTGGATCATAGGGTGGGGGAGGGGGCGAAAATTGTGGGAGCCTTGAAGAGTGTGTGGAAGTCGAGAACATTATCTCGGAAAGCAAAAATGGGTATGTTTGAAGGAATAGTGGTTCCAACAATGTTGTATGGTTGCGAGGCGTGGGCTATGGATAGAGTTGTGCGCAGGAGGATGGATGTGCTGGAAATGAGATGTTTGAGGACAATGTGTGGTGTGAGGTGGTTTGATCGAGTAAGTAACGTAAGGGTAAGAGAGATGTGTGGAAATAAAAAGAGCGTGGTTGAGAGAGCAGAAGAGGGTGTTTTGAAATGGTTCGGGCACATGGAGAGAATGAGTGAGGAAAGATTTACCAAGAGAATATATATGTCGGAGGTGGAGGGAACGAGGAGAAGAGGGAGACCAAATTGGAGGTGGAAAGATGGAGTGAAAAAGATTTTGTGTGATCGGGGCCTGAACATGCAGGAGGGAGAAAGGAGGGCAAGGAATAGAGTGAATTGGAGCGATGTGGTATACCGGGGTTGACGTGCTGTCAATGGATTGAATCAAGGCATGTGAAGTGTCTGGGGTAAACCATGGAAAGCTGTGTAGGTATGTATATTTGCGTGTGTGGACGTATGTATGGGGGGGGGTTGGGCCATTTCTTTCGTCTGTTTCCTTGCGCTACCTCGCAAACGCGGGAGACAGCAACAAAGCAAAAAAAAAAAAAAAATATATATATATATATATATACACATATATATCCCTGGGGACGGGAGAAAGAATACTTCCAACGCATTCCTCACATGTTGTAGAAGGTGACTATAGGGGACGGGAGCGGGGGTCTGGAAACCCTACCCTCCTTGTTTTTTAACTTTCTAAAAGGGGAAACAGAAGAAGGATCACGCGGGGAGTGTGCATCCTCCTCGAAGGCTCAGATTGGGGTGTCTAAATGTGTGTGGATGTAACCAAGATGAGAAAAATGAGAGATGGGTAGTATGTTTGAGAAGAGGAACCTAGGTGTTTTGGCTGTGAGTGAAACGAATCTCTGTTTAGGTAAAGGGGAAGAGTGGTTTGGGAATGTCTAGTGCCATTGTACAAAGGCAAAGGGGATAAAGGGGAGTGCTCAAATTACAGAGGTATAAGTTTGTTGAGTATTCTTGGGAAATTATATTGGAGGGTATTGATTGAGAGGGTGAAGGCATGTACAGAGCATCAGATTGGGTAAGAGCAGTGTGGTTTCAGAAGTGGTAGAGGATGTGTTGATTAGGTGTTAGCTTTGAAGAATGTATTTGAGAAATACTTATAAAAGGAAATGGATTTGTATGTAGCATTTATGGATCTGGAAAAGGCATATGATAGAGTTGATATAGATGCTCTTTGGAAGGTATTAAGAATATATGGTGTGGGAGGCAAGTTGTTAAAAGCAGTGAAAAGTTTTTATCGAGGATGTAAGGCATGTGTACGTGTGGGACGAGAGGAAAGGGATTGGTTCTCTATGAATGTTGGTTTGCGGCAGGGGTGCGTGATGTGTCCATGGTTGTTTAATTTGCTTATGGATGGGGTTGCTAGGGAGGTGAATGCAAGAGTTTTGGAAAGAAGGGCAAGTATGCAGTCTGTTGTGGATGAGAGAGCTTGGAAAGTGAGTCAGTTGTTGTTCGCTGATGATACGGCACTGATGGCTGATTCGGGTGAGAAACTGTAGAAGCTTGTGACTGAGTTTGGTAAAGTGTATGAGTTTGGTAAAGTGTATGAAAAAAGAAAGCTGAGAGTAAATGTGAATAAGAGCAAGGTTATTAGGTACAGTAGGATTGAGGGACAAGTCAATTGGGAGGTAAGTTTGAATGGAGAAAAACTGGAGGAAGTGAAGTGTTATAGATATCTGGGAGTGGATTTGGCAGCGGATGGAACCATGGAAGTGGAAGTGAGTCACACGGTGGGGAAGGGGGTGAAAGTTCTGGGGGCGTTGAAAAATGTGAGGAAGGCAAGAACATTATCTTGGAAAGCAAAAATGAGTATGTTTAAAGGAAAAGTGGTTCCAACAATGTTATATTATTGCGAGGTGTGGTTTGTAGATAGAGTTGTGCGGAGGAGGGTGGAAGTGTTGGAAAGGAGATGTTTGAGGATATTATGTGGTGTGAAGTGATTTGATCGAGTAAGTAATGAAAGGGTAAGAGAGATGTGTGGTAATAAAAAGAGTGTGGTTGAGAGAGCAGAAGAGGTTGTTTTGAAATGGTTTGGTCACATGGAGAGAATGAGTGAGGAAAGATTGATAAAGAGGATATATGTGTCAGAGGTGGAGGGAACGAGGAGAAGTGGGAGACCAAATTGGAGGTGGAAAGATGTAGTGAAAAAGATTTTGAGCGATCAGGGCCTAGACATGCAGGAGGGTGAAAGGTGTGCCAGGAATAGAGTGAATTGGAACAATATGGTATACCGGGTTCGACATGCTGTCAGTGGATTGAACCAGGGCATGTGAAGCGTCTGGGGTAAACCATGGAAAGTTTTGTGGGGCCTGGATGTGGAAAGGGAGCTGTGGTTTCGGTGCATTATACATGATAGCTAGAGACTGAGTGTGAATGAATGTGATCTTTGTTGTCTTTTCCTAGTGCTACCTTGCCTGCATGCGGGGGGAGGGGGTTGTCATTTCATATGTGGCGAGGTGGCGACGGGAATGAATAAAGGCAGCGAGTATGAATTATGTATATGTGTATATATGTATACGTCTCTGTATCTGTGAATATATATATATATTTTTTTTTTTTTTTTTTTTCTTTTTTTTTATACTTTGTCGCTGTCTCCCGCATTTGCGAGGTAGCGCAAGGAAACAGACGAAAGAAATGGCCCAACCCCCCCCCCATACACATGTACATACACACGTCCACACACGCAAATATACATACCTACACAGCTTTCCATGGTTTACCCCAGACGCTTCACATGCCTTGATTCAATCCACTGACAGCACGTCAACCCCTGTATACCACATCGCTCCAATTCACTCTATTCCTTGCCCTCCTTTCACCCTCCTGCATGTTCAGGCCCCGATCACACAAAATCTTTTTCACTCCATCTTTCCACCTCCAATTTGGTCTCCCTCTTCTCCTCGTTCCCTCCACCTCCGACACATATATATCCTCTTGGTCAATCTTTCCTCACTCATTCTCTCCATGTGCCCAAACCATTTCAAAACACCCTCTTCTGCTCTCTCAACCACGCTCTTTTTATTTCCACACATCTCTCTTACCCTTACATTACTTACTCGATCAAACCACCTCACACCACACATTGTCCTCAAACATCTCATTTCCAGCATATCCATCCTCCTGCGCACAACTCTATCCATAGCCCACGCCTCGCAACCATACAACATTGTTGGAACCACTATTCCTTCAAACATACCCATTTTTGCTTTCCGAGATAATGTTCTCGACTTCCACACATTTTTCAAGGCTCCCAAAATTTTCGCCCCCTCCCCCACCCTATGATCCACTTCCGCTTCCATGGTTCCATCCGCTGCCAGATCCACTCCCAGATATCTAAAACACTTCACTTCCTCCAGTTTTTCTCCATTCAAACTCACCTCCCAATTGACTTGACCCTCAACCCTACTGTACCTAATAACCTTGCTCTTATTCACATTTACTCTTAACTTTCTTCTTCCACACACTTTACCAAACTCAGTCACCAGCTTCTGCAGTTTCTCACATGAATCAGCCACCAGCGCTGTATCATCAGCGAACAACAACTGACTCACTTCCCAAGCTCTCTCATCCCCAACAGACTTCATACTTGCCCCTCTTTCCAGGACTCTTGCATTTACCTCCCTAACAACCCCATCCATAAACAAATTAAACAACCATGGAGACATCACACACCCCTGCCGCAAACCTACATTCACTGAGAACCATATATATATATATATATATATATGTATACGTTGAAGTATATAGTTATGTATATGTGCGTGTGTGGACGTGTATGTATATACATGTGTATGTGGGTGGGTTGGGTCATTCTTTTGTCTGTTTCCTTGCACTACCCCACTAACACGGGAGACAGCGACAAAGTATAATGAAATGAAATAGATAACATTTGTTACAGAATCCATTTTGACCATTAGCACTAAAAATATAAGGTCTTTTGGAGGCTAAGGTGAAGATTTGTATGGGTTTTCAGAAAAGAAGAGTGAGTGTTGGGGTGAAGAGGGTGGTGAGAGTAAGTGAGCTTGGGAAGGAGACTTGTGTGAGGAAGTACCAGGAGAGACTGAGTACAGAATGGAAAAAGGTGAGAACAATGGAAGTAAGGGGAGTGGGGGAGGAATGGGATGTATTTAGGGAATCAGTGATGGATTGCGCAAAAGATGCTTGTGGCATGAGAAGAGTGGGAGGTGGGTTGATTAGAAAGGGTAGTGAGTGGTGGGATGAAGAAGTAAGATTATTAGTGAAAGAGAAGAGAGAGGCATTTGGACGATTTTTGAAGGGAAAAAAATGCAATTGAGTGGGAGATGTATAAAAGAAAGAGACAGGAGGTCAAGAGAAAGGTGCAAGAGGTGAAAAAGAGGGGAAATGAGAGTTGGGGTGAGAGAGTATCATTAAATTTTAGGGAGAATAAAAAGATGTTCTGGAAGGAGGTAAATAAAGTGCGTAAGATAAGGGAACAAATGGGAACTTCAGTGAAGGGCGCAAATGGGGAGGTGAAAACAAGTAGTGGTGATGTGAGAAGGAGATGGAGTGAGTATTTTGAAGGTTTGTTGAATGTGTTTGATGATAGAGTGGCAGATATAGGGTGTTTTGGTTGAGGTGATGTGCAAAGTGAGAGGGTGATTGAAAATGATTTGGTAAACAGAGAAGAGGTAGTAAAAGCTTTGCGGAAGATGAAAGCCGGCAAGGCAGCAGGTTTGGATGGTATTGCAGTGGAATTTATTAAAAAAGGGGGTGACTGTATTGTTGACTGGTTGGTAAGGTTATTTAATGTATGTATGGCTCATGGTGAGGTGCTTGAGGATTGGCGGAATGCGTGCATAGTGCCATTGTACAAAGGCAAAGGGGATAAGAGTGAGTGCTCAAATTACAGAGTTATAAGTTTGTTGAGTATTCCTGGTAAATTATATGGGAGGGTATTGATTGAGAAGGTGAAGGCATGTACAGAGCATCAGATTGGGGAAGAGCAGTGTTGTTTCAGAAGTGGTAGAGGATTTGTGGATCAGGTGTTTACTTTGAAGAATGTATGTGAGAAATACTTAGAAAAGCAAATGGATTTGTATGTAGCATTTATGGATCTGGAGAAGGCATATGATAGAGTTGATAGAGATGCTCTGTGGAAGGTATTAAGAATATATGGTGTGGGAGGAAAGTTGTTAGAAGCAGTGAAAAGTTTTTATCGAGGATGTAAGTCATGTGTACGTGTAGGAAGAGAGGAAAGTGATTGGTTCTCAGTGAATGTAGGTTTGCGGCAGGGGTGTGTGATGTCTCCATGGTTGTTTAATTTGTTTATGGATGGGGTTGTTAGGGAGGTGAATGCAAGAGTTTTGGAAAGAGGGGCAAGTATGAAGTCTGTTGTGGATGAGAGAGCTTGGGAAGTGAGTCAGTTGTTGTTCGCTGATGATACAGCACTGATGGCTGATTCATGTGAGAAACTGCAGAAGCTGGTGACTGAGTTTGGTAAAGTGTGTGAAAGAAGAAAGTTAAGAGTAAATGTGAATAAGAGCAAGGTTATTAGGTACAGTAGGGTTGAGGTTCAAGTAAATTGGGAGGTAAGTTTGAATGGAGAAAAATTGGAGGAAGTGAAGTGTTTTAGATATCTGGGAGTGGATCTGGCAGCGGATGGAAGCATGGAAGTGGAAGTGAATCATAGGGTGGGGGAGGGGGCGAAAATCCTGGTAGCCTTGAAGAATGTGTGGAAGTCGAGAACAGTATCTCGGAAAGCAAAAATGGGTATGTTTGAAGGAATAGTGGTTCCAACAATGTTGTATGGTTGCGAGGCGTGGGCTATGGATAGAGTTGTGCGCAGGAGGGTGGATGTGCTGGAAATGAGATGTTTGAGGACAATGTGTGGTGTGAGGTGGTTTGATCGAGTAAGTAATGTAAGGGTAAGAGAGATGTGTGGAAATAAAAAGAGCGTGGTTGAGAGAGCAGAAGAGGGAGTTTTGAAATGGTTTGGGCACATGGAGAGAATGAGTGAGGAAAGATTGACCAAGAGGATATATGTGTCAGAGGTGGAGGGAACGAGGAGAAGTGGGAGACCAAATTGGAGGTGGAAAGATGAAGTGAAAAAGATTTTGTGTGATCGGGGCCTGAACATGCAGGAGGGTGAAAGGAGGGCAAGGAATAGAGTGAATTGGATCGATGTGGTATACCGGGGTTGACGTGCTGTCAGTGGATTGAATCAGGGCATGTGAAGCGTCTGGGGTAAACCATGGAAAGTTGTGTGGGGCCTGGATGTGGAAAGGGAGCTGTGGTTTCAGGCATTATTGCATAACAGCTAGAGACTGAGTGTGAACGAATGGGGCCTTTGTTGTCTTTTCCTAGTGCTACCTCGCACACATGAGGGGGGAGGGGGATGGTATTCCATGTGTGGCAAGGTGGCAATGGGAATGAATAAAGGCAGACAGTGTGAATTGTGTGCATGGGTATATATGTATGTGTCTGTGTGTGTATATATATGTGTACATTGAGATGTATAGGTATGTATATTTTTGTGTGTAGACGTGTATGTATATACATTGTGTATGGGGATGGGTTAGGCCATTTCTTTCGTCTGTTTCCTTGTGCTACCTTGCAAACGCTTGAGACAGTGACAAAGGAGAATAAATAAATAAATAAATGTAATTTTATCAAGGACTATGTTGAAGTCACAAACCAGTCCTAGAACACTCCACCACCCATCATCTTCTCTGAGACAGCTGTTAGACTATTAAATACTGAAGCCCTATACTTGTTCTAAGCATTAACTAAGAGTCAGATCATGCAAGTTTCAAATGCGTGCTTTTTTTTTTTTTTTTTTTTTTTTTTTATCTCCTTTAATGAATGCCACCTGGGCTTATTTAAGAATCTATGCAGTTAGTTTCAGTTCACATTATACACTTCATTGTGCTAATTCAACTGGTGGTACAGTGGACAGCTGTCTTGAAGCCTTGAATTCAAGAGCTTTTTTAGAAAACAAATCAATTTGAGTGCAGACTGCAAGAAAAATTGAATGGCTGATGGACACTTTTGAGAAAACTCACTTTGCTGTGTTGTTTATTATACATTACCATAGTTAGTTTATCCATCTGTTTTCTTTTAAATCTGACTTTCAGAATAACGATTTCTCAGTAATGAAAATAAAATCATTTAAAATATTTCAAAGTTACTCATTATCTTTTTGTTCATTTGATAGATGCTCCTTGCCTGAAATCACCATTCAGCTTTTTATCATCACAGTGTGTGCCCACTCATGAGCTACCTATACTTGAATAGTCATGAACACATGCTACATTGGTTTGGAGTCTGGCCTCGGAATTAAACTGGGATTAAAGGTATAGATGCTTAATGACCACGTCCTTTATATGTTTGGTATTATAGGCCAGCACATCCTATACCAGAGTTGTTTCGAGGTTATTAAAAGAAAATTTTTTTTCAAAAATCCTGTATTTGAAGGATAGTTTTTCTCGTCATAACAAACTGGATGTTCATCTTGCAGGTGTGCTCATGAAGATGCATGCAATTTAATAGAGGGATAATTTTGTGCTTCTGAAGTCCCACCCATGTCAAATGCATGTGTTTTGTGTGAAATGAGCTAATTAGTATGTGTTTACAGTGTGTCCAACATTAGAAGTTTTATGTACAGTAGTACAAGTGTGCGGAATGCGTGCATAGTGCCATTGTAAAAGGCAAAGGGGATAAGAGTGAGTGCTCAAATTACAGAGGCATAAGTTTGTTGAGTATTCCTGGTAAATTATATGGGAGGGTATTGATTGAGAGGGTGAAGGCATGTACAGAGCATCAGATTGGGGAAGAGCAGTGTGGTTTCAGAAGTGGTAGAGGATGTGTGGATCAGGTGTTTGCTTTGAAGAATGTATGTGAGAAATACTTAGAAAAGCAAATGGATTTGTATGTAGCATTTATGGATCTGGAGAAGGCATATGATAGAGTTGATAGAGATGCTCTGTGGAAGGTATTAAGAATATATGATGTGGGAGGAAAGTTGTTAGAAGCAGTGAAAAGTTTTTATCGAGGATGTAAGGCATGTGTACGTGTAGGAAGAGAGGAAAGTGATTGGTTCTCAGTGAATGTAGGTTTGTGGCAGGGGTGTGTGATGTCTCCATGGTTGTTTAATTTGTTTATAGATGGGGTTGTTAGGGAGGTAAATGCAAGAGTTTTGGAAAGAGGGGCAAGTATGAAGTCTGTTGGGGATGAGAGAGCTTGGGAAGTGAGTCAGTTGTTGTTCGCTGATGATACAGCGCTGGTGGCTGATTCATGTGAGAAACTGCAGAAGCTGGTGACTGAGTTTGGTAAAGTGTGTGGAAGAAGAAAGTTAAGAGTAAATGTGAATAAGAGCAAGGTTATTAGGTACAGTAGGGTTGAGGGTCAAGTCAATTGGGAGGTGAGTTTGAATGGAGAAAAACTGGAGGAAGTGAAGTGTTTTAGATATCTGGGAGTGGATCTGGCAGCGGATGGAACCATGGAAGCGGAAGTGGATCATAGGGTGGGGGAGGGGGCGAAAATTCTGGGGGCCTTGAAGAATGTGTGGAAGTCGAGAACATTATCTCGGAAAGCAAAAATGTGTATGTTTGAAGGAATAGTGGTTCCAACAATGTTGTATGGTTGCGAGGCGTGGGCTATGGATAGAGTTGTGCGCAGGAGGATGGATGTGCTGGAAATGAGATGTTTGAGGACAATGTGTGGTGTGAGGTGGTTTGATCGAGTGAGTAACGTAAGGGTAAGAGAGATGTGTGGAAATAAAAAGAGCGTGGTTGAGAGAGCAGAAGAGGGTGTTTTGAAGTGGTTTGGGCACATGGAGAGAATGAGTGAGGAAAGATTGACCAAGAGGATATATGTGTCGGAGGTGGAGGGAACGAGGAGAAGAGGGAGACCAAATTGGAGGTGGAAAGATGGAGTGAAAAAGATTTTGTGTGATTGGGGCCTGAACATGCAGGAGGGTGAAAGGAGGGCAAGGAATAGAGTGAATTGGAGCGATGTGGTATACCGGGGTTGACGTGCTGTCAGTGGATTGAATCAAGGCATGTGAAGCGTCTGGGGTAAACCATGGAAAGCTGTGTAGGTATGTATATTTGCGTGTGTGGACGTATGTATATACATGTGTATGGGGGGGGTTGGGCCATTTCTTTCGTCTGTTTCCTTGCGCTACCTCGCAAACGCGGGAGACAGCGACAAAGTATAATAAAAAAAGAAATAGTACAAGTGTCAGACCTGAGAACATTTCTAGGAATGCTATATACTCTGTTTGCATTAGACATCTTAAGAGAATTTGAAAGTAATAACTATTTGGATGTGAGTTAGAAGGACCATACATAAAATTTTGCATGTTGGTAGTAAAAGAGGCATAGATGGGTTTGAAAATTCACCCAAAAAATGCTAGTGAACTCTTGCGAGAGCATGGGATCAAATGGCATAATCTTACCGTAAGGGATTGAATATGGTTAGAGGAAGCAAATGCCAAAACCATACTTTTTATTTTAGTAATTCATAATAATAAATGATCCGTAGAGTTACAAGGAATACAATACAAAGGATTTCAAACAGCAACAGATCACAGAGTCCCTCCAAGGCTGTTTTGGAAGATATTCAAAACTCATTGTGATTAAAACCAGAAGTCATACAGAGAATTCAGTTAATACCTGCAAACTGCAGTTGTGACTAAAGTGCAAATAATGTTAGTTGTGGACTTGAAGTGAATATTCATCAAGTCTATTTAAATGTACTTTGAGTGCATTTGAATTATCAAAGCTTTAAATTTTGAATATTTTATTTATATCTTTTTTCTTTTCTAAGCTAAATTGATTCAAGTCATTTATTCAGCTCTCATAAGATTTGTTCCTCAGTCTGAGAAATATCCAATCTGTCTATGATTTTTCAAGGAGGGTGACCAAAACTGAATTTAGTATTCAAGATAAGGATGAACCAGTGAATTTTAGAGTAAGAATTATTTACCTAAACTTAAAGTTTGAAAACCCTACCTGTGAAATCAAGAGTTTTTTCACTGCCTCTGTGCTCTACTTGCTTGGTTTTAGGTCACCAGAGAATTCACGCCCAAGCCCTTTTCCTCATTTACCTTTCGCAGTCCTATAGAATTCATAGTTGCATACCTTTTCAGTTTACTGCCAATAATCAAAATTTCTCACATATCAGTATTAGAAGTCAATTGCCACTTGTGAACCCAGTCTATCATTTGTCCATGTCATGTTGAAGCTGTATATGTTCAGGTTCATTTGCAGATTTCTTTCCCAACATATTATTTTATGCAGATTTTAAAATATTACAATGCAGCTCCATATCACTATCATTAGTATTTACGAGAAAGGGAACCTGTCCCAAAACAGAACCCTTGTGGCACATCACTTGTTGCATCCAACCATTTTAAGGGTAGACCATTAATCACAATTCCATTGTTATGCCAAGTCAACCAATTTCCTGTCCACTACATCAATACATGTGACAGAAACCGTTGATGTAGAACCTTATCAATTGCTTTTTGAAAACCTATTTAGGTCACACCAACTGCTTTGCTTTCATCATACATTTTGATTGTATTACAAAAAAAATTAAGCTGACCTGTCAGCCATGAGCATTTTCGTCAAGAAACATGCTGAGAATCATTTATCAAGTGGTGGTCCTCCAAATGGTTTATAGTTCTGGCTTGAATTACAGTTTCCACAAGTCTTCCAACTACAGATTTTAAACTAAGTGAATGATAATTTCTAAGCAGTGACTTATTAGCTTTTTTGAATATTTATGTTACATTGGCAAACTTCTATTCATCTGGAACTTTTCCTGTAGCAAGTAACACATTGAAAAGAGCAGTCAGTGACTTGATTCTCGAATTTTTTTGCCGCATTCATTGTCCTTGAATAAAACTTATGAGGGCCTGCCATTTTATTCATTTTCATTCAGTTTATTTCTGATAGTATGTCTTCAGCTTTTATTTCAAATTGTTACAGAATGTTCTCTCTTATCAGTGAAACATGATTCAGTTGAGTTTTGTCATAAATCATAAATACAGATGCAGTAAAGTCTTTCAGTCATTTAAGAATTTTGTCATGAATTCATTGTCTTAAACCAAGTTACTATTTTCTGTAAATATTGGAGGAATAGGCTGGTTAATGACATTCTTGCTTCAAACATAACTTTAAAACTCTTTTGGGTTTCTCTTGCTATTTTGCTATTTTTGTCAATATAAGCTTCACATTGGTTTACTTTGTCATATGAGTCTCTTGGATTCTCTATGTAAACATACATAACTAGCTCTGTCATGTTATTATCTGGGTGAGTTTCTTATGAGCTGCTTTCTTAGACAACAGCACTGCTCTGTTTCATTGTTTCGCCACCTTGACTTCATTTTAGAAGTAGACCATCTGCTACACTACCAAGAGCTAAGAAGCGGCACTGGAGTTCGCTAGTTATGGAGACTGTTGCCATGACCACCCCATTGAGGGAGTTCCAGAAGGGAACAGGCGTCAGAGATATGGATAGAAGATGGCTACGCAGTGGTATATATGTTCCCTCTTCTGCTTTGAAAGTTTTACAGGAATGTTTCATGTTTCATGTCTTTTCATTGACTATTTCATCTCAGATTTGCTTGTAAAGAGCAGTATGAAGATCAATAAGATTTGCAAGTTTGAAATTGGGTATTTTTTAGCAACTGTCAACTTGCCCAGCATTACGTGCAGTATTGAAAGGGACCTTAAAAGTAATCTTGGTGATCACTTGTACCAAACTGTTCTCCAACTTCAGCATCGTTAACAAGATTTTCATTTGTACTTCCAACTAATTCTCATAAAGTCTTATCACAAGTTGGTTTTTTTTGACTAATTGGATTAGAGCACTATCAAGCAAATTTAAGTTTAGTCTGCTCCTGAGCCCCTGGAAAGAGATTCCCCTTGCTTGAATGCTGGAATGTTGAAATCTTCTGCTATGGTAGAATCTTGTTCATTACAAATTTCTGCTTACTGATCATAAAATCTTTCACCTACCTCTGGTGTCTGAAAAGTAGTCTTCTGTTATTTTCTTTTGAAACTTATCTTTTATATCTGAAAAAATGAAGTCAGCGTTCTCATCAATTACACTTTTCAGCTGAGGATTGAATTAAGCTTTAACCAAGAGCAAGGCACTACCTCCTACTTTATTTTCCCTATTGCTCTTAAACAGAGTGCACCCTGGAATTGGGTATTCATTAAGGAAATCTCTGTTACTGATATCTAACCAAGATTCAGAAATATACAACAATATGATACAATATTGTTGTTGTATATTTCTGAATCTTTGTTAGATATCAGTAACAGAGATTTCCTCAGTGAATACCCAATTCCAGGGTACATTCTGTTTAAGAGCAATAGGGAAAATAAAGAGAAATGTAGTGCCTTGCTCTTGGTGAAAGCTTAATTTGATCCTCTGCTGAAAAATGTAATTGATGAGAATGCTGACTTTTTTATTTTAGATAATAGATAAGCTTCGAAAAAATAACAGTAAGACTACTTTACATACACCAGAGATAGGTGAAAGATTTTATGATCAGCTGGCAGAAATTTTTCATGAACAAGATTCATGTTCTCTTCTAATGCTATTGTCTCTAACTCTGAAATGTTATTGCATATAGTCTGAGCAATAACATAAAATACTTATGAAGGAGGATGGTTGTTCCACACAGACTGTTTTTTGAACAAAGCACAGTGAGGAGCCTATTAAAGCGTATAGTTCTCATTTCATTCAGGTTTAATCCATCTTTAATGAACATAGATATATCAGGCTGTATGGTGAAATGCTGCCAAAAGTTTGTGAACTTGACTCCTTACTGAAAACAAAGGTTCTCTAATTTACTTTTTAGACTGAACATCTTATCAAAGATGGCATTCTTTGTGCTTATCCAATTAATACCATGCTAATGAGGGCATTTTTAGTGCTGATCTTTGGAAGAACTCCTGAAATCATAATATTATTAGCTTTAACTTGGAAACATTGAATAACCAGGAGATATTTTTCCAGCAGCTCCTCTGATCTCTCCTTCAGTATGTCATTAGTACTTACATGACAGATAACAAGTGTATTATTGTTAGTGCTACCCTAGACCTCCTCTACAGGATCAGCAACATCAGCTTTCTTGGAACCTGGGTAATAAAAACATTCATGGCATGAAAGGTTCCTGGCACAGAATTCCCTCAGCTGTCTTTTGATTTAGCTTATGTATGGTAGACAGAAATCAACAGAATATAAACCAACTCAACCTAAAGCTAGCCTAGGTTGGTTTAGAAATGGTTTGATATGGCTAGGAGAAATGAAAACCCTTATTTAGGGTCTGGTTTGGTAAAATTAAGCATGCTTTGGTTAGGTACACAATATCCAAACATAAGTGAAATGCGTTTATTTTGATTATTTCTTTTGCTGCATTCGAAATAAGTTTGCTATTTAGATATTCCTTGCTTCAGTTTCTTGCCCCTTCAAAACCCTGCCTACTGTATAAGTGAAGAGGATAGAATAAATAGGATGTTATGGTTGTTTGAACATATCTTTTAGAGATTACTGATCTGAGGCAGTTTTGATATCAATGTTTTAATGAAGAAATTTTAATGTAATACATAAATCTGTTAGGGCACTCCAGTATTACTGTAAAAGGATTGTCAATGATAATGATCTAGATTTCTTTTTTGTGTCTGATATACCTAAAAATGTTTAGTTTGTATGAAACGAACAGATCTCCAAAGATTACAAGTATTAATGTAGGATTTTGGAACATGTCAGTGCAAAACCTCTTTCAATGCAATACAATGTACCACATTGTTAAGATACAGATTAGTTTGCTGAAGTTTGGCAGAATGTCCTTTGTGATGGTTTTTGAATATGTAACAAGGTGTTACTGTATTCACTAACTACTCTTTGAAATGATAAGAGAACAAGCAATCAGTAATGAAGCTCAAGACTGTACTTTATACAGATGTACAGTTTTTTTTTGGCTTTATTCATGCACCAGTTCTGAATTTAACCCCTTCATTGCACAAGCTTTTCATTTTGTATGTTCCCAGTGAACAAAAATATCCAGCTTCTTTTACCCTCAGATTTCAGATATGATTCTAGGTATATTCATGCCGTTGAATAAGAATATGATCTTCATTTCCTTCTAGCAGCTATAGTTTTTGAGATAATGCTTTTATCAATAAATGTACCTCTCAATTAAGATGACTGAACAGCTGGAAACAATTGCCCTGGTCTTACAGAAGATATCATACCATGATCACCAATGGCTGATCCATGTGGATCTTAAGATGGTGACTTTTCTCATGGGTCAGCAGAGTGGATACATCAGGTATCCTTGCTTTATCTGTCTCTGGGATAGTAGAGCTAAGGATGAGCACTTGGTGAGAAAACAATGGCCTCTCAGAGAAAGTATGGTGATTGGAGAAAAGAATGTAATTGCAGAACCCTTGGTTGACAGAGATAAGATCATTTTACCACCAGTGCTTATCAAACTAGGTTTAATGGAAGTTTGTGAAGGCTTTGAACAAAGAAGGGGACTACTTTGATTACATATGCAGAAAATTTCCAGTGCTGAGCATGGAGAAGCTGAAGGCAGGTATTTTCAACAGGCCACAAATTAGGGAACTCGTGAAAGACCCACATTTCCAATATTCATCGAACAATGCTGAGGCAGATACATGGTCTTCATTCTTTCTGGCTGTATGGAATTTTCTTGGGAACCATAAAGCAGATAACTACTCTGAACTAGTGGAGAACATGCTCTCTTCTTTCCATCAACTTGGCAGTAAAATGAGCATCACAGTGCATTATCTCCACAGCCACTTGGATTGTTTCCCAGACAACCTTTGTGACGTAAGTGAGGAACAGGGTGGATGATTCCACCAAGATTTAAGAACCAAGGAAGAAAGATTCCAGGGACTTTGGGATACCCATAGGATGGTGGATTACTGCTGGACCATTCAACATGATTGGCCTGGGGCAGCTAACTGCAAGAAGTCTTTGAAATGCTACTTTCGTATGTCTCAGTAAATGAACATTGTATCAGTGATATATAACTTTTATGCTTGTTTCACCATTAATTGTTTCTATGGATGTAATTTAATCATAGATAAATGAATTCTACTTGTATGAAGCCATTTTTTTTATTGAAAAGGCAACTATTAATGATTTGTAGTCATCAATCTTTGTGCCCGATTGGTAGTATGCATAGCTATTAGGGGTATATCATATCTTGATAACCGGAGCTGATAGAGAAAAACTGATGGCATATTTAGAATCAGCAACCATAATTTACCTAAGAAAAGGCCTAATATCTCAAGCACCAAATTCTGTGTAACCCAAACCAGAAAAAAAGTATAGTTTCCTCTATATTGGTGTGGAAGGATAATGAATTGATGGGGACAGGCCTTGGCTGGTGGCTTAGATCCTGATTATTTATGTGACTACTGTATGTGATGTTTATTGGTATAATTTAATTCTACATACACCTAATCACATTGTACTCTTTATGATCATACCAGGCCCGATTTTTCACTTCCCTAACTTATCATTTACATATTTCTTTATATGCATTATTTACATATTTGGTATCATTTACTTGGAACAATTTTAATAAAAAATGTAAAGAATGATACAAGAGAAATTGATTATTTATGTGAGTACTGTATGTGATGTTTAATTCTACATACACCTAATCACATTATATTCTTTATGATGATACCAGGCCCGATTCTTCACTTCCCTTACTTATCATTTACATATTTTTTATATGCATTATTTACATATTTGTGTATCATTTACTCAGAACATTACTCACTTGAATAAATGAGAAAATAACCCAATTTTGATAGAAAATGTAAATGATGATACAAAAGAAATTGGCCCTTTACTCTTTTATTGTAGAAATGACAACAGTGGTTGCTGCATGGATCTGGCTTCCCAAAATCATGACATGGATGATATATTTTTCACTTAGATTGTTAATAACATCTATGTATAAGATGTGAAATCTTACATAAGTTAAGAAATTGAATGAGGGCACAATGCTTAAAGCCACAAATGTGGCTCAGAACACTGAATTACATCTAGTTACAAATGTTGTTTGTTGCACTGAATTACATTCATCCACAAATGTGGCTCAGTGCAATGAAAGGTTATAGTCTGTACTTACATGCAAAATTTAAGATCTCCAGGAGTAGCACTTAATGGGGAGTTACATGAATGATATTCACAAGCAAACAGTAGAATCCATAGACAGAAAGTGTGGTATAACTCTTCTCTCTTGAGTTTTAGTAAGGGATGTAATAGATGCAGGATACTTGTTTATATTCAACATATAATATGTTATAGGGTACATATTTTCATAAGCTTCTAAGTATAACATCTCAACACTACTTGTTGAGTAATATTGCATACACAGCTTTTGGGTAAAATATTTTCATAGAGCCAATGATTCTCTGTATTATCTTGAACAGATAAAGCCTACCTGCTGTATGATGTTGTGGATCCAGTGAATAAGACAGTAGACCTTCAGCACACTGTTGTTCCTGAAGCTTTTAGGGGCCAGCACATTGGTAAAGTTCTTGCAAAGGTAAACATACTCCTCTCATTATTATTTGTTTATGAATTTCAGAATACATTTATTGATTTCCTTTGCCTATAATCTTATCATTATAATACTCCAACACACCTTCTTTTTGGACTCCTTTAGCTTCAAAATTGTACTTCATTGGGTGGCATGGGAAGGATTGACTCAGTGAATGTGAATTCTTCAGTGAGTTTGTTTTAAAGTAATCCAGTTTCATGGAAGATGACTTTTTACTTGTTGCATGATCAAAAGCTGATGGTAATTCTCTCTCTCTCTCTCTCTCTCTCTCTCTCTCTCTCTCTCTCTCTCTCTCTCTCTCTCTCTCTCTCTCTCAAGGCAGCATCTAGGGTAAACCATGGAAGGGTCTGTGGGTCCTGGATGTCGATAGGGAGCTGTGGTTTTGGGGCATTACACATTACAGATAGAGACTGACTGTGAACATATGTGGCCCTTTTGTCTCTTTTTCCTGGCACTACCTAGCTGAAGCGGGGGGTAACGATGTTGCTTCCTGTTGGGTGCGGTAGCAACAGGAATCGATGACGGCAAGCAAGTATGAATATGTATTTATTATTATTATACTTTGTCGCTGTCTCCCGCGTTTGCGAGGTAGCGCAAGGAAACAGACGAAAGAAATGGCCCAACCCCCCCCCCCATACACATGTATATACATACGTCCACACACGCAAATATACATACCTACACAGCTTTCCATGGTTTACCCCAAACGCTTCACATGCCTTGCTTCAATCCACTGACAGCACGTCAACCCCGGTATACCACATCGCTCCAATTCACTCTATTCCTTGCCCTCCTTTCACCCTCCTGCATGTTCAGGCCCCGATCACACAAAATCTTTTTCACTCCATCTTTCCACCTCCAATTTGGTCTCCCTCTTCTCCTTGTTCCCTCCACCTCCGACACATATATCCTCTTGGTCAATCTTTCCTCACTCATCCTCTCCATGTGCCCAAACCACTTCAAAACACCCTCTTCTGCTCTCTCAACCACGCTCTTTTTATTTCCACACATCTCTCTTACCCTTACGTTACTCACTCGATCAAACCACCTCACACCACACATTGTCCTCAAACATCTCATTTCCAGCACATCCATCCTCCTGCGCACAACTCTATCCATAGCCCACGCCTCACAACCATACAACATTGTTGGAACCACTATTCCTTCAAACATACCCATTTTTGCTTTCCGAGATAATGTTCTCGACCTCCACACATTCTTCAAGGCCCCCAGGATTTTCGCCCCCTCCCCCACCCTATGATCCACTTCCGCTTCCATGGTTCCATCCGCTGCCAGATCCACTCCCAGATATCTAAAACACTTCACTTCCTCCAGTTTTTCTCCATTCAAACTCACCTCCCAATTGACTTGACCCTCAACCCTACTGTACCTAATAACCTTGCTCTTATTCACATTTACTCTTAACTTTCTTCTTCCACACACTTTTCCAAACTCAGTCACCAGCTTCTGCAGTTTCTCACATGAATCAGCCACCAGCGCTGTATCATCAGCGAACAACAACTGACTCACTTCCCAAGCTCTCTCATCCCCAACAGACTTCATACTTGCCCCTCTTTCCAAAACTCTTGCATTCACCTCCCTAACAACCCCATCCATAAACAAATTAAACAACCATGGAGACATCACACACCCCTGCCGCAAACCTACATTCACTGAGAACCAATCACTTTCCTCTCTTCCTACACGTACACATGCCTTACATCCTCGATAAAAGCTTTTCACTGCTTCTAACAACTTTCCTCCCACACCATATATTCTTAATACCTTCCACAGAGCATCTCTATCAACTCTATCATATGCCTTCTCCAGATCCATAAATGCTACATACAAATCCATTTGCTTTTCTAAGTATTTCTCACATACATTCTTCAAAGCAAACACCTGATCCACACATCCTCTACCACTTCTGAAACCACACTGCTCTTCCCCAATCTGATGCTCTGTACATGCCTTCACCCTCTCAATCAATACCCTCCCATATAATTTACCAGGAATACTCAACAAACTTATACCTCTGTAATTTGAGCACTCACTCTTATCCCCTTTGCCTTTGTACAATGGCACTATGCACGCATTCCGCCAATCCTCAGGCACCTCACCATGAATATGTACATGTGTATATATGTATATCTCTGTGTATGTGTATATATATGTGTGTATGTTGATATGTATATGTGCTTCTACAGGCATTTATGTGTATATATATATATTTTTTTTTTTGCTTTGTCGCTGTCTCCCGCGTTTGCGAGGTAGCGCAAGGAAACAGACGAAAGAAATGGCCCAACCCACCCCCATACACATGTATATACATACGTCCACACACGCAAATATACATACCTACACAGCTTTCCATGGTTCACCCCAGACGCTTCACATGCCTTGATTCAATCCACTGACAGCACGTCAACCCCGGTATACCACATCGCTCCAATTCACTCTATTCCTTGCCCTCCTTTCACCCTCCTGCATGTTCAGGCCCCGATCACACAAAATCTTTTTCACCCCATCTTTCCACCTCCAATTTGGTCTCCCTCTTCTCCTCGTTCCCTCCACCTCCGACACATATATCCTCTTGGTCAATCTTTCCTCACTCATTCTCTCCATGTGCCCAAACCATTTCAAAACACCCTCTTCTGCTCTCTCAACCACGCTCTTTTTATTTCCACACATCTCTCTTACCCTTACGTTACTTACTCAATCAAACCACCTCACACCACACATTGTCCTCAAACATCTCATTTCCAGCACATCCATCCTCCTGCGCACAACTCTGTCCATAGCCCACGCCTCGCAACCATACAACATTGTTGGAACCACTATTCCTTCAAACATACCCATTTTTGCTTTCCGAGATAATGTTCTCGACTTCCACACATTCTTCAAGGCTCCCAGAATTTTCGCCCCCTCCCCCATCCTATGATCCACTTCCGCTTCCATGGTTCCATTCGCTGCCAGATCCACTCCCAGATATCTAAAACACTTCACTTCCTCCAGTTTTTCTCCATTCAAACTCACCTCCCAATTGACTTGACCCTCAACCCTACTGTACCTAATAACCTTGCTCTTATTCACATTTACTCTTAACTTTCTTCTTTCACACACTTTACCAAACTCAGTCACCAGCTTCTGCAGTTTCTCACATGAATCAGCCACCAGCGCTGTATCATCAGCGAACAACAACTGACTCACTTCCCAAGCTCTCTCATCCCCAACAGACTTCATACTTGCCCCTCTTTCCAAAACTCTTGCATTCACCTCCCTAACAACCCCATCCATAAACAAATTAAACAACCATGGAGACATCACACACCCCTGCCGCAAACCTACATTCACATTCATATATATATATATATATATATATATATATATATATATACATTCTGGTTTACCCCAGACGCTTCACATGCCCTGATTCAATCCACTGACAGCACGTCAACCCCGGTATACCACATCGATCCAGTTCACTCTATTCCTTGCCCTCCTTTCACCCTCCTGCATGTTCAGGCCCCGATCACACAAAATCTTTTTCACTCCATCTTTCCACCTCCAATTTGGTCTTCCACTTCTCCTCGTTCCCTCCACCTCCGACACATATATCCTGTTGGTCAATCTTTCCTCACTCATTCTCTCCATGTGCCCAAACCATTTCAAAACACCCTCTTCTGCTCTCTCAACCACGCTCTTATTATTTCCACACATTTCTCTTACCCTTACGTTACTTACACGATCAAACCACCTCACACAACACATTGTCCTCAAACATCTCATTTCCAGCACATCCATCCTCCTGCGCACAACTCTATCCATAGCCCATGCCTCGCAACCATACAACATTGTTGGAACCACTATTCCTTCAAACATACCCATAAGGTGAAGATTTGTATGGGTTTTCAGAAAAGAAGAGTGAATGTTGGGGTGAAGAGGGTGGTGAGAGTAAGTGAGCTTGGGAAGGAGACTTGTGAGAGGAAGTACCAGGAGAGACTGAGTACAGAATGGAAAAAGGTGAGAACAATGGAAGTAAGGGGAGTGGGGGAGGAATGGGATGTATTTAGGGAATCAGTGATGGATTGTGCAAAAGATGCTTGTGGCATGAGAAGAGTGGGAGGTGGGCTGTTTAGAAAGGGTAGTGAGTGGTGGGATGAAGAAGTAAGAGTATTAGTGAAAGAGAAGAGAGAGGCATTTGGACGATTTTTGCAGGGAAAAAATGCAATTGAGTGGGAGAAGTATAAAAGAAAGAGACAGGAGGTCAAGAGAAAGGTGCAAGAGGTGAAAAAAAGGGCAAATGAGAGTTGGGGTGAGAGACTATCAGTAAATTTTAGGGAGAATAAAAAGATGTTCTGGAAGGAGGTAAATAGGGTGCGTAAGACAAGGGAGCAAATGGGAACTTCAGTGAAGGGCGTAAATGGGGAGGTGATAACAAGTAGTGGTGATGTGAGAAGGAGATGGAATGAGTATTTTGAAGGTTTGTTGAATGTGTCTGATGACAGAGTGGCAGATATAGGGTGTTTGGGTCGAGGTGGTGTGCAAAGTGAGAGGGTTAGGGAAAATGATTTGGTAAACAGAGAAGAGGTAGTAAAAGCTTTGCGGAAGATGAAAGCCGGCAAGGCAGCAGGTTTGGATGGTATTGCAGTGGAATTTATTAAAAAAGGGGGTGACTGTATTGTTGACTGGTTGGTAAGGTTATTTAATGTATGTATGACTCATGGTGAGGTGCCTGAGGATTGGCGGAATGCGTGCATAGTGCCATTGTACAAAGGCAAAGGGGATAAGAGTGAGTGCCCAAATTACAGAGGTATAAGTTTGTTGAGTATTCCTGGTAAATTATATGGGAGGGTATTGATTGAGAGGGTGAAGGCATGTACAGAGCATCAGATTGGGGAAGAGCAGTGTGGTTTCAGAAGTGGTAGAGGATGTGTGGATCAGGTGTTTGCTTTGAAGAATGTATGTGAGAAATACTTAGAAAAGCAAATGGATTTGTATGTAGCATTTATGGATCTGGAGAAGGCATATGATAGAGTTGATAGAGATGCTCTGTGGAAGGTATTAAGAATATATGGTGTGGGAGGAAAGTTGTTAGAAGCAGTGAAAAGTTTTTATCGAGGATGTAAGGCATGTGTACGTGTAGGAAGAGAGGAAAGTGATTGGTTCTCAGTGAATGTAGGTTTGCGGCAGGGGTGTGTGATGTCTCCATGGTTGTTTAATTTGTTTATGGATGGGGTTGTTAGGGAGGTAAATGCAAGAGTCTTGGAAAGAGGGGCAAGTATGAAGTCTGTTGGGGATGAGAGATCTTGGGAAGTGAGTCAGTTGTTGTTCGCTGATGATACAGCGCTGGTGGCGGATTCATGTGAGAAACTGCAGAAGCTGGTGACTGAGTTTGGTAAAGTGTGTGGAAGAAGAAAGCTAAGAGTAAATGTGAATAAGAGCAAGGTTATTAGGTACAGTAGGGTTGAGGGTCAAGTCAATTGGGAGGTGAGTTTGAATGGAGAAAAACTGGAGGAAGTGAAGTGTTTTAGATATCTGGGAGTGGATCTGTCAGCGGATGGAACCATGGAAGCGGAAGTGGATCATAGGGTGGGGGAGGGGGCGAAAATTTTGGGAGCCTTGAAAAATGTGTGGAAGTCGAGAACATTATCCCGGAAAGCAAAAATGGGTATGTTTGAAGGAATAGTGGTTCCAACAATGTTGTATGGTTGCGAGGCGTGGGCTATGGATAGAGTTGTGCGCAGGAGGATGGATGTGCTGGAAATGAGATGTTTGAGGACCTTGTGTGGTGTGAGGTGGTTTGATCGAGTAAGTAACGTAAAGGGTAAGAGAGATGTGTGGAAATAAAAAGAGCGTGGTTGAGAGAGCAGAAGAGGGTGTTTTGAAATGGTTTGGGCACATGGAGAGAATGAGTGAGGAAAGATTGACCAAGAGGATATATGTGTCGGAGGTGGAGGGAACGAGGAGAAGAGGGAGACCAAATTGGAGGTGGAAAGATGGAGTGAAAAGGATTTTGTGTGATCGGGGCCTGAACATGCAGGAGGGTGAAAGGAGGGCAAGGAATAGAGTGAATTGGAGCGATGTGGTATACAGGGGTTGACGTGCTGTCAGTGGATTGAATCAAGGCATGTGAAGCGTCCGGGGTAAACCATGGAAAGCTGTGTAGGTATGTATATTTGGGTGTGTGGACGTGTGTATGTACATGTGTATGGGGGGGGTTGGGCCATTTCTTTCGTCTGTTTCCTTGCGCTACCTCGCAAACGCGGGAGGCAGCGACAAAGTATAAAAAAAAAAAAAAAAAAAAATATATATATATATATGTATATATATATTTTTTTTTTTTGTTCAAACTATACGCCATTTCTTGCGTTAGCAAGGTAGCTTTAAGACTAGGTTATAGTGATAGGTGATTTGAATGCAAAGGTGAATAATGTGGCAGTTGAGGGAATAATTGGTGTAGATGGGGTGTTCTGTGTTGTAGATGGAAATGATGAAGAGCTTGTAGATTTATGTGCTGAAAAACGACTGGTGATTGGGAATACCTGGTTTAAAAAGAGAGATATACCTAAGTATACATATGTAAGTAGGAGAGATGGCCAGAGAGCGTTATTGGATTACGTGTTAATTGATAGGCGCCAGAGAGAGAGAGACTTTTGGATGTTAATGTGCTGAGAGGTGCAACTGTAGGGATGTCTGATCATTATCTTGTGGAGGCGAAGGTGAGGATTTGTAAAGGTTTTCAGAAAAGAAGAGAGAATGTTGGGGTGAAGAGAGTAGTGAGAGTAAGTGAGCTTGGGAAGGAGACTTGTGTGAGGAAGTACCAGGAGAGACTAAGTACAGAATGGAAAAAGGTGAGAACAAAGGACGTAAGGGGAGTGGGGGAGGAATGGGATGTATTTACGGAAGCAGTGATGGCTTGCGCAAAAGATGCATGTGGCATGAGAAGCGTGGGAGGTGGGCAGATTAGAAAGGGTAGTGAGTGGTGGGATGAAGAAGTAAGATTATTAGTGAAAGAGAAGATAGAGGCATTTGTATGATTTTTGTTAGGAAATAATGCAAATGACTGAGAGATATATAAAATAAAGAGGCAAGAGGTCAAGAGAAAGGTGCAAGAGGCAAAAAAGAGGGCAAATGAGAGTTGGGGTGAGAAAGTATCATTAAATTTTAGAGAGAATAAAAAGATGTTTTGGAAGGAGGTTCTTTAAAGAAAGTGCGTAAGACAAGGGAACAAATGGGAACATCACTGAAGTGTGCTAATGGGGAGGTAATAACAAGTAGAGGTGATGTGAGAAGGAGTTGGAGTGAGTATTTTGAAAGTTTGTTGAATGTGTTTGATAATAGAGTGGCAGACATAGGGTGTTTTGGTCGAGGTGGTGTGCAAAGTGAGAGGGTTGGGGAGAATGATTTGGTTAACAGAGAAGAGGTAGTGAAAGCTTTGCGGAAGATGAAAGCCGGCAAGGCAGCGGGTTTGGATGGTATTGCCGTGGAATTTATTAAGAAAGGGGGTGACTGTACTGTTGACTGGTTGGTAAGGTTATTTAATGTATGTATGACTCATGGTGAAGTGCTTGAGGATTGGCGGAATGCATGCATAGTGCCATTGTACAAAGGCAAAGGGGATAAAGGTGAGTGTTCAGATTACAGGAATATAAGTTTGTTGAGTATTCCTGGGAAGTTATTTGTGAGGGCATTGATTGAAAGGGTGAAGGCATGTACAGAGCATCAGATTGGGAAGAGCAGTGTGATTTCAGAAGTGGCACAGGATGTGTGGATCAGTTGTTTGCTTTGGAGAATGTATGTGAGAAACACTTAGAAAAACAAATGGATTTGTATGTAGCATTTATGGATCTGGAGAAGGCATAGATAGAGTTGATAGAGATGCTCTGTGGAAGGTATTAAGAGTATATGGTGTGGGAGGCATGTTGCTTGAAGCAGTGAAAAGGTTTTATCGAGGCTGTAAAGCATGTGTATGAGTAGGAAGAGAGGAAAGTGATTGATTCTCAGTACATATCGATTTGTGGCAAGGGTGTGTGGTGTGTCCATGGTTGTATAATTTGTTTATGGATGGGGTTGTTAGGGAGGTGAATGCACAAGTTTTGGAGAAAGGGTAAGTATTTAGTCTGTTGTGGATGAGAGAGCTTGGGAAGTGAGTCAGTTGTTGTTCGCTAATGATACAGCACTGGTGGCTGATTTGGGTGAGAAACTGCTGAAGCAGGTGACTGAGTTTGGTAAAGTGTGTGAAAGAGGAAAGCTGAGAGTAAATGTGAATAAGATTAAAGTTATTGGGTACAGTAGGGTTGAGAGACAAGTCAACTGGGAGGTAAGTTTGAATGGAGAAAAACTAGAGGAAATGAAGTGTTTTAGATGTCTGAGAGTGGATTTGGCAGCAGATGGAACCATGGAAGCAGAAGTGAGTCACAGGGTGGGGGAGGTAGTGAAAGTTCTGGGAGCATTGAAAAATGTGTGGAAGGCAAGAACAGTATCTCGCAAAGCAAAAATGAGTATGTTTGAAGGAATAGTGGTTCCAACAATGTTATATGGTTGTGAGGTGTGGGCTATATATAAGGTTGTGCGAAGGAGGGTGGATGTGTTGGAAATGAGATGTTTGAGGGCAATATGTGGTGTGAGGTGGTTTGATTAAGTAAGTGATGAAATGGTAAGAGAGGTGTGTGGTAATAAAAAGTTTGTGGTTGAGAGAGCAGAAGAGGGTGTATTGAAATAATTTAGTCACAAGGGGAGAATGAGTGAGGAAAGATTGACCAAGAGGATATATGTGTCAGAGGTAGAGGGAACGAGAAGTGGGATACCAAATTGGAGGTGGAAGGATAGAGTGAAAAAGATTTTGAGTGATCAGGAACTAAGCATGCAAGAGGGTGAAAGGCGTGTAAGGAGTGGAATGAATTGGAACGATGTGGTATACCGGGTTCAACCTCCTGTCGGTGGATTGAATTAGAGCATGTGAAGCTACTGTGGTAAACCATAGAAAGTTTTGTAGCGCCTGGATATGGAAAGGGAGCTGTGGTTTTGGTGCATTATACATGACAGCTAGAGACTGAGTGTGAACGAATGTGGCCTTTGTTGTCTTTTCCTAGCACTACGTCACGCTCGTGTGGAAGAAGGGGTTTGTCATTTTATGTGTGGCAGGGTGGCAACGGAAAGGAATGAAGGCAGCAAGTATGAATTATTTACATGGTTATATATGTATATGTATGTGTATTTATATATATATCTTTTTCTTTCTTTCAAACTATTTGCCACCTCCCGCGTTAGTGTGGTAGCGTTAAGAACAGAGGACTGGGCCTGAGAGGGAATATCCTCATTTGGCCCTCTTCTCTGTTCCTTGTTTTGGAAAAAAAAAAGAAAAGAGGGGAGGATTTCCAGCCACCCGCTCCCTCCCCTTTTAGTCGCCTTCTACGACACGCAGGGAATACGTGGGAAGTACTCTTAGTCCCATATCCCCTGGGATGAAATGTCACGTGTCGCAAGGAACCTAATATACCTAATACTAGGTTCATCCCAGTCACCCACACATCATCACAGAGTGTAACTGCATCAAATGGGTAATAAGCTAGATTCATATGGCAACTATTGTTGTCAGTTATATAATAAACACTTTTCTTATACAGAGCAACTTTTTTTTATATGTTTTGAATTTTTTTTATTCATTTACTTGTACATAATGTGTGCGTAAATTATATGTAAATAGATAAACAATGCCTACTCATATTTATATATATTTTTTTTCTTATTATTTTTTTTATTATACTTTGTCGCTGTCTCCCGCGTTTGCGAGGTAGCGCA
This sequence comes from Panulirus ornatus, assembly GCF_036320965.1. Classification (NCBI taxonomy): domain Eukaryota; kingdom Metazoa; phylum Arthropoda; class Malacostraca; order Decapoda; family Palinuridae; genus Panulirus; species Panulirus ornatus. Next base: position 44,069,367 of record NC_092233.1, read on the forward strand.
AGGAAACAGACGAAAGAAATGGCCCAACCCCCCCCCATACACATGTATATACATACGTCCACACACGCAAATATACATACCTACACAGCTTTCCATGGTTTACCCCAGACACTTCACATGCCTTGATTCAATCCACTGACAGCACGTCAACCCCGGTATAACACATCGCTCCAATTCACTCTATTCCTTGCCCTCCTTTCACCCTCCTGCATGTTCAGGCCCCGATCACACAAAATCTTTTTCACTCCATCTTTCCACCTCCAATTTGGTCTCCCTCTTCTCCTTGTTCCCTCCACCTCCGACACATATATCCTCTTGGTCAATCTTTCCTCACTCATCCTCTCCATGTGCCCAAACCACTTCAAAACACCCTCTTCTGCTCTCTCAACCTCGCTCTTTTTATTTCCACACATCTCTCTTACCCTTACGTTACTCACTCGATCAAACCACCTCACACCACACATTGTCCTCAAACATCTCATTTCCAGCACATCCATCCTCCTGCGCACAACTCTATCCATAGCCCACGCCTCGCAACCATACAACATTGTTGGAACCACTATTCCTTCAAACATACCCATTTTTGCTTTTTATATATATATATATATATATATATATATATATATATATATATATATATATATATATATATATATATATATATATCCTCGATAAAAACTTTTCACTGCTTCTAACAACTTGCCTCCCACACCATATATTCTTAATACCTTCCACAGAGCGTCTCTATCAACTCTATCATATGCCTTCTCCAGATCCATAAATGCTACATACAAATCCATTTGCTTTTCTAAGTATTTCTCACATACATTCTTCAAAGCAAACACCTGATCCACACATCCTCTACCACTTCTGAAACCACACTGCTCTTCCCCAATCTGATGCTCTTTACATGCCTTCACCCTCTCAATCAATACCCTCCCATATAATTTACCAGGAATACTCAACAAACTTATACCTCTGTAATGTGTACGTGTAGGAAGAGAGGAAAGTGATTGGTTCTCAGTGAATGTAGGTTTGCGGCAGGGGTGTGTGATGTCTCCATGGTTGTTTAATTTGTTTATGGATGGGGTTGTTAGGGAGGTGAATGCAAGAGTTTTGGAAAGAGGGGCAAGTATGAAGTCTGTTGGGGATGAGAGAGCTTGGGAAGTGAGTCAGTTGTTGTTCGCTGATGATACAGCACTGGTGGCTGATTCATGTGAGAAACTGCAGAAGCTGGTGACTGAGTTTGGTAAAGTGTGTGAAAGAAGAAAGTTAAGAGTAAATGTGAATAAGAGCAAGGTTATTAGGTACAGTAGGGTTGAGGGTCAAGTCAATTGGGAGGTGAGTTTGAATGGAGAAAAACTGGAGGAAGTGAAGTGTTTTAGATATCTGGGAGTGGATCTGGCAGCGGATGGAACCATGGAAGCGGAAGTGGATCATAGGGTGGGGGAGGGGGCGAAAATTCTGGGAGCCTTGAAGAATGTGTGGAAGTCGAGAACATTATCTCGGAAAGCAAAAATGGGTATGTTTGAAGGAATAGTGGTTCCAACAATGTTGTATGGTTGCGAGGCGTGGGCTATGGATGGAGTTGTGCGCAGGAGGATGGATGTGCTGGAAATGAGGTGTTTCAGGACAATGTGTGGTGTGAGGTGGTTTGATCGAGTAAGTAACGTAAGGGTAAGAGAGATGTGTGGAAATAAGAAGAGCGTGGTTGAGAGAGCAGAAGAGGGTGTTTTGAAATGGTTTGGGCACATGGAGAGAATGAGTGAGGAAAGATTGACCAAGAGAATATATGTGTCGGAGGTGGAGGGAACGAGGAGAAGAGGGAGACCAAATTGGAAGTGGAAAGATGGAGTGAAAAAGATTTTGTGTGATTGGGGCCTGAACATGCAGGAGGGTGAAAGGAGGGCAAGGAATAGAGTGAATTGGAGCGATGTGGTATACCGGGGTTGACGTGCTGTCAGTGGATTGAATCAAGGCATGTGAAGCGTCTGGGGTGAACCATGGAAAGCTGTGTAGGTATGTATATTTGCGTGTGTGGACGTATGTATATACATGTGTATGGGGGTGGGTTGGGCCATTTCTTTCGTCTGTTTCCTTGCGCTACCTCGCAAACGTGGGAGACAGCGACAAAGCAAAAAAAAAAAAAAAAAAAGAAATATTTTATTATTATTATTATTTTGCTTTGTCGCTGTCTCCCGCGTTTGCGAGGTAGCGCAAGGAAACAGATGAAAGAAATGGCCCAACCCACCCCCATACACAATGTACACACACACACGCCCCCACACGCAAATATACATACCTATACATCTCAATGTACACATATATATTCACACACAGACACATACATATATACCCATGCACACAGTACACACTGTCTGCCCCTATTCATTCCCATCGCCACCTCGCCACACATGGAATGCCATCCCCCTCCCCCCTCATGTGTGCGAGGTAGCACCAGGAAAAGACAACAAAGGCCCCATTCGTTCACACTCAGTCTCCAGCTGTCACGCAATAATGCCCAAAACCACAGCTCCCTTTCCACATCCAGGCCCCACACAACTTTCCATAGTTTACCCCAGATGCTTCACATGCCCTGATTCAATCCACTGACAGCACCTCAACCCCGGTATACCACATCGATCCAATTCACTCTATTCCTTGCCCTCCTTTCACCCTCCTGCATGTTCAGGCCCCGATTACACAAAATCTTTTTCAAAATCTTTTATCCCTGGGATATGGGAGAAAGAATACTTCTCACGTATTCCCTGCGTGTCGTAGAAGGCGACTAAAAGGGAAGGGAGCGGGCCGCTGGAAATCCTCCCCTCTCGTTTTTAATTTTCCAAAAGAAGGAACAGAGAAGGGGGCCAAGTGATAATATTCCCTCAAAGGCTCAGTCCTCTGTTCTTAACGCTACTTCGTTAACGCGTAAATGGCGAATAATATGAAAAAAAATATATATATATGTATATGTATACATATATATATATATATATATATATATATATATATATATATATATATATATATATATATATATGTGTGCATAGTGCCATTGTACAAAGGCAAAGGGGATAGGAGTGAGTGCTCAAATTACAGAGGTATAAGTTTGTTGAGTATTCCTGGTAAATTATATGGGAGGGTATTGATTGAGAGGGTGAAGGCATGTACAGAGCATCAGATTGGGGAAGAGCAGTGTGGTTTCAGAAGTGGTAGAGGATGTGTGGATCAGGTGTTTGCTTTGAAGAATGTATGTGAGAAATACTTAGAAAAGCAAATGGATTTGTATGTAGCATTTATGGATCTGGAGAAGGCATATGACAGAGTTGATAGAGATGCTCTGTGGAAGGTATTAAGAATATATGGTGTGGGAGGAAAGTTGTTAGAAGCAGTGAAAAGTTTTTATCGAGGATGTAAGGCATGTGTACGTGTAGGAAGAGAGGAAAGTGATTGGTTCTCAGTGAATGTAGGTTTGCGGCAGGGGTGTGTGATGTCTCCATGGTTGTTTAATTTGTTTATGGATGGGGTTGTTAGGGAGGTAAATGCAAGAGTTTTGGAAAGAGGGGCAAGTATGAAGTCTGTTGGGGATGAGAGAGCTTGGGAAGTGAGTCAGTTGTTGTTCGCTGATGATACAGCGCTGGTGGCTGATTCATGTGAGAAACTGCAGAAGCTGGTGACTGAGTTTGGTAAAGTATGTGGAAGAAGAAAGTTAAGAGTAAATGTGAATAAGAGCAAGGTTATTAGGTACAGTAGGGTTGAGGGTCAAGTCAATTGGGAGGTGAGTTTGAATGGAGAAAAACTGGAGGAAGTGAAGTGTTTTAGATATCTGGGAGTGGATCTGGCAGCGGATGGAACCATGGAAGCAGAAGTGGATCATAGGGTAGGGGAGGGGGCAAAAATTCTGGGGGCCTTGAAGTATGTGTGGAAGTCGAGAACATTATCTCGGAAAGCAAAAATGGGTATGTTTGAAGGAATAGTAGTTCCAACAATGTTGTATGGTTGCGAGGCGTGGGCTATGGATAGAGTTGTGCGCAGGAGGATGGATGTGTTGGAAATGAGATGTTTGAGGACAATGTGTGGTGTGAGGTGGTTTGATCGAGTGAGTAACGTAAGGGTAAGAGAGATGTGTGGAAATAAAAAGAGCGTGGTTGAGAGAGCAGAAGAGGGTGTTTTGAAGTGGTTTGGGCACATGGAGAGGATGAGTGAGGAAAGATTGACCAAGAGGATATATGTGTCGGAGGTGGAGGGAGCAAGGAGAAGAGGGAGACCAAATTGGAGGTGGAAAGATGGAGTGAAAAAGATTTTGTGTGATCGGGGCCTGAACATGCAGGAGGGTGAAAGGAGGGCAAGGAATAGAGTGAATTGGAGCGATGTGGTATACCGGGGTTGACGTGCTGTCAGTGGATTGAATCAAGGCATGTGAAGCGTCTGGGGTAAACCATGGAAAGCTGTGTAGGTATGTATATTTGCGTGTGTGGACGTATGTATATACATGTGTATGGGGGTGGGTTGGGCCATTTCTTTCGTCTGTTTCCTTGCGCTACCTCGCAAACGCGGGAGACAGCGATAAAGTATAAAAAAAAAAAAAAATATATATATATATATATATTTATATATATGGTTGTTTAATTTGTTTATGGATGGGGTTGTTACGGAGGTAAATGCAAGGGTTTTGGAAAGAGGGGCAAGTATGAAGTCTGTTTGCGATGAGAGAGCTTGGGAAGTGAGTCAGTTGTTGTTCGCTGATGATACAGCGCTGGTGGCTGATTCATGTGAGAAACTGCAGAAGCTGGTGACTGAGTTTGGTAAAGTGTGTGAAAGAAGAAAGTTAAGAGTAATTGTGAATAAGAGCAAGGTTAATAGGTACAGTAGGGTTGAGGGTCAAGTCAATTGGGAGGTAAGTTTGAATGGAGAAAAACTGGTGGAAGTAAAGTGTTTTTGATATCTGGGAGTGGATCTGGCAGCGGATGGATCCATGGAAGCAGAAGTGGATCATAGGGTGGGGGAGGGGGCGAAAATCCTGGGAGCCTTGAAGAATGTGTGGAAGTCGAGAACATTATCTCGGAAAGCAAAAATGGGTATGTTTGAAGGAATAGTGGTTCGAACAATGTTGTATGGTTGCGAGGCATGGGCTATGGATAGAGTTGTGCGCAGGAGGGTGGATGTGCTGGAAATGAGATGTTTGAGGACAATGTGTGGTGTGAGGTGGTTTGATCAAGTATGTAACATAAGGGTAAGAGAGATGTGTGGAAATAAAAAGAGCGTAGTTGAGAGAGCAGAAGAGGGTGTTTTGAAATGGTTTGGGCACATGGAGAGAATGAGTAAGGAAAGATTGACCAAGAGGATATATGTGTCGGAGGTGGAGGGAACGAGGAGAAGTGGGAGACCAAATTGGAGGTGGAAAGATGGAGTGAAAAAGATTTTGTGTGATCGGGGCCTGAACATGCAGGAGGGTGAAAGGAGGGCAAGGAATAGAGTGAATTGGAGCGATGTGGTATACCGGGGTTGACGTGCTGTCAGTGGATTGAATCAAGGCATGTGAAGCGTCTGGGGTGAACCATGGAAAGCTGTGTAGGTATGTATATTTGCGTGTGTGGACGCATGTATATACATGTGTATGGGGGTGGGTTGGGCCATTTCTTTCGTCTGTTTCCTTGCACTACCTCGCAAACGCGGGAGACAGCGACAAAGCAAAAAAAAAAATATATATATATATATATATATATATATATATATATATATATATATATATATATATATATATATATTTCAAGCTAGAAGTTTCAGTTTTCTAAATTATTTCTTACTTTTTCATATGTATATATATGTATATGTGTGTGTGTGTGTGTATATGTGCGTGTGTATGTGTATGTATATATGTATATATATATATATATTATCCCTGGGGATAGGGGTGAAAGAATGCTTCCCACGCATTCCTCGCGTGTCGTAGAAGGCAACTACAGGGGACGGGAGCGGGGGGCCAGAAATCCTCCCCTCCTTGTATTTTTTTAACTTTCTAAAATGGGAAACAGAAGAGGGAGTCACACGGGGAGTGCCCATCCTCCTCGAAGGCTCAGACTGGGGTGTCTAAATGTGTGTGGATGTAACCAAGATTTGAAAAAAGGAGAGATAGGTGGTATGTTTGAGGAAAGGAACCTAGATGTTTTGGCTCTGAGTGAAACGAAGCTCAAGGGTAAAGGGGAAGAGTGGTTTGGGAATGTCTTGGGAGTAAAGTCAGGGGTTAGTGAGAGGACAAGAGCAAGGGAAGGAGTAGCAGTACTCCTGAAACAGTAGTTGTGGGAGTATGTGATAGAATGTAAGAAAGTAAATTCTCGATTGATATGGGTAAAACTGAAAGTTGATGGAGAGAGATGGGTGATTATTGGTGCATATGCACCTGGGCATGAGAAGAAAGATCATGAGAGGCAAGTGTTTTGGGAGCAGCTGAATGAGTGTGTTAGTGGTTTTGATGCACGAGACCGGGTTATAGTGATGGGTGATTTGAATGCAAAGGTGGGTAATGTGGCAGTTGAGGGAATAATTGGTATGTATGGGGTGTTCAGTGTTGTAAGTAGAAATGGTTAAGAGCTCGTAGATTTATGTGCTGAAAAAGGACTGGTGATTGGGAATACCTGGTTTAAAAAGCGAGATATACATAAGTATACGTATGTAAGTAGGAGAGATGGCCAGAGAGCGTTATTGGATTACGTGTTAATTGACAGGCGCGTGAAAGAGAGACTTTTGGATGTTAATGTGCTGAGAGGTGCAACTGCAGGGATGTCTGATCATTATCTTGTGGAGGCTAAGGTGAAGATTTGTATGGGTTTTCAGAAAAGAAGAGTGAATGTTGGGGTGAAGAGGGTGGTGAGAGTAAGTGAGCTTGGGAAGGAGACTTGTGTGAGGAAGTACCAGGAGAGACTGAGTACAGAATGGAAAAAGGTGAGAACAATGGAAGTAATGGGAGTGGGGGAGGAATGGGATGTATTTTGGGAATCAGTGATGGATTGTGCAAAAGATGCTTGTGGCATGAGAAGAGTGGGATGTGGGTTGATTAGAAAGGGTAGTGAGTGGTGGGATGAAGAAGTAAGATTATTATTGAAAGAGAAGAGAGAGGCATTTGGACAATTTTTGCAGGGAAAAAATGCAATTGAGTGGGAGATGTATAAAAGAAAGAGAGAGGAGGTCAAGAGAAAGGTGCAGGAGGTGAAAAAGAGGGCAAATGAGAGTTGGCGTGAGAGAGTATCGTTAAATTTTAGGGAGAATAAAAAGATGTTCTGGAAGGAGGTAAATAAAGTGCATAAGACAAGGGAGCAAATGGGAACTTCAGTGAAGGGTGGAAATGGGGAGGTGATAACAAGTAGTGGTGATGTGAGAAGGAGATGGAGTGAGTATTTTGAAGGTTTGTTGAATGTGCTTGATGAAAGAGTGGCAGATATAGGGTGTTTTGGTCGAGGTGGTGTGCAAAGTGAGAGGGTTAGGGAAAATGATTTGGTAAACAGAGAAGAGGTAGTAAAAGCTTTGCGGAAGATGAAAGCCGGCAAGGCAGCAGGTTTGGATGGTATTGCAGTGGAATATATTAAAAAAGGGGGTAACTGTATTATTGACTGGTTGGTAAGGTTATTTAATGTATGTATGACTCATGGTGAGGTGCCTGAGGATTGGCGGAATGTGTGCATAGTGCCATTGTACAAAGGCAAAGGGGATTAGAGTGAGTGCTCAAATTACAGAGGAATAAGTTTGTTGAGTATTCCTGGTAAATTATGTGGGAGGGTATTGATTGAGAGGGTGAAGGCATGTACAGAGCATCAGATTGGGGAAGAGCAGTGTGGTTTCAGAAGTGGTAGAGGATGTGTGGATCAGGTGTTTGCTTTGAAGAATGTATGTGAGAAATACTTAGAAAAGCAAATGGATTTGTATGTAGCATTTATGGATCTGGAGAAGGCATATGATAGAGTTAATAGAGATTCTCTGTGGAAGGTATTAAGAATATATGTTGTGGGAGGCAAGTTGTTAGAAGCAGTGAAAAGTTTTTATCGAGGATGTAAGGCATGTGTACGTGTAGGAAGAGAGGAAAGTGATTGGTTCTCAGTGAATGTAGTTTTGCGGCAGGGGTGTGTGATGTCTCCATGGTTTGTTTAATTTGTTTATGGATGGGGTTGTTAGGGAGGTGAATGCAAGAGTTTTGGAAAGAGGGGCAAGTATGAAGTCTGTTGTGTATGAGAGAGCTTGGTAAGTGAATCAGTTGTTGTTCGCTGATCATACAGCGTTGGTGGCTGATTCATGTGAGAAACTGCAGAAGCTGGTGACTGAGTTTGGTAAAGTGTGTGAAAGAAGAAAGTTAAGAGTAAATGTGAATAAGAGCAAGGTAATTAGGTACAGTAGGGTTGAGGGTCAAGTCAATTGGGAGGTAAGTTTGAATGGAGAAAAACTGGAGGAAGTAAAGTGTTTTAGATATCTGGGAGTGGATCTGGCAGCAGATGGAACCATGGAAGCGGAAGTGGATCATAGGGTGGGGGAGGGGGCGAAAATCCTAGGAGCGTTGAAGAATGTGTGGAAGTCGAGAACATTATCTCGGAAAGCAAAAATGGGTATGTTTGAAGGAATAGTATCTCCAACAATGTTGTATGGTTGCGAGGCGTGGGCTATGGATAGAGTTGTGCGCAGGAGGATGGATGTGCTGGAAATGAGATGTTTGAGGACAATGTGTGGTGTGAGGTGGTTTGATTGAGTAAGTAACGTAAGGGTAAGAGAGATGTGTGGAAATAAAAAGAGCGTGGTTGAGAGAGCAGAAGAGGGTGTTTTGAAATGGTTTGGGCACATGGAGAGAATGAGAGAGGAAAGATTGACCAAGAGGATATATGTGTCGGAGGTGGAGGGAACGAGGAGAAGTGGGAGACCAAATTGGAGGTGGAAAGATGGAGTGAAAAAGATTTTGTGTGATCGGGGCCTGAACATGCAGGAGGGTGAAAGGAGGGCAAGGAATAGAGAGAATTGGATCGATGTGGTATACCGGGGTTGACGTACTGTCAGTGGATTGAATCAGGGCATGTGAAGCATCTGGGGTAAACCATGGAAAGCTGAGTAGGTATGTATATTTGCGTGTGTGGACGTATGTATATACATGTGTATGGGGGTGGGTTGGGCCATTTCTTTCGTCTGTTTCCTTGCGCTACCTCGGAAACGCGGGAGACAGCGACAAAGCAAAAAAAAAAATAAATATATAAGTTTTTATCGAGGATGTAAGGCATGTGTACGTGTAGGAGGGTGAAAGGAGGGCAAGGAATAGAGTGAATTGGAGCGATGTGGTATACAGGGGTTGACGTGCTGTCAGTGGATTGAATCAAGGCATGTGAAGCGTCTGGGGTAAACCATGGAAAGCTGTGTAGGTATGTATATTTGCGTGTGTGGACGTGTGTATGTACATGTGTATGGGGGGGGTTGGGCCATTTCTTTCGTCTGTTTCCTTGCGCTACCTCGCAAACGCGGGAGACAGCGACAAAGTATAAAAAAAAAAAAAAAAAAAAAAATATATATATATATATATATATATATATATATATATAATGTATATATGTATATATGTATATATATATATATATATATATATATATATATATATATATATATATATGTATATATATATATATATATATATATATATATATATATATATATATATATATATATATATATATATATATATATTATCCCTGGGGATAGGGGTGAAAGAATCCTTCCCACGCATTCCTCGCGTGTCGTAGAAGGCGACTAGAGGGGACAAGAGCGGGGGGCCAGAAATCCTCCCCTCCTTGTATTTTTTTAACTTTCTAAAATGGGAAATAGAAGAAGGAGTCACGCGGGAAGTGCTCATCCTCCTCGAAGGCTCAGACTGGGGTGTCTAAATGTGTGTGGATGTAACCAAGATTTGAAAAAAGGAGAGATAGGTGGTATGTTTGAGGAAAAGAACCTGGATATTTTGGCTCTGAGTGAAACGAAGCTCAAGGGTAAAGGGGAAGAGTTGTTTGGGAATGTCTTGGGAGTAAAGCCAGTGGTTAGTGAGAGGACAAGAGCAAGGGAAGGAGTACCAGTTCTCCTGAAACAGGATTTGTGGGAGTATGTGATAGACTGTAAGAAAGTAAATTCTCGATTAATATGGGTAAAACTGATGGTTGATGGAAAGAGATGGGTGATTATTGGTGCATATGCACCTGGGCATGAGAAGAAAGATCATGAGAGGCAAGTGTTTTGAGAGCAGCTGAATGAGTGTGTTAGTGGTTTTGATGCACAAGACCGGGTTGTAGTGATGGGTGATTTGAATGCAAAGGTGAGTAATGTGGCAGTTGAGGGAATAATTGGTATACATAGGGTGTTCAGTGTTGTAAATGGAAATGGTGAAGAGCTTGTACATTTATGTGCTGAAAAAGGACTGGTGATTGGGAATACCTGGTTTAAAAAGAGAGATATACCTAAGTATACTTATGTAAGTAGGAGAGATGGCCAGAGAGCGTTATTGGATTACGTGTTAATTGACAGGGCGCCGAGAGAGAGAGACTTTTGGATGTTAATGTGCTGAGAGGTGCAACTGTAGGGATGTCTGATCATTATCTTGTGGAGGCGAAGGTGAGGATTTGTAAAGGTTTTCAGAAAAGAAGAGAGAATGTTGGGGTGAAGAGAGTAGTGAGAGTAAGTGAGCTTGGGAAGGAGACTTGTGTGAGGAAGTACCAGGAGAGACTAAGTACAGAATGGAAAAAGGTGAGAACAATGGAAGTAAGGGGAGTGGGGGAGGAATGGGATGTATTTACGGAAGCAGTGATGGCTTGCGCAAAAGATGCATGTGGCATGAGAAGAGTGGGAGGTGGGCTGATTAGAAAGGGTAGTGAGTGGTGGGATGAAGAAGTAAGATTATTAGTGAAAGAGAAGATAGAGGCATTTGTATGATTTTTGCGTAGGAAATAATGCAAATGACTGAGAGATATATAAAATAAAGAGGCAAGAGGTCAAGAGAAAGGTGCAAGAGGCAAAAAAGAGGGCAAATGAGAGTTGGGGTGAGAAAGTATCATTAAATTTTAGAGAGAATAAAAAGATTTTTTGGAAGGAGGTTCTTTAAAGAAAGTGTGTAAGACAAGGGAACAAATGGGAACATCACTGAAGTGTGCTAATGGGGAGGTGATAACAAGTAGAGGTGATGTGAGAAGGAGTTGGAGTGAGTATTTTGAAAGTTTGTTGAATGTGTTTGATAATAGAGTGGCAGACATAGGGTGTTTTGGTCGAGGTGGTGTGCAAAGTGAGAGGGTTGGGGAGAATGATTTGGTTAACAGAGAAGAGGTAGTGAAAGCTTTGCGGAAGATGAAAGCCGGCAAGGCAGCGGGTTTGGATGGTATTGCCGTGGAATTTATTAAGAAAGGGGGTGACTGTACTGTTGACTGGTTGGTAAGGTTATTTAATGTATGTATGACTCATGGTGAGGTGCCTGAGGATTGGCGGAATGCGTGCATAGTGCCATTGTACAAAGGCAAAGGGGATAAGAGTGAGTGCTCAAATTACAGAGGTATAAGATTGTTGAGTATTCCTGGTATATTATATGGGAGGGTATTGATTGAGAGGGTGAAGGCATGTACAGAGCATCAGATTGGGGAAGAGCAATGTGGTTTCAGAAGTGGCAGAGGATGTGTGGATCAGGTGTTTGCTTTGAAGAATGTATGTGAGAAATACTTAGAAAAGCAAATGGATTTGTATGTAGCATTTATGGATCTGGAGAAGGCATATGATAGAGTCGATAGAGATGCTCTGTGGAAGGTATTAAGAATATATGGTGTGGGAGGCAAGTTGTTAGAAGCAGTGAAAAGTTTTTATCGAGGATGTAAGGCATGTGTACATGTAGGAAGAGAGGAAAGTGATTGGTTCTCAGTGAATGTAGGTTTGCGGCAGGGGTGTGTGATGTCTCCATGGTTGTTTAATTTGTTTATGGATGGGGTTGTTAGGGAGGTGAATGCAAGAGTTTTGGAAAGAGGGGCAAGTATGAAGTCTGTTGGGGATGAGAGATCTTGGGAAGTGAGTCAGTTGTTGTTCGCTGATGATACAGCGCTGGTGGCTGATTCATGTGAGAAACTGCAGAAGCTGGTGATTGAGTTTGGTAAAGTGTGTGAAAGAAGAAAGTTAAGAGTAAATGTGAATAAGAGCAAGGTTATTAGGTACAGTATGGTTGAGGGTCAAGTCAATTGGGAGGTAAGTTTGAATGGAGAAAAACTGGAGGAAGTAAAGTGTTTTAGATATCTGGGAGTGGATCTGGCAGCGGATGGAACCATGGAAGCAGAAGTGGATCATAGGGTGGGGGAGGGGGCGAAAATTCTGGGAGCCTTGAAGAATGTGTGGAAGTCGAGAACATTATCTCGGAAAGCAAAAATGGGTATGTTTGAAGGAATAGTGGTTCCAACAATGTTGTATGGTTGCGAGGCGTGGGCTATATATAAGGTTGTGCGAAGGAGGGTGGATGTGTTGGAAATGAGATGTTTGAGGGCAATATGTGGTGTGAGGTGGTTTGATTAAGTAAGTGATGAAATGGTAAGAGAGGTGTGTGGTAATAAAAAGTTTGTGGTTGAGAGAGCAGAAGAGGGTGTATTGAAATAATTTAGTCACAAGGGGAGAATGAGTGAGGAAAGATTGACCAAGAGGATATATGTGTCAGAGGTAGAGGGAACGAGAAGTGGGATACCAAATTGGAGGTGGAAGGATAGAGTGAAAAAGATTTTGAGTGATCAGGAACTAAGCATGCAAGAGGGTGAAAGGCGTGTAAGGAGTGGAATGAATTGGAACGATGTGGTATACCGGGTTCAACCTCCTGTCGGTGGATTGAATTAGAGCATGTGAAGCTACTGTGGTAAACCATGGAAAGTTTTGTAGCGCCTGGATATGGAAAGGGAGCTGTGGTTTTGGTGCATTATACATGACAGCTAGAGACTGAGTGTGAACGAATGTGGCCTTTGTTGTCTTTTCCTAGCACTACGTCACGCTCGTGTGGAAGAAGGGGGTTGTCATTTTATGTGTGGCAGGGTGGCAACGGAAAGGAATGAAGGCAGCAAGTATGAATTATTTACATGGTTATATATGTATATGTCTGTGTATTTATATATATATCTTTTTCTTTCTTTCAAACTATTCGCCACCTCCCGCGTTAGTGTGGTAGCGTTAAGAACAGAGGACTGGGCCTGAGAGGGAATATCCTCATTTGGCCCTCTTCTCTGTTCCTTGTTTTGGAAAAAAAAAAGAAAAGAGGGGAGGATTTCCAGCCACCCACTCCCTCCCCTTTTAGTCGCCTTCTACGACACGCAGGGAATACGTGGGAAGTACTCTTAGTCCCATATCCCCTGGGATGAAATGTCACGTGTCGCAAGGAACCTAATATACCTAATACTAGGTTCATCCCAGTCACCCACACATCATCACAGAGTGTAACTGCATCAAATGGGTAATAAGCTAGATTTATATGGCAACTATTGTTGTCAGTTATATAATAAACACTTTTCTTATACAGAGCAACTTTTTTTTATATGTTTTGAATTTTTTTTTATTCATTTACTTGTACATAATGTGTGCGTAAATTATATGTAAATAGATAAACAATGCCTACTCATATTTATATATATTTTTTTTTTTATTTTTTTTATTATACTTTGTCGCTGTCTCCCGCGTTTGCGAGGTAGCGCAAGGAAACAGACGAAAGAAATGGCCCAACCCCCCCCCATACACATGTATATACGTACGTCCACACACGCAAATATACATACCTACACAGCTTTCCATGGTTTACCCCAGACACTTCACATGCCTTGATTCAATCCACTGACAGCACGTCAACCCCGGTATAACACATCGCTCCAATTCACTCTATTCCTTGCCCTCCTTTCACCCTCCTGCATGTTCAGGCCCCGATCACACAAAATCTTTTTCACTCCATCTTTCCACCTCCAATTTGGTCTCCCTCTTCTCCTTGTTCCCTCCACCTCCGACACATATATCCTCTTGGTCAATCTTTCCTCACTCATCCTCTCCATGTGCCCAAACCACTTCAAAACACCCTCTTCTGCTCTCTCAACCACGCTCTTTTTATTTCCACACATCTCTCTTACCCTTACGTTACTCACTTGATCAAACCACCTCACACCACACATTGTCCTCAAACATCTCATTTCCAGCACATCCATCCTCCTGCGCACAACTCTATCCATAGCCCACGCCTCGCAACCATACAACATTGTTGGAACCACTATTCCTTCAAACATACCCATTTTTGCTTTATATATATATATATATATATATATATATATATATATATATATATATATATATATATATATATATATATATATCCTCGATAAAAACTTTTCACTGCTTCTAACAACTTGCCTCCCACACCATATATTCTTAATACCTTCCACAGAGCGTCTCTATCAACTCTATCATATGCCTTCTCCAGATCCATAAATGCTACATACAAATCCATTTGCTTTTCTAAGTATTTCTCACATACATTCTTCAAAGCAAACACCTGATCCACACATCCTCTACCACTTCTGAAACCACACTGCTCTTCCCCAATCTGATGCTCTTTACATGCCTTCACCCTCTCAATCAATACCCTCCCATATAATTTACCAGGAATACTCAACAAACTTATACCTCTGTAATGTGTATGTGTAGGAAGAGAGGAAAGTGATTGGTTCTCAGTGAATGTAGGTTTGCGGCAGGGGTGTGTGATGTCTCCATGGTTGTTTAATTTGTTTATGGATGGGGTTGTTAGGGAGGTGAATGCAAGAGTTTTGGAAAGAGGGGCAAGTATGAAGTCTGTTGGGGATGAGAGAGCTTGGGAAGTGAGTCAGTTGTTGTTCGCTGATGATACAGCACTGGTGGCTGATTCATGTGAGAAACTGCAGAAGCTGGTGACTGAGTTTGGTAAAGTGTGTGAAAGAAGAAAGTTAAGAGTAAATATGAATAAGAGCAAGGTTATTAGGTACAGTAGGGTTGAGGGTCAAGTCAATTGGGAGGTGAGTTTGAATGGAGAAAAACTGGAGGAAGTGAAGTGTTTTAGATATCTGGGAGTGGATCTGGCAGCGGATGGAACCATGGAAGCGGAAGTGGATCATAGGGTGGGGGAGGGGGCGAAAATTCTGGGAGCCTTGAAGAATGTGTGGAAGGCGAGAACATTATCTCGGAAAGCAAAAATGGGTATGTTTGAAGGAATAGTGGTTCCAACAATGTTGTATGGTTGCGAGGCGTGGGCTATGGATGGAGTTGTGCGCAGGAGGATGGATGTGCTGGAAATGAGATGTTTGAGGACAATGTGTGGTGTGAGGTGGTTTGATCGAGTAAGTAACGTAAGGGTAAGAGAGATGTGTGGAAATAAAAAGAGCGTGGTTGAGAGAGCAGAAGAGGGTGTTTTGAAATGGTTTGGGCACATGGAGAGAATGAGTGAGGAAAGATTGATCAAGAGAATATATGTGTCGGAGGTGGAGGGAACGAGGAGAAGAGGGAGACCAAATTGGAGGTGGAAAGATGGAGTGAAAAAGATTTTGTGTGATCGGGGCCTGAACATGCAGGAGGGTGAAAGGAGGGCAAGGAATAGAGTGAATTGGAGCGATGTGGTATACCGGGGTTGACGTGCTGTCAGTGGATTGAATCAAGGCATGTGAAGCGTCTGGGGTGAACCATGGAAAGCTGTGTAGGTATGTATATTTGCGTGTGTGGACGTATGTATATACATGTGTATGGGGGTGGGTTGGGCCATTTCTTTCGTCTGTTTCCTTGCGCTACCTCGCAAACGTGGGAGACAGCGACAAAGCAAAAAAAAAAAAAAAAAAAAAAATATTTTATTATTATTATTATTTTGCTTTATCGCTGTCTCCCGCGTTTGCGAGGTAGCGCAAGGAAACAGATGAAAGAAATGGCCCAACCCACCCCCATACACAATGTACACACACACACGCCCCCACACGCAAATATACATACCTATACATCTCAATGTACACATATATATTCACACACAGACACATACATATATACCCATGCACACAGTACACACTGTCTGCCCCTATTCATTCCCATCGCCACCTCGCCACACATGGAATGCCATCCCCCTCCCCCCTCATGTGTGCGAGGTAGCACCAGGAAAAGACAACAAAGGCCCCATTCGTTCACACTCAGTCTCCAGCTGTCACGCAATAATGCCCAAAACCACAGCTCCCTTTCCACATCCAGGCCCCACACAACTTTCCATAGTTTACCCCAGATGCTTCACATGCCCTGATTCAATCCACTGACAGCACCTCAACCCCGGTATACCACATCGATCCAATTCACTCTATTCCTTGCCCTCCTTTCACCCTCCTGCATGTTCAGGCCCCGATTACACAAAATCTTTTTCAAAATCTTTTATCCCTGGGGATATGGGAGAAAGAATACTTCTCACGTATTCCCTGCGTGTCGTAGAAGGCGACTAAAAGGGAAGGGAGCGGGCCGCTGGAAATCCTCCCCTCTCGTTTTTAATTTTCCAAAAGAAGGAACAGAGAAGGGGGCCAAGTGATAATATTCCCTCAAAGGCTCAGTCCTCTGTTCTTAACGCTACTTCGTTAACGCGTAAATGGCGAATAGTATGAAAAAAAATATATATATATGTATATGTATACATATATATATATATATATATATATATATATATATATATATATATATATATATATATATATATATGCGTGCATAGTGCCATTGTACAAAGGCAAAGGGGATAGGAGTGAGTGCTCAAATTACAGAGGTATAAGTTTGTTGAGTATTCCTGGTAAATTATATGGGAGGGTATTGATTGAGAGGGTGAAGGCATGTACAGAGCATCAGATTGGGGAAGAGCAGTGTGGTTTCAGAAGTGGTAGAGGATGTGTGGATCAGGTGTTTGCTTTGAAGAATGTATGTGAGAAATACTTAGAAAAGCAAATGGATTTGTATGTAGCATTTATGGATCTGGAGAAGGCATATGATAGAGTTGATAGAGATGCTCTGTGGAAGGTATTAAGAATATATGGTGTGGGAGGAAAGTTGTTAGAAGCAGTGAAAAGTTTTTATCGAGGATGTAAGGCATGTGTACGTGTAGGAAGAGAGGAAAGTGATTGGTTCTCAGTTAATGTAGGTTTGCGGCAGGGGTGTGTGATGTCTCCATGGTTGTTTAATTTGTTTATGGATGGGGTTGTTAGGGAGGTAAATGCAAGAGTTTTGGAAAAAGGGGCAAGTATGAAGTCTGTTGGGGATGAGAGAGCTTGGGAAGTGAGTCAGTTGTTGTTCGCTGATGATACAGCGCTGGTGGCTGATTCATGTGAGAAACTGCAGAAGCTGGTGACTGAGTTTGGTAAAGTATGTGGAAGAAGAAAGTTAAGAGTAAATGTGAATAAGAGCAAGGTTATTAGGTACAGTAGGGTTGAGGGTCAAGTCAATTGGGAGGTGAGTTTGAATGGAGAAAAACTGGAGGAAGTGAAGTGTTTTAGATATCTGGGAGTGGATCTGGCAGCGGATGGAACCATGGAAGCGGAAGTGGATCATAGGGTGGGGGAGGGGGCGAAAATTCTGGGGGCCTTGAAGTATGTGTGGAAGTCGAGAACATTATCTCGGAAAGCAAAAATGGGTATGTTTGAAGGAATAGTAGTTCCAACAATGTTGTATGGTTGCGAGGCGTGGGCTATGGATAGAGTTGTGCGCAGGAGGATGGATGTGTTGGAAATGAGATGTTTGAGGACAATGTGTGGTGTGAGGTGGTTTGATCGAGTGAGTAACGTAAGGGTAAGAGAGATGTGTGGAAATAAAAAGAGCGTGGTTGAGAGAGCAGAAGAGGGTGTTTTGAAGTGGTTTGGGCACATGGAGAGGATGAGTGAGGAAAGATTGACCAAGAGGATATATGTGTCGGAGGTGGAGGGAGCAAGGAGAAGAGGGAGACCAAATTGGAGGTGGAAAGATGGAGTGAAAAAGATTTTGTGTGATCGGGGCCTGAACATGCAGGAGGGTGAAAGGAGGGCAAGGAATAGAGTGAATTGGAGCGATGTGGTATACCTGGGTTGACGTGCTGTCAGTGGATTGAATCAAGGCATGTGAAGCGTCTGGGGTAAACCATGGAAAGCTGTGTAGGTATGTATATTTGCGTGTGTGGACGTATGTATATACATGTGTATGGGGGTGGGTTGGGCCATTTCTTTCGTCTGTTTCCTTGCGCTACCTCGCAAACGCGGGAGACAGCGATAAAGTATAAAAAAAAAAAAAAAATATATATATATATATATATATATATATTTATATATATGGTTGTTTAATTTGTTTATGGATGGGTTGTTACGGAGGTAAATGCAAGGGTTTTGGAAAGAGGGGCAAGTATGAAGTCTGTTTGCGATGAGAGAGCTTGGGAAGTGAGTCAGTTGTTGTTCGCTGATGATACAGCGCTGGTGGCTGATTCATGTGAGAAACTGCAGAAGCTGGTGACTGAGTTTGGTAAAGTGTGTGAAAGAAGAAAGTTAAGAGTAATTGTGAATAAGAGCAAGGTTAATAGGTACAGTAGGGTTGAGGGTCAAGTCAATTGGGAGGTAAGTTTGAATGGAGAAAAACTGGAGGAAGTAAAGTGTTTTTGATATCTGGGAGTGGATCTGGCAGCGGATGGATCCATGGAAGCAGAAGTGGATCATAGGGTGGGGGAGGGGGCGAAAATCCTGGGAGCCTTGAAGAATGTGTGGAAGTCGAGAACATTATCTCGGAAAGCAAAAATGGGTATGTTTGAAGGAATAGTGGTTCGAACAATG
The DNA here is from genome assembly GCF_036320965.1 of Panulirus ornatus. NCBI lineage: Eukaryota > Metazoa > Arthropoda > Malacostraca > Decapoda > Palinuridae > Panulirus > Panulirus ornatus. The sequence continues at coordinate 44,088,191 of NC_092233.1, forward strand.
TTGTATGGTTGCGAGGCATGGGCTATGGATAGAGTTGTGCGCAGGAGGGTGGATGTGCTGGAAATGAGATGTTTGAGGACAATGTGTGGTGTGAGGTGGTTTGATCAAGTATGTAACGTAAGGGTAAGAGAGATGTGTGGAAATAAAAAGAGCGTAGTTGAGAGAGCAGAAGAGGGTGTTTTGAAATGGTTTGGGCACATGGAGAGAATGAGTAAGGAAAGATTGACCAAGAGGATATATGTGTCGGAGGTGGAGGGAACGAGGAGAAGTGGGAGACCAAATTGGAGGTGGAAAGATGGAGTGAAAAAGATTTTGTGTGATCGGGGCCTGAACATGCAGGAGGGTGAAAGGAGGGCAAGGAATAGAGAGAATTGGATCGATGTGGTATACCGGGGTTGACGTACTGTCAGTGGATTCAATCAGGGCATGTGAAGCGTCTGGGGTAAACCATGGAAAGCTGTGTAGGTATGTATATTTGCGTGTGTGGACGTATGTATATACATGTGTATGGGGGTGGGTTGGGCCATTTCTTTCGTCTGTTTCCTTGCGCTACCTCGGAAACGCGGGAGACAGCGACAAAGCAAAAAAAAAAATATATATATATATATATATATATATATTTATATATATATATATATATATATATATATATATATATATATATATATATATATATATATATGTATATATATATATATATATATATATATATATATATATATATATATATATATATTATCCCTGGGGATAGGGGTGAAAGAATCCTTCCCACGCATTCCTCGCGTGTCGTAGAAGGCGACTAGAGGGGACAGGAGCGGGGGGCCAGAAATCCTCCCCTCCTTGTATTTTTTTAACTTTCTAAAATGGGAAATAGAAGAAGGAGTCACGCGGGAAGTGCTCATCCTCCTCGAAGGCTCAGACTGGGGTGTCTAAATGTGTGTGGATGTAACCAAGATTTGAAAAAAGGAGAGATAGGTGGTATGTTTGAGGAAAAGAACCTGGATGTTTTGGCTCTGAGTGAAACGAAGCTCAAGGGTAAAGGGGAAGAGTTGTTTGGGAATGTCTTGGGAGTAAAGCCAGTGGTTAGTGAGAGGACAAGAGCAAGGGAAGGAGTACCAGTTCTCCTGAAACAGGATTTGTGGGAGTATGTGATAGACTGTAAGAAAGTAAATTCTCGATTAATATGGGTAAAACTGATGGTTGATGGAGAGAGATGGGTGATTATTGGTGCATATGCACCTGGGCATGAGAAGAAAGATCATGAGAGGCAAGTGTTTTGAGAGCAGCTGAATGAGTGTGTTAGTGGTTTTGATGCACAAGACCGGGTTGTAGTGATGGGTGATTTGAATGCAAAGGTGAGTAATGTGGCAGTTGAGGGAATAATTGGTATACATAGGGTGTTCAGTGTTGTAAATGGAAATGGTGAAGAGCTTGTACATTTATGTGCTGAAAAAGGACTGGTGATTGGGAATACCTGGTTTAAAAAGCGAGATATACATAAGTATACGTATGTAAGTAGGAGAGATGGCCAGAGAGCGTTATTGGATTACGTGTTAATTGACAGGTGCGCGAAAGAGAGACTTTTGGATGTTAATGTGCTGAGAGGTGCAACTGGAGGGATGTCTTATCATTATCTTGTGGAGGCTAAGGTGAAGATTTGTATGGGTTTTCAGAAAAGAAGAGTGAATGTTGGGGTGAAGAGGGTGGTGAGAGTAAGTGAGCTTGGGAAGGAGACTTGTGTGAGGAAGTACCAGGAGAGACTGAGTACAGAATGGAAAAAGGTGAGAACAATGGAAGTAAGGGGAGTGGGGGAGGAATGGGATGTATTTAGGGAATCAGTGATGGATTGCGCAAAAGATGCTTGTGGCATGAGAAGAGTGGGAGGTGGGTTGATTAGAAAGGGTAGTGAGTGGTGGGATGAAGAAGTAAGATTATTAGTGAAAGAGAAGAGAGAGGCATTTGGACGATTTTTGCGTGGGAAGAAATGCAATTGAGTGGGAGATGTATAAAAGAAAGAGACAGGAGGTCAAGAGAAAGGTGCAAGAGGTGAAAAAGAGGGCAAATGAGAGTTGGGGTGAGAGAGTATCATTAAATTTTGAGGAGAATAAAAAGATGTTCTGGAAGGAGGTAAATAAAGTGCATAAGACAAGGGAGCAAATGGGAACTTCAGTGAAGGGTGGAAATGGGGAGGTGATAACAAGTAGTGGTGATGTGAGAAGGAGATGGAGTGAGTATTTTGAAGGTTTGTTGAGTGTGTTTGATGATAGAGTGGCAGATATAGGGTGTTTTGGTCGAGGTGGTGTGCAAAGTGAGAGGGTTAGGGAATATGATTTGGTAAACAGAGAAGAGGTAGTAAAAGCTTTGCGGAAGATGAAAGCCGGCAAGGCAGCAGGTTTGGATGGTATTGCAGTGGAATTTATTAAAAAAGGGGGTGACTGTATTATTGACTGGTTGGTAAGGCTATTTAATGTATGTATGACTCATGGTGAGGTGCCTGAGGATTGGCGGAATGCGTGCATAGTGCCATTGTACAAAGGCAAAGGGGATAAGAGTGAGTGCTCAAATTACAGAGGTATAAGTTTGTTGAGTATTCCTGGTATATTATATGGGAGGGTATTGATTGAGAGGGTGAAGGCATGTACAGAGCATCAGATTGGGGAAGAGCAATGTGGTTTCAGAAGTGGCAGAGGATGTGTGGATCAGGTGTTTGCTTTGAAGAATGTATGTGAGAAATACTTAGAAAAGCAAATGGATTTGTATGTAGCATTTATGGATCTGGAGAAGGCATATGATAGAGTCGATAGAGATGCTCTGTGGAAGGTATTAAGAATATATGGTGTGGGAGGCAAGTTGTTAGAAGCAGTGAAAAGTTTTTATCGAGGATGTAAGGCATGTGTACATGTAGGAAGAGAGGAAAGTGATTGGTTCTCAGTGAATGTAGGTTTGCGGCAGGGGTGTGTGATGTCTCCATGGTTGTTTAATTTGTTTATGGATGGGGTTGTTAGGGAGGTGAATGCAAGAGTTTTGGAAAGAGGGGCAAGTATGAAGTCTGTTGGGGATGAGAGAGCTTGGGAAGTGCGTCAGTTGTTGTTCGCTGATGATACAGCGCTGGTGGCTGATTCATGTGAGAAACTGCAGAAGCTGGTGATTAAGTTTGGTAAAGTGTGTGAAAGAAGAAAGTTAAGAGTAAATGTGAATAAGAGCAAGGTTATTAGGTACAGTATGGTTGAGGGTCAAGTCAATTGGGAGGTAAGTTTGAATGGAGAAAAACTGGAGGAAGTAAAGTGTTTTAGATATCTGGGAGTGGATCTGGCAGCGGATGGAACCATGGAAGTGGAAGTGGATCATAGGGTGGGGGAGGGGGCGAAAATTCTGGGAGCCTTGAAGAATGTGTGGAAGTCGAGAACATTATCTCGGAAAGCAAAAATGGGTATGTTTGAAGGAATAGTGGCTCCAACAATGTTGTATGGTTGCGAGGCGTGGGCTATGGATAGAGTTGTGCGCAGGAGGATGGATGTGCTGGAAATGAGATGTTTGAGGACAATATGTGTTGTGAGGTGGTTTGATCGAGTAAGTAACGTATGGGTAAGAGAGATGTGTGGAAATAAAAAGAGCTTGGTTGAGAGAGCAGAAGAGGGTGTTTTGAAATGGTTTGGGCACATGGAGAGAATGAGTGAGGAAAGATTGACCAAGAGGATATATGTTTCGAAGGTGGAGGGAGCTAGGAGAAGTGGGAGACCAAATTGGAGGTGGAAAGATGGAGTGAAAAAGATTTTTTGTGATCGGGCCCTGAACATGCAGGAGGGTGAAAGGAGGGCAAGGAATAGAGTGAATTAGATCGATGTGGTATACCGGGGTTGACGTACTGTCAGTGGATTGAATCAGGGCATGTGAAGCGTCTGGGGTAAACCATGGAAAGCTGTGTAGGTATGTATATTTGCGTGTGTGGACATATGTATATACATGTGTATGGGGGTGGGTTGGGCCATTTCTTTCATCTGTTTCCTTGCGCTACCTCGCAAACGCGGGAGACAGCGACAAAGCAAAAAAAAAATATATATATATTTATTATTTTTTTTTATTATACTTTGTCGCTGTCTCCCGCGTTTGCGAGGTAGCGCAAGGAAACAGACGAAAGAAATGGCCCCACCCCCCCCCCCCCATACACATGTATATACATACGTCCACACACGCAAATATACATACCTACACAGCTTTCCATGGTTTACCCCAGACGCTTCACATGCCCTGCTTCAATCCACTGACAGCACGTCAACCCCGGTATACCACATCGATCCAATTCACTCTATTCCTTGCCCTCCTTTCACCCTCCTGCATGTTCAGACCCCGATCACACAAAATCTTTTTCACTCCATCTTTCCACCTCCAATTTGGTCTCCCTCTTCTCCTTGTTCCCTCCACCTCCGACACATATATCCTCTTGGTCAATCTTTCCTCACTCATCCTCTCCATGTGCCCAAACCACTTCAAAACACCCTCTTCTGCTCTCTCAACCACGCTCTTTTTATTTCCACACATCTCTCTTACCCTTACGTTACTCACTCGATCAAACCACCTCACACCACACATTGTCCTCAAACATCTCATTTCCAGCACATCCATCCTCCTGCGCACAACTCTATCCATAGCCCACGCCTCGCAACCATACAACATTGTTGGAACCACTATTCCTTCAAACATACCCATTTTTGCTTTCCGAGATAATTATTATTATTATTATTATTTTTTTTTTTTTTTATACCTCGTCGCTGTCTCCCGCGGTTGCCAGGTAGCGCAAGGAAACAGACGAAAGAAATGGCCCAACCCCCCCCCATACACATGTACATACACACGTCCACACACGCAAATATACATACCTACACAGCTTTCCATTGTTTACCCCGGACGCTTCACATGCCTTGATTCAATCCACTGACAGCACGTCAACCCCTGTATACCACATCGCTCCAATTCACTCTATTCCTTGCCCTCCTTTCACCCTCCTGCATGTTCAGGCCCCGATCACACAAAATCCTTTGCACTCCATCTTTCCACCTCCAATTTGGTCTCCCTCTTCTCCTCGTTCCCTCCACCTCCGACACATATATCCTCTTGGTCAATCTTTCCTCACTCATTCTCTCCATGTGCCCAAACCATTTCAAAACACCCTCTTCTGCTCTCTCAACCACGCTCTTTTTATTTCCACACATCTCTCTTACCCTTACGTTACTTACTCGATCAAAGCACCTCACACCACACATTGTCCTCAAACATCTCATTTCCAGCACATCCATCCTCCTGCGCACAACTCTATCCATAGCCCACGCCTCGCAACCATACAACATTGTTGGAACCACTATTCCTTCAAACATACCCATTTTTGCTTTCCGAGATAATGTTCTCGACTTCCACACATTTTTCAAGGCTCCCAAAATTTTCGCCCCCTCCCCCACCCTATGATCCACTTCCGCTTCCATGGTTCCATCCGCTGACAGATCCACTCCCAGATATCTAAAACACTTCACTTCCTCCAGTTTTTCTCCATTCAAACTCACCTCCCAATTGACTTGACCCTCAACCCTACTGTACCTAATAACCTTGCTCTTATTCACATTTACTCTTAACTTTCTTCTTCGACACACTTTACCAAACTCCGTCACCAGCTTCTGCAGTTTCTCACATGAATCCGCCACCAGCGCTGTATCATCAGCGAACAACAACTGACTCACTTCCCAAGCTCTCTCATCCCCAACAGACTTCATACTTGCCCCTCTTTCCAAGACTCTTGCATTCACCTCCCTAACAACCCCATCCATAAACAAATTAAACAACCATGGAGACATCACACACCCCTGCCGCAAACCTACATTCACTGAGAACCAATCACTTTCCTCTCTTCCTACACGTACACATGCCTTACATCCTCGATAAAAACTTTTCACTGCTTCTAACAACTTGCCTCCCACACCATATATTCTTAATACCTTCCACAGAGCATCTCTATCAACTCTATCATATGCCTTCTCCAGATCCATAAATGCTACATACAAATCCATTTGCTTTTCTAAGTATTTCTCACATACATTCTTCAAAGCAAACACCTGATCCACACATCCTCTACCACTTCTGAAACCACACTGCTCTTCCCCAATCTGATGCTCTGTACATGCCTTCACCCTCTCAATCAATACCCTCCCATATAATTTACCAGGAATACTCAACAAACTTATACCTCTGTAATTTGACCACTCACTCTTATCCCCTTTGCCTTTGTACAATGGCACTATGCACGCATTCCGCCAATCCTCAGGCACCTCACCATGAGTCATACATACATTAAATAACCTTACGAACCAGTCAACAATACAGTCACCCCCTTTTTTAATAAATTCCACTGCAATACCATCCAAACCTGCTGCCTTGCCGGCTTTCATCTTCCGCAAAGCTTTTACTACCTCTTCTCTGTTTACCAAATCATTTTCCCTAACCCTCTCACTTTGCACACCACCTCGACCCAAACACCCTATATCTGCCACTCTGTCATCAGACACATTCAACAAACCTTGAAAATACTCATTCCATCTCCTTCTCACATCACCACTACTTGTTATCACCTCCCCATTTACGCTCTTCACTGAAGTTCCCATTTGCTCCCTTGTCTTACGCACCCTATTTACCTCCTTCCAGAACATCTTTTTATTCTCCCTAAAATTTACTGATAGTCTCTCACCCCAACTCTCATTTGCCCTTTTTTTCACCTCTTGCACCTTTCTCTTGACCTCCTGTCTCTTTCTTTTATACTTCTCCCACTCAATTGCATTTTTTCCCTGCAAAAATCGTCCAAATGCCTCTCTCTTCTCTTTCACTAATACTCTTACTTCTTCATCCCACCACTCACTACCCTTTCTAAACAGCCCACCTCCCACTCTTCTCATGCCACAAGCATCTTTTGCGCAATCCATCACTGATTCCTTAAATACATCCCATTCCTCCCCCACTCCCCTTACTTCCATTGTTCTCACCTTTTTCCATTCTGTACACAGTCTCTCCTGATACTTCCTCACACAGGTCTCCTTCCCAAGCTCACTTACTCTCACCACCTTCTTCACCCCAACATTCACTCTTCTTTTCTGAAAACCCATACTAATCTTCACCTTAGCCTCCACAAGATAATGATCAGACATCCCTCCAGTTGCACCTCTCAGCACATTGACATCCAAAAGTCTCTCTTTCGCACGCCTGTCAATTAACACGTAATCCAATAACGCTCTCTGGCCATCTCTCCTACTTACATAAGTATACTTATGTATATCTCGCTTTTTAAACCAGGTATTCCCAATCATCAGTCCTTTTTCAGCACATAAATCTACAAGCTCCTCACCATTTCCATTTACAACACTGAACACCCCATGCACACCAATTATTCCCTCAACTGCCACATTACTCACCTTTGCATTCAAATCACCCATCACTATAACCCGGTCTCGTGCATCAAAACCGCTAGCACACTCATTTAGCTGCTCCCAAAACACTTGCCTCTCATGATCTTTCTTCTCATGCCCAGGTGCATATGCACCAATAATCACCCACCTCTCTCCATCAACTTTCAATTTTACCCATATTAATCGAGAATTTACTTTCTTACATTCTATCACATACTCCCACAACTCCTGTTTCAGGAGTATTGCTACCCCTTCCCTTGCTCTTGTCCTCTCACTAACCCCTGACTTCACTCCCCAGACATTTCCAAACCACTCTTCCCCTTTACCCTTGAGCTTCGTTTCACTCAGAGCCAAAACATCCAGGTTCCTTTCCTCAAACATACTACCTATCTCTCCTTTTTTCACATCTTGGTTACATCCACACACATTTAGGCACCCCACTCTGAGCCTTCGAGGAGGATGAGCACTCCCCGCGTGACTCCTTCTTCTGTTTCCCATTTTAGAAAGTTAATACAAGGAGGGGAGGATTTCCGGCCCCCCGCTCCCGTCCCCTCTAGTCGCTTTCTACGACACGCGAGGAATACGTGGGAAGTATTCTTTCACCCCTATCCCCAGGGATAATATACATATATATATACACACACACACACACACACATACACACACATACGCACATACACACACACACACACACACATATATATACATATGAAAAATGTAAGAAACAATTTAGAAAACAAACTTTTAGCTTGAAATGAATGAAAAAATGGACGTCATTATTATTATTATTATTATTATTATTATTATTATTATTATTATTATTATTATTATACTTAATCACCGTCTCCCACGTTACCGAGGTAGCGCAAGGAAGCAGAGGGAAGAATGGCCCAACTCACCAACATACACATGTATATATATATAAACGCCCACACACGCACATGTACATACCTATACATTTCAACATATACATATACAGACATTAATTTCCTTCATTCATTTCTGTTGCCACCCCGCCACACATGAAATGACATCCCCTCCCCCCGCACGCGCGCGAAGTAGCACTAGGAAAAGACAAAGGCCACATTCATTCACACTCAGTCTCTAGATTTCATGTATAATGCACTGAAACCACAGCTCCCTTTCCACATCCAGGCCCTGGTTCACTCCATTGACAGCATATCAACCACGGTACACCACATCGTTCCATCTCAATCTATTCCTTGCACGCCTTTCGCACTCCTGTATGTTCAGGCCCCGATTGCTCAAAATCTTTTTCACTCCATCCTTCCACCTCCAATTTGGTCTCCCGCTTCTCGTTCCCTCTTCCTGTGACACATATATAGCCCCTTTATCAATCTTTCCCCTCTCACTCTCTCCATGTGACCAAACCATTTTAACACACCCTCTTCTGCTCGCTCAACCACACTCTTTTTATTACCACACATCTCTCTTACCTTTTCATTACTTACTAGATCAAACCACCTCACACCACATATTGTCCTCAAACATCTCATTTCCAACACACCCACCCTCCTCCGCACAACTCTATCTACAGCCCACGGCTCACAACCATATAACATTGTTGGAACCACTATTCCTTCAAACATATTCATTTTTGCTCTCCAAAATAACATTCTTGCCTTCCACTCATTCTTCAACGCTCCCAGAGCCTTCGCCCCCTCCCCCTCCCCCTGACTCACCTCCGCTTCCATGGTTCATCCGCTACTAAATCCACTCCCAGATATCTAAAACATTTCACTTCCTTCAGTTTTTCTCCATTCAAACCTACCTCCCAGTTAACTTGTCCCTCAACCCTACTGAACCTTATAACGTTGCTCTTATTCACATTTATTCTCAACTTTCTTCTTTCACACACTTTACCAAACTCAGTCACCAACTTCTGAAGTTTCTCTCCCGAATCAGCTACCACTGCTGTATCATCATTGAACAACAACTGACTGATTTCCCAAGTTCTCCTCCACAACAGACTGCATACTTGCTCCTCTTTCCAAAACTTGTATTCACCTCCCTAACAGCCCCATCCATGAACAAATTAAACAACCACGGAGACATCATGCACCCCTGCCGCAAGCCAACATTTACTGGTAACCAGTCACTTTCGCACCCCTGCCGCAAACCAACATTTACTGGTAACCAGTCACTTTCGCACCCCTGCCGCAAACCAACATTTACTGGTAACCAGTTACTTTCCTCTCTTCCTCTTCGTACACACGCCTTACACCCTTGGTAAATTTCACTACTTCTAGCAACTGACTTCCCACACCATATACTCTAAATACCTTCTACAAAGCATCTCTATCAACTCCATCATATGCCTTCTCCAGATCCATAAATGCTACATACAAGTCCATCTGTTTTTCTAAGTATTTCTCACATTCATTCTTCAAAGCAAACACCTGATCCACACATCTGCTACTTTTGAAACCACACTGCTCCTCCCCAGTCTGATGTTCTCTACATGCCTTCACCCTCTCAATCAATACCCTCCCATATAATTTCCCAGGAATACTCAACAAACTTAAACCTCTGTAATTTGAACATTCATCTTTATCCTCCTTCCCTTTGTACAATGGCACAATGCATGCATTCCGCCAGTCCTCAGGCACTTCACCATGAACCATACATACACTGAATATCGTTACCATAGAATCAACAACACAGTCACCCCATTTTTATTAAATTCCACTGTAATACCATCAAACCCGCCTCCTTGCCGGCTTTCATCTTTCATAAAGCTTTCACTACGTCTTCTCTGTTTACCAAACCATTCTTCCTGACCCTTCACACACCACCTCGACCAAAACACACTATATCTGCCACACTATCATTAGACATTTAACAAACATTCAAAATACTCACTCCATCTCCTTCTCACTTCTTCACTACTTGTTATTACCTCCCCATTAGCCCCCCTTCACCGATGTTCCCATTTCTTCCCCTGTCTTACGTACTTTTTTTTACCTCCTTCCAAAACATCTTTTTATTCTCCCTAGAATTTAATGATACTCTCTCTCACCCCAACTATTATTTGCCCTCTTTTTCACCTCTTGCATCTTTCTCTTGACCTGCCGCTTTCTTTTATGCATCTCCCAGTCATATGTGTTACTTCCCTGCAAAATTCGTCCTAACGCCTCTCTTCTCTTTCACTAACAATCTTCTTCACATCACCACTCACTACCCTTTCTAATCTGCCCATCTTCCACCTTTCTCATGCCACAAGCATCTTTTGTGCAAGCCATCATTGCTTCCCTGAATACATCCCATTCCTCCCCACTTCCCTTGTCATTTGCACTCACCTTTTGCCATCTTCCGCATCCGCGAAATAGCGCATGGAAAAAGACGAGAAATGGCCCAACCTACCCACATACACATGGATATACATAAACGCCCCTACACACATATATACATACATATACATTTAAACGTATACATAATATGCATACACAGACATATACATATACAGAAATGTACATAATTCATACTTACTGCCTTCATCCATTTCCATCGCCACCCCGCCACACATGAAATAGCATCCCGCCCCCAAAACACACACACACCAGTGAGGTAGCGCCAGGAAAGAAAAGAAATTCCACATTAGTTCACACTCAGTCTCTAGATTTCATGTGTAATGCACCGAAACCACAGTCACTTTTCCACATCCAGGCCCCACAGACCTTTCCATGGTTTACCCCAGACGCTTCACATGCCCTGGTTCAATCCATTGACAATACTTTGACCCCAGTATACCACATCGTTCCAGTTCACTCTATTCTTTGCATGCCTTTCACCTTCTCGTATGTTCAGGCCCCGATTGCTCAAAATCTTTTTCACTCCATCATTCCACCTGCAATTTGGTCTCCCGCTTCTTCTTCCCTCCACCTCTTTCACATAAATCCTCTTTGTTAGTCTTTTCGCACTCATCCTCTCCATGTGTCCAAACCATTACAACACACCGTCTTTTCCTCTCTCAACTACATTCTATTTATTACCACACATCTCTCTTACCCTTTCATTACTTACTCAAACCACCTCACACTATATATTGTCCTCAAACATTTCATTTCCTACAGATCCACCCTCCTCCGCTTAACCCTGTCTGTAGCCCATGCCTCACAAGTATATAACAGTGTTGGAACCACTATTCCTTCAAATATATCCATTTTTGCTCTCCGAGACAACGTTCTCGCCTTCCACACATTCTTCAACGCTCCCAGAACCTTTGACCTTTCCACCACCTGTGTCTCACGTTCGCTTCCATGGTTCCTTCTGCTGCTAAGTTCAATCCCAGATATCTAAAACACTTCACTTCCTTAAATTTTTGTCCATTCAAACGTACCTCCCAATTAAATTGTCCCCACTGAACCTAATAACCTTGCTCTTATTCACATTTACTCTCAGCTTCCTTCTTTCACACATTTCACCGAACTCATTTACCAGCTTCTGCAGTTTCCCACCCGAATCAGCCACCAGCGCTGTATCATCAGCGAACAACTGACTCACTTCCCAAGCCCTCTCATCCAGAAAAGACTGCATACTTGCCCCTCTCTCCAAAACTCAAGCATTTACCTCTCTAACCACCCCATCTATAAACAAATTTAACAACCAAGGAGACATCATGCACCCCTGCCGCAAACCAACATTCATTGGTAACCAGTCACGTTCCCCTTTACCTACTCGTACACATGCCTTATTTCCTTGATAAAAACCTTTCACTCCTTCTAGAAACTTACCTTCCACACCATTTATTTTGAAAACCTTTCACAAACCATCTCAATCAACTGTATCATATGCCTTCTCCAAATCCATAAATGCTACATACAAATCCATCTATTTTTCTAAGTATTTCTCACATCCATTCTTCAAAGCAAACACCTGATCCACACATCCTCTACCGCTTCTGAAACCACACTGCTCTTCCCCAATCTGATGCTTTGTACATGCCTTTACCCTCTCAATCAATCCCCTCCAATATATTTTCGCAGGAATACTCAACAAACTTATACCTCTGTAATTTGAATGCTCACCTTTATTCCCTTTGCCTTTAGAGAGTGGCACTATGCATGCATTCTGCCAATCCTCAGGCACTTCACCATGATCTATACATACATTGAATATCCTTACCAACCAATCAACAACACAGTCACACCCTTTTTTAATAAATTCCACCACAATACTATCCAAACCTCATGCCTTGCTGGCTTTAATCTTCCGTAAAGCTTTCACTACTTCTTCTCTGTTTACCAAACCATTCTCCCTGACCCTCTCATTTTGCACACCACCTCGAACAAAACACCCTATATCTTCCACTCTTATCATCATACACCTTCAACAAACATTCAAAATACTCGCCCCATCTCCTTCTCACTTCACCGCTATATTTTATTATGTCCCCATTTGCTCCCTTCACCGATGTTCACATTTATTCTCTTGTTTTACGCACTTTATCTCCTTTCAAAAACTCTTATTATTCGCCCTAAAATTTAATGATAATCTCTCAACCCAACTCTCCTTTGCCCTCTTTTTTCGCCTCTTGCCCCTCTCTCTTGACCTCCTCCTACTTTCTTTTATACATCTCCCAGTAATTCGCACTACTTCCCTGCAAAAAATCCTCCAAATGCCTCTCTCTTCTCTTTCACTAATGACTTTACTTCTTCATTCCACCACTCACTACCCTTTCAAATCTGCCGACCTCCCACCTTTCTCATGCCTCAAGCATCTTTTACGCAAGCCATCACTGCTTCCCTAAATACATCCCATTCCTCCTCCACTCCCCTTACGTCCTTTGTTCTCACCTTTTTCCATTCTGTACTCAGTCTCTCTTGGTACTTCCTCACACAAGTCTCCTTTCTAAGCTCACTTACTCTCACCACTCACTTCTCCCCAACATTCTCTCTTTTCTGAAAACCTCTACAAATCTTCACCTTCGCCTCCACAAGATAGTGATCAGACATCCCTCCGGCTGCCCTTCTCAGTACATAAGCATCCAAAAGTCTCTCTTTCACACGCCTATCAATTAACACGTAATCGAATTATGCCCTCTGGCCATCTCTCGTACTCACATACTTATACTTATGTATATCTATTTTTTAAACCAGTTATTCTCAATCACCAATCCTTTTTCAGCACACAAATCCACAATCTTTTCATCGTTTCCATTTACAACACACAACACCCCATGTACACCAATTATTCCCTCAATTGCCCATTACTCACCTTTGTATTCAAATCACCCATCACTATAACCCAGCCTCGTGCATCAAAGCTGCTAACATATTCACTCTGCTGCTTCCAAAACACTTGCCTTAAATGATCTTTCTTCTCATGACCAAGTGCTTAGGCACTAATAATCGCCCATCTCTCTCCATCCACTTTCAATTTTACCCATATCAATTTAGGGTTTGCTTTCTTACAATCTATCTCATACTCCCACAACTCTTGCTTCAGGAGTGCTACTCCTTCCTTTACTCTTGTCCTCTTACCAACCCCTGATTTTACTCCCAAGACATTCCCAAACCACTCTTCCCTTTTATCCTTGAGCTTCGTATCACTCAAGAGCGAAAACCTCCAGGTTCCTTTCCTCAAACATATTGCCTATCTGTCCTTTTTTCTCATCTTTCTTCTCATGACCAAATTCCTTGGCACTAATAATCACCCATCTCTCTCCATCCACCTTCAGTTTTACCCATATCAATCTAGAGTTTACTTTCTTACAACTGCTTCAGGAGTAGTGTTACTCCTTCCTTTACTCTTGTCCTCTCACCAACCCCGGATTTTACTCCCAAGATATTCCCAAACCACTCTTCCCCTTTATCCTTCAGCTTCGTATCACTCAGAGCGACAACTTCCAGGTTCCTATCCTCAAACATACTACATATCTGTCCTAATTTTCTCATTTTTGTTACATCCACACACATTTAGACACCCCAGTCTGAGCCTTCGAGGAGGATGAGCACTCCCCACATGACTCCTCCCTTTGTTCCCCTAGTTAAGAATTTAAATACAAGGAGGGGGGGGGGGTCTAGCCCCCACTCCCTCCCCCTTTAGTCGCCTTCTATGACACACTGGGAATACATGGGAAGTATTCTTTCTCCCCATCCCCAGGGATATACATTGAGAGTGTAAAGGCATATACAGAGCATCAGATTGGGGAACAGCAGTGTGGTTACAGAACTGGAAGAGGATGTGTGGATCAAGTATTTGCTTTGTAGAATGTATGTGAGAAATACATAGAAAAAACTGATGAATTTATATGTACCATTTATGGACCTGGATAAGGCATATGATAGGGTTGATAGAGATGCTTTTTTGAAGGTATTGAGAGTATATGATTTGGGAGTTAAGTTGCTAGAAGCAGTGAAAAGTTTTTACCAAGGATGTAAAGCATGTGTACGAGTAAGAAGAAAGAAAAGTGATTGCTTCCCAGTGAATGACTGTTTGCGGCAGGGGTGTGTGATGTCTCCATGGTTGTTTAATTTGTTTATGGATGGGGTTGTTAGGGAGGTGAATACAACAGTTTTGGATTGAGGGGCAAGTATGCAGTTTGTTGTAGATGAGAGGGCTTGGGAAATGAGTCAGTTGTTGTTCGCTGGTGGCTGATTCGGGTGAGAAACTGCAGAAGCTGGTGACTGAGTTTGGTAAAGTGTGTGAAAGAAGAAAGCTGAGAGTAAATATGAATAAGAGTAAGGTTATTATGTTCAGTAGGGTTGAGGGACAAGTTAACTGGGAGTTAAGTTTGAATGGAATAACTGGAGGAAGTGAAGTGTTTTAGATATATGGGAGTGGATTTAACAGCGGATGGAAGCATGGAAGCGAAAGTGAGTCACAAGGTCGGGGAGGGGGCGAAGGTTCTGGGTGTGTTGAAGAATGTGTGGAAGGCAAGAACATTGTCTCGGAGAGCAAAATTGGGTATGTTTGAAGGAATAGTGGTTCCAACAATGTTATATGATTGCGAGGCGTGGGCTATAGATAGGGTTGTGCGGAGGATATGGATGTTTTGGAAATGAAATGTTTAAGGATAACATGTGGTGTGAGTGGTTTGATCGAGTAAGTAATGAAAGGGTAAGAGAGATGTGTGGTAATAGAAAGAGTGTGGTTGAGAGAGCAGAAGAGGGTGTATTGAGATGGTTTGGTCACATGGAGAGAATGAGTGAGAAAAGGTTGGCCAAGAGGATATATGTGTCAGAGGTGGAGGGAACAAGGAGAAGCAGGAGACCAAATTGGATATGAAGGGGAGTGAGAAAAATTTTCAGCGATCGGGGCTTGAACATACGGGAGTGTGAAAGGCACGTAAGGAATAGAGTAAACTGGAACCATGGGGTATACCGGGGTCGACGTGCTGTCAGTTGATTGAACCAGGGCATGTATGTGTATGTGTCTAGGAATTTATGAATATTCATGTGTATGTGGATGGGTTGGGCCATTCCCCGTCTGTTTTCTTGCTAACGCATGAGACGTCGAAGTAAAATAAATTAATAAATAATATATATATATATATATATATATATATATATATATATATATATATATATATATATATGAATATTTATTTATTTATTTTGCTTTATCGCTGTCTCCCTCGTTAGCGAGGTAGCGCAAAGACACTGACGAAAGAATGGCCCACATACACATTTATATACATACACATCCACACACGCAAATATACATACCTATACATCTCAACGTATACATATATATGCACACACAGACATATACATATATACACATGCACATACTTCATACTGTCTACCTTTATTCATTCCCATTGCCACCCCGCCACACATGAAAATAACCACCCCCTCCCCCCTAAAGTGCGCGAGGTAGCGCTGGGAAAGACAACAAAGGCCACATTCGTTCACACTCAGTCTCTAGCTGTCATGTAATAATGCACTGAAACCACAGCTCCCTTTCCACATCCAGGCCCCACAGAACTTTCCATGGTTTACCCCAGACGCTTCGCATGCCCTGGTTCAATCCATTGACAGCACGGCGACGCCGGTATACCACATCGTTCCAATTCACTATTCCTTGCACGCCATTCGCCCTCCTCCATGTTCAGACCCCGATCACTCAAAATCTTTTTCAATCCATCTTTCCACCTCCAATTTGGTCTCCGACTTCTCGTTCCCTCCACCTCTGACACATATATCCTCTTGGTCAACCTTTCCTCACTCATTCTCTCCATGTGACCAAACCATTTCAACACACCCTCTTCTGCTCTCTCAACCACACTCTTTTTGTAACCACACATCTCTTTTACCCTATTATTACTTACTCGATCAAACCACCTCACACCACATATTGTCCCCAGACATCTCATTTCCAGCACATCCACCCTCCTCCGCACAACTCTATCCATAGCCCATGCCTCGCAACGATATAACAGTGTTGAAACCACTATTCCTTCAAACAGACCCATTTTTGCTTTCCGAGATTATGTTCTCGACTTCCACACATTCTTCAACGCTCCCAGAACTTTAGCCCCCTCCCAATGATTCACTTCCGCTTCCATGGTTCCATCTGCTGCCAAGTCCACTCTCAGATACCTAAAACACTTCACTTCTTACAGTTTTTATCTATTCAAACACCTCCCAATTAACTTGTCCCTCACCTCCCAGTTAACTTGTCCCTCAACCCTGCAGTACCTAATAACCTTGCTCTTATTCACATTTACTCTCAGCTTTCTTCTTTCACACACTTTACCAAACTCAGTCTCCAGCTTCTGTAGTTTCTCACACGAATCAGCAACCAGCGCTGTATCATCAGCGAAAAACAACTGACTCTTTTCCCAAGCTCTTTGATCCACAACATATTGCATACTTGCCCCTCTTTCCAAAACTCTTGCATTCACCTCCCTAACAACCCCATCCATAAACAAATTAAACAACCATGGAGACATCACACACCCTTGCCGCAAACCTACATTCACTGAGAACCAATCACTTTCCTCTCTTCCTACACGTACACATGCCTTACATCCTCGATACAAACTTTTCACTGCATCTAACAACTTGCCTCCCACACCATATATTCTTAATACCTTCCACAGAGCATCTCTATCAACTCTATCATATACCTTCTCCAGATCCATAAATGATACATACAAATCCATTTGCTTTTCTAAGTATTTTTCACATACATTCTTCAAAGCAAACACCTGATCCACACATACTCTACCACTTCTGAAACCATACTGCTCTTCCCCAGTCTGATGCTCTGGATATGCCTTCACCCTCTCAATCAATACCCTCCCATATAATTTCCCAAGAATACTCAACAAACTTATACCTCTGTAATTTGAGCACTCACTTTTATCCCTTTTGCCTTTGTACAATTTCACTATGCAAGCATTCCGCCAATCCTCAGGCACCTCACCATGAGCCATACATACATTAAATAACCTTACCAACCAGTCAACAATACAGTCACCCTCTTTTTTTAACAAATTTCACTGCAATACCATTCAAACCCGCTGCCTTGCCGGCTTTCATCTTTCGCAAAGCTTTTACTACCTCTTCTCTGTTGACCAAATCATTTTCCCTAACCCTCTCACTTTGCACACCACCTCGACCAAAACACCCTATATCTGCCACTCCATCATCAAGCACATTCAACAAACCTTCAAAATACTCACTCCATCTCCCTCTCACATCACCACTACTTGTTATCACCTCCCCATTAACCCCCGTCACTGAAGTACCCATTTGTTCCCTTGTCTTACGCACTTTATATATATATATATATATATATATATATATATATATATATATATATATATATATATATATATATATATATATTATATATATATATATATATATATATATATATATATATATATATATATATATATATATATATATATATATATTATTTATTATTTTGCTTTGTCGCTGTCTCCCGCGTTAGCGAGGTAGCGCAAGGAAACAGACGAAAGAATGGCCCAACCCACCCACATACACATGTATATACATACAAGTCCACACACGCAAATATACATACCAATACATCTCAAAGTATACATATATATATATATATATATATATATATATATATATATATATATATATATATATATATATATATATACACACAGACATATACATATATATACATATGTACATAATTCATACTGTCTGCCTTTATTCATTCCCATCGCCAGCTCGCCACAAATGAAATAACAACCCCCTCCCCGCTCATGTGTGCGAGGTAGCTCTAGGAAAAGACAACAAAGGCCCCATTCGTTCACACTCAGTCTCTAGCTGTCATGTAATAATGCACCGAAACCACAGCTCCCTTTCCACATTCAGGCCCCACAGAACATTCCATGGTTTACCCCAGACGCTTCACATGCCCTGGTTCAGTCCATTGACAAGCACGTCGACCCCGGTATACCACATCGTTCCAATTCACTCTATTCCTTGCACGCCTTTCACCCTCCTGCATGTTCAGGCCCCGATCACTCAAAATCTTTTTAACTCCATCTTTCCACCTCCAGTTTGGTCTCCCACTTCTCCTCGTTCCCTCCACCTCTGACACATATATCCTCTTGGTCAATCTTTCCTCACTCATTCCCTCCATGTGACCAAACCATTTCAAAACCGTCTTCTGCTCTCTCAACCACACTCCTTTTATTACCACACATCTCCCTTACCCTATTATTACTTACTCGATCAAACCACCTCACACCACATATTGTCCTCAAACATCTCATTTCCAGCACATCCACCCTCTTGCGCACAACTCTATCCATAGCCCACGCCTCGCAACCATACAACATTGTTGGAACCACTGTTCCTTCAAGCTTACCTATTTTTGCTTTCCGAGATAATGTTCTTGACTTCCACACATTCTTCAAGGCTCCCAGAATTTTCGCACCCTCCCCCACCCTATCATTCACTTCCGCCTCCATGGTTCCATCCGCTGCCAAATCCACTCCCAGATATCTAAAATACTTCACTTCCTCCAGTTTTTCTCCATTCAAACTTACCTTCCAATTGACTTGACCCTCAACCCTACTGTACCTAATAACCTTGCTCTTATTCACATTTACTCTCAACTTTCTTCTTTCACACACTTTACCAAACTCAGTCACCAGCTTCTGCAGTTTCTCACATTAATCAGCCACCAGCGCTGTATCATCAGCGAACAACAAGTGACTCACTTCCCAAGCTCTCTCATCCACAACAGACCGCATACTTGCCCCTTTCCAAAACTCTTACATTCATCTCCCTAACAACCCCATCCATAAACAAATTGAACAACCATGGTGACATCACACACCCCTGCCGGAAACCTACATTCACTGAGAACCAATCACTTTCCTCTCTTCCTATACGTACACATGCTTTGCATCCTCGATAAAGACTTTTCACTGCTTCTAACAACTTGCCTCCCACACCATTTATTCTTAATACCTTCCACAGAGCATCTCTATCAACTCTATCATATACCTTCTCCAGATCCATAAATGCTACATACAAATCCATTTGCTTTCCTAAGTATTTTTCATACATTTTTCAAAGCAGACACCTGATCCACACATACTCTACCACATCTTAAACCACACTGCTCATCCCCAATCTGATGCTCTGTAGATGCCTTCACCCTCTCAATCAATACCCTCCCTTCTAATTTCCCTGGAATAGTCAACAAACTTATACCTCTGTAATTTGAGCACTCACTTTAATCCTGTTTGCCTTTGTACAATTTCACTATGCAAGCATTCCGCCAATCCTCAGGCACCTCACCATGAGTCATACATACATTAAATAACCTCACCAACCAGGCAACAATACAGTCACCCCCTTTTTTAATAAATTCCACTGCAATACCATCCAAACCCGCTGCCTTGCCGGCTTTCATCTTCCGCAAAGGTTTTACTACGTCTTCTCTGTTTACCAAATCATTTTCCCTAACGCTCTTACTTTGCAGAGCACCTCGACCAAAACACCCTATATCTGCCACTCTATCATCAAACACATTCAACAAACCTTCAAAATACTCACTCCATCTCCTTCTCACATCACCACTACTTGTTATCACCTCCCCATTAGCCCCCTTCACTGAAGTTCCCATTTGTTCCCTAGTCTTACGCACTTTATTTACCTTCTTCCAAAACATCTTTTTATTCTCCCTAAAATTTATTGATACTCTCTTACCCCAACTCTCATTTGCCCTCTTTTTCACCTCTTGCACCTTTCTCTTGACCTCCTGCCTCTTTCTTTTATACAGCTCCCAGTCATTTGCAAATTTTCCCTGCAAAAATCGTCGAAATGCCTCTGTCTTCTCTTTCACTAATACTCTTACTTCTACATCACTCTTCTCACTACCTTTTCTAATCTGCCCACCTCCCACGCTTCTCATGCCACAAGCATCTTTTGCGCAAGCCATCACGGCTTCCGTAAATACATCCCGTTCCTCCCCCACTCCCTTTACCTCCTTTGTTCTCACCTTTTTCCATTCTGTACTCAGTCTTTCATGGTACTTCCTCACACAAGTCTCCTTCCCAAGCTCACCACTCTTTTCACCCCAACATTCTCTCTTCTTTTCTGAAAACCTGTACAAATCTTCACCTTCGCCTCCACAAGATAATGATCAGACACCCCTCCAGTTTCACCTCTCAGCACATTAACATTTAAAAGTCTCTCTTTCGCGCGCCTATCAATTAACACGTAATCCAATAACGCTCTCTGACGATCTCTCCTACTTACATACGTATACCTATGTATATCTCTATTTAAATCAGGTATTTCCAATCATCAGTTCTTTTTCAGCACATGAATCTACAAGCTCTTAACCATTTCCGTTTACAACACTGAACACCCCATGTACACCAATTATTCCTTCAACTGCCACATTACTCACCTTTGCATTCAAATCACCCATCACTATAACCCTCTCTCGTGCATCAAAACTACTAACACACCCACTTACCTGCTCCCAAAACACTTGCCTTTCATGGTCTTTCTCCTCATACTCAGGTGCATATGCACCAATAATCTCCCATCTCTCTCCATCAACTTTCAGTTTTACCCATATCAATCTAGAGTTTACTTTCTTACACTCTATCACATACTCCCACCACTCCTGTTCCATGAGTAGTGCTACTCCTTCCCCCGCTCTTGTCCTCTCACTAACCCCTGACTTTCCTCCCAAGACATTCCCAAACCACTCTTCCCCTTTGCCCTTGGGCTTCGTTTCACTCAGAGCCAAAACATCCAGGTTCCTTTCCTCAAACATACTACCTATCTCTCCTTTTTTCCTCATCTTGGTTACAACCACACACACTTAGACACCCCAGTCTGAGCCTTCCAGAAGGATGAGCACTCCCCTCGTGACTCCTTCTTATGTTTCTCCTTTTAGAAAGTTTAAATACAAGGAGGGGAGGGTTTTCACTCCCCCGCTCCCGTCCCCTTTAGTCGTCTTCTACGACACGTGAGGAATGCGTGGGAAGTATTCTTTCTCCCCTATCCCCAGGAATATATATATATATATATATATATATATATATATATATATATATATATATATATATATATATATATATATATATTATATATATATATTTTTCATTTTGCTTTGTCGCTGTCTCCCGCGTTAGCGAGGTAGCACAAGGAAACAGACGAAAGAATGGCCCAACCCACCCACATACACATACACATACACACATACACGTCCACACACGCAAATATACATACCTATACATCTCAACGTATACATATATATACACACACAGACATATACATATATACACATGTACATAATTCATAATGTCTGCCTTCATTCATTCCCATCTCCAGCCCGCCACACATGAAATAACCACCCCCTCCCTCCTAAAGTGCGCGCGGTAGCGCTAGGAAAAGACAACAAATGCCACATTTTTTTCACACTCAGTCTCTAGCTGTCATGTAATGATGCACCGAAACCACTGCTCCCCTTCCACATCCAGGCCCCACAGAACTTTTTAAGGTTTACCCCAGACGCTTCACATGCCCTGGTTCAATCCATTGACAGCACGTCGATCCCGGTATACCACATCGTTCCAATTCACTCAGTTCCTTGCACGCCTTTAACCCTCTTGCATGTTTACGCCCCGATCACTCAAAATCTTTTTCACTCCATCTTTCCTCTTCCAATTTGGTCTCCCACTTCTCGTTCCCTGCACCTCTGACACATATATCCTCTTGGTCAATCTTTCCTCACTCATTCTCTCCAAGTGACCAAACCATTTCAGAACACCCTCTTCTGCTCTCTCAACCACACTCTTTCATTACCACACATCTCTTTTGCCCTATTATTACTTACTCGATCAAACCACCTCACACCACATGTTGTCTTCAAGCATCTCATTTCCTCCACATCCACCCTCCTCTGCACAACTCTATCTATAGCCCACGCCTCACAACCATATAGTATTGTTTGAACCACTATTCCTTTAAACATGCCCATATATATATATATATATATATATATATATATATATATATATATATATATATATATATATATATATATATATATCCCTGGGGATAGGGGAAAAAGAATACTTCCCACGTATTCCCTGCGTGTCGTAGAAGGCGACTAAAAGGAGAGGGAGCGGGGGGCTGGAAATCCTCCCCTCTCATTTTTTTTTTTTTTTTAATTTTCCAAAAGAAGGAACAGAGAACGAGGCCAGGTGAGGATATATATATATATATATATATATATATATATATATATATATATATATATATATATATATATATATATATATCTTTCTTTCTTTCATACTATTCGCCATTTCCCGCATTAGCGAGGTAGCGTTAAGAACAGAGGACTGGGCCTTTGAGGGATTATCCTCACTTGGCCCCCTTCTCTGTTCCTTCTTTTGGAAAATTAAAAAAAAGAAAAAATGAGAGGGGAGGATTTCCAGCCACCCGCTCCCTTCCCTTTTAGTCGCCTTCTACGACACGCAGGGAATACGTGGGAAGTATTCTTTCTCCCCTATCCCCAGGGATATATATATATATATATATATATATATATATATATATATATATATATATATATATATATATATATTATATTATTATTTTTTATTATACTTTGTCGCTGTCTCCCGCGTTTGCGAGGTAGCGCAAGGAAACAGACGAAAGAAATGGCCCAAACCCCCCCCCCATACACATGTATATACATACGTCCACAAACGCAAATATACATACCTACACAGCTTTCCATGGTTTACCCCAGACGCTTCACATGCCTTGATTCAATCCACTGACAGCACGTCAACCCCGGTATACCACATCGCTCCAATTCACTCTATTCCTTGCCCTCCTTTCACCCTCCTGCATGTTCAGGCCCCGATCACACAAAATCTTTTTCACTCCATCTTTCCACCTCCAATTTGGTCTCCCTTTTCTCCTCGTTCCCTCCACCTCCGACACATATATCCTCTTGGTCAATCTTTCCTCACTCATTCTCTCCATGTGCCCAAACCACTTCAAAACACCCTCTTCTGCTCTCTCCACCACGCTCTTTTTATTTCCACACATCTCTCTTACCCTTACGTTACTCACTCGATCAAACCACCTCACACCACACATTGTCCTCAAACATCTCATTTCCAGCACATCCATCCTCCTGCGCACAACTCCATCCATAGCCCACGCCTCGCAACCATACAACATTGTTGGAACCACTATTCCCTCAAACATACCCATTTTTGCTTTCCGAGATAATGTTCTCGACTTCCACACATTCTTCAAGGCCCCCAGAATTTTCGCCCCCCTTCCCCACCCTATGATCCACTTCCGCTTCCATGGTTCTATCCGCTGCCAGATCCACTCCCAGATATCTAAAACACTTCACTTCCTCCAGTTTTTCTCCATTCAAACTCACCTCCCAATTGACTTGACCCTCAACCCTACTGTACCTAATAACCTTGCTCTTATTCACATATACTCTTAACTTTCTTCTTCCACACACTTTACCAAACTCAGTCACCAGCTTCTGCAGTTTCTCACATGAATCAGCCACCAGCGCTGTATCATCAGCGAACAAAAATAGGGGGTGACTGTATTGTTGACTGGTTGGTAAGGTTATTTAATGTATGTATGACTCATGGTGAGGTGCCTGAGGATTGGCGGAATGCGTGCATAGTGCCATTGTACAAAGGCAAAGGGGATAAGAGTGAGTGCTCAAATTACAGAGGTATAAGTTTGTTGAGTATTCCTGGTAAATTATATGGGAGGGTATTGATTGAGAGGGTGAAGGCATGTACAGAGCATCAGATTGGGGAAGAGCAGTGTGGTTTCAGAAGTGGTAGAGGATGTGTGGATCAGGTGTTTGCTTTGAAGAATGTATGTGAGAAATACTTAGAAAAGCAAATGGATTTGTATGTAGCATTTATGGATCTGGAGAAGGCATATGATAGAGTTGATAGAGATGCTCTGTGGAAGGTGTATTAAGAATATATGGTGTGGGAGGAAAGTTGTTAGAAGCAGTGAAAAGTTTTTATCGAGGATGTAAGGCATGTGTACGTGTAGGAAGAGAGGAAAGTGATTGGTTCTCAGTGAATGTGGGTTTGCGGCAGGGGTGTGTGATGTCTCCATGGTTGTTTAATTTGTATATGGATGGGGTTGTTAGGGAGGTAAATGCAAGAGTTTTGGAAAGAGGGGCAAGTATGAAGTCTGTTGGGGATGAGAGAGCTTGGGAAGTGAGTCAGTTGTTGTTCGCTGATGATATATATATATATATATATATATATATATATATATATATATATATATATATATATATATATATATATATATATATTTTGCTTTGTCGCTGTCTCCCGCGTTTGCGAGGTAGCGCAAGGAAGCAGACGAAAGAAATGGCCCAACCCACCCCCATACACATGTATATACATATACGTCCACACACGCAAATATACATACCCATACATCTCAATGTACACATATATATACACACACAGACACATACATATATACACATGCACACAATTCACACTGTCTGCCTTTATTGATTCCCATCACCACCTCGCCACACGTGGAATAACATCCCCCTCACCTCTCATGTGTGCGAGGTAGCGCTAGGAAAAGACAACAAAGGCCCCATTCGTTCACACTCAGTCTCTAGCTGTCATGCAGTAATGCCCGAAACCACAGCTCCCTTTCCACATCCAGGCCCCACAGAACTTTCCATGGTTTACCCCAGACGCTTCACATGCCCTGATTCAATCCATTGACAGCACGTCGACTCCGGTATACCACATCGATCCAATTCACTCTATTTCTTGCCCGCCTTTCACCCTCCTGCATGTTCAGGCCCCGATCACTCAAAATCTTTTTCACTCCATCTTTCCACCTCCAATTTGGTTTCCCACTTCTCCTCGTTCCCTCCACCCCCGACACATATATCCTCTTGGTCAGTCTTTCCTCACTCATTCTCCCCATGTGCCCAAACCATTTCAAAACACCCTCTTCTGCTCTCTCAACCACGCTCTTTTTATTTCCACACATCTCTCTTACCCTTACGTAAATTACTTACTCGATCAAACCACCTCACACCACATGTTGTCCTCAAACATCTCATTTCCAGCACGTCCACCCTCATGCGCACAACTCTATCCATAGCCCACGCCTCGCAACCATACAACATTGTTGGAACCACTTTTCCTTCAAACATACCCATTTTTGCTTTCGGAGATAATGTTCTCGACTTCCACACATTCTTCAAGGCTCCCAGGATTTTCGCACCCTCCCCCACCCTATGATTCACTTCCGCTTCCATGTTTCCATCCGCTGCCAGATCCACTCCCAGATATCTAAAACACTTTACTTCCTCCAGTTTTTCTCCATTCAAACTTACCTCCCAATTGACTTGACCCTCAACCCTACTGTACCTAATAACCTTGCTCTTATTCAAATTTTCTATTAACTTTTTCTTTCACGCACTTTACCAAACTCAGTCACCAGCTTTTGCAGTTTCTCACATGAATCAGCCACCAGCGCTGTAACATCAGCGAACAACAACTGACTCACTTCCCAAGCTCTCTCATCCCCAACAGACTTCATACTTACCCCTCTTTCCAAAACTCTTGCATTCACCTCCCTAACAACCCCATCCATATACAAATTAAACAACAATGGAGACATGATGCACCCCTGCCGCAAACCCACATTCAGTGAGAACCAATCACTTTCCTCTCTTCCTACACGTACACATGCCTTACATCCTCGATAAAAACTTTTCGCTGCTTCTAACAACTTGCCTCCCACACCATATATTCTTAGTACCTTCCACAGAGCATCTCTATCAACTCTATCATATGCCTTCTCCAGATCCATAAATGCTACATACAAATCCATTTGCTTTTCTAAGTATTTCTCACATACATTTTTCAAAGCAAACACCTGATCCACACATCCTCTACCACTTCTGAAACCACACTGCTCTTCCCCAATCTGATGCTCTGTACATGCCTTCACCCTCTCAATCAATACCCTCCCATATAATTTACCAGGAATACTCAACAAACTTATGCCTCTGTAATTTGAGCACTCACTCTTATCCCCTTTGCCTTTGTACAATGGCACTATGCACGCATTCCGCCAGTCCTCAGGCACCTCACCATGAATCATACATACATTAAATAACCTTTCCAGCCAGTCACCAATACAGTCACCCCCTTTCTTAATGAATTCCACTGCAATACCATCCAAACCTGCTGCCTTGCCGGCTTTCATCTTCCGCAAAGCTTTTACTACCTCTTCTCTGTTTACCAAATTATTTTCCCTAACCCTCTCACTTTGCACACCACCTCGACCAAAACACCCTATATCTGCCACTCTATCATCAAACACATTCAACAGACCTTCAAAATACTCACTCCATCTCCTTCTCACATCACCACTACTTGTTATCACCTCCCCATTAACCCCCTTCACTGAAGTTCCCATTTGCTCCCTTGTCTTACGCACTTTATTTACCTCCTTCCAAAACATCTTTTTATTCTCCCTAAAATTTAATGATACTCTCGCACCCCAACTCTCATTTGCCCTCTTTTTCACCTCTTACACCTTTCTCTTGACCTCCTGTCTCTTTCTTTTATACATCTCCCACTCATTTGCATTTTTTCCCTGCAAAAATCGTCCAAATGCCTCTCTCTTCTCTTTCACTAATAATCTTACTTCATCCCACCACTCACTACCCTTTCTAATCAACCCACCTCCCACGCTTCTCATGCCACAAGCATCTTTTGCGCAAGCCATCACTGCTTCCCTAAGTACGTCTCATTCCTCCCCCACTCCCCTTACTTCCTTTGTTCTCACCTTTTTCCATTCTGTACTCAGTCTCTTCTGGTACTTCCTCACACAAGTCTCCTTCCCAAGTTCACTTACTCTCACCACCCTCTTCACCCCAACATTCTCTCTTCTATTCTGAAAACCCATACAAATCTTCACCTTCACCTCCGCAAGATAATGATCAGACATCCCTCCAGTTGCACCTCTCAGCACATTAACATCCAAAAGTCTTATTCGCGCGCCTGTCAATTAACACGTAATCCAATAACACTCTCTGGCCATCTCTCGTACTTACATACGTATACTTATGTATATCTCGCTTTTTAAACCAGGTATTCCCAATCACCAGTCCTTTTTCAGCACATAAATCTACAAGCTCTTCACCATTTCCATTTACAACACTGAACACCCCATATATACCAATTAATCCCTCAACTGCCACATTACTCACCTTTGCATTTAAATCACACATCACTATAACCCGGTCTTGTGCATCAAAACCACTAACACACTCATTCAGCTGCTCCCAAAACACTTGCCTCTCATGATCTTTCTTCTCATGCCCAGGTGCATATGCACCAATAATCACCCATCTCTCTCCATCAACTTTCAGTTTTACACATATTAATCGAGAATTTACTTTCATACATTCTATCACATACTCCCTATATATATATATATATATATATATATATATATATATATATATATATATATATATATATGTATATATATATATATATATATATATATATATATATATATATATATATATATGTATATATATTTATATTCATTTTTTATTTTGCTTTGTCGCTGTCTCCCGCGTTAGCGAGGTAGCGCAAGGAAACAGACGAAAGAGTGGCCCAACCCGCCCTCATACACATGCATATACATACACGTCCACACACGCAAATATACATACCTATACAGCTCAATGTACACATATATATATACACAAACAGACATAAACATATATACACATGTACATAATTCATACTGTCTGCCTTTATTTGTTCCCATCGCCACCTCGCCACACATAGAATAACAACCCCTTCCCCCCTCATGTGTGCGAGGTAGCTCTAGGAAAAGACACCAAACGCCCCATTCGTTCACACTCAGTCTCTAGCTGTCATGTAATAATGCACCGAAACCACAGCTTCCTTTCCACATCCAGGCCCCACACAACTTTCCATGGTTTATCCCAGACGCTTCACATGCCCTGGTTCAATCCATTGACAGCACGTCGACCCCGGTATACCACATCGTTCCAATTCCTCTGTTCCTTGCACGCCTTTCACCCTCCTGCATGTTCAGACCACGATCACTCAAAATCTTTTTCACTCCATCTTCCCACCTCCAATTTGGTCTCCCACTTCTCCTCGTTCCCTCCACCTCTGACACATCTATTCTCTTGGGCAATTTTTCCTCACTCATTCTCTCCATGTGACCAAACCATTTCAAAACACCCTCTTCTGTTCTCTCAACCACACTCTTTTTATTTCCACACATCTCTGTTACCCTTACATTACTTACTCGATCAAACCACCTCACACCACATATTGCCCTCAAACATCTCATTTCCAGCACATCCACCCTCCTGTGCACAACTCTATCCATAGCCCACGCCTCGCAACCATAAAACATTGTTGGAACCACTATTCCTTCAAACATACCCATTTTTGCTTTCCGAGATAATGTTCTCGACTTCCAAACATATATATATATATATATATATATATATATATATATATATATATATATATATATATGTGTGTGTGTGTGTGTGTGTGTGTGTATATATATATATATATATATATATATATATATATATATATATATATATATATATATATATATATATATATATCCTTGGGGATAGGGGAGAAAGAATACTTCTCACGTATTCTCTGCGTGTCGTAGAAGGCGACTAAAAGGGGAGGGAGCGGGGGGCTGGAAATCCTCCCCTCTCATTTTTTTTTTTTTTCAATTTTCCAAAAGAAGGAATAGAGAACGGGGCCAGGTGAGGATATTCCCTCAGAGGCGCAGTCCTCTGTACGTAACGCTACCTTGCTAACGCGGGAAATGGCGAACAGTTTGAAAGAAAGTATATATATATATATTTTTTTTTTTTTTATTTATACTTTGTCGCTGTCTCCCGCGTTTGCGAGGTAGCGCAAGGAAACAGACGAAAGAAATGCCCCCCCCCCCCCCCATACACATGTACATACACACGTCCACACACGCAAATATACATACCTACACAGCTTTCCATGGTTTACCCCAGACGCTTCACATGCCTTGCTTCAATCCACTGACAGCACGTCAACCCCTGTATACCACATGACTCCAATTCACTCTATTTCTTGCCCTCCTTTCACCCTCCTGCATGTTCAGGCCCCGATCACACAAAATCTTTTTCACTCCATCTTTCCACCTCCAATTTCGTCTCCCTCTTCTCCTCGTTCCCTCCACCTCCGACACATATATCCTCTTGGTCAATCTCTCCTCACTCATTCTCTCCATGTGCCCAAACCATTTCAAAACACCCTCTTCTGCTCTCTCAACCACGCTCTTTTTATTTCCACACATCTCTCTTACCCTTACGTTACTTACTCGATCAAACCACCTCACACCACACATTGTCCTCAAACATCTCATTTCCAGCACATCCATCCTCCTGCGCACATCTCTATCCATAGCCCACGCCTCGCAACCATACAACATTGTTGGAACCACTATTCCCTCAAACATACCCATTTTTGCTTTCCGAGATAATGTTCTCGACTTCCACACATTTTTCAAGGCTCCCAAAATTTTCGCCCCCTCCCCCACCCTATGATTCACTTCCGCTTCCATGGTTCCATCCGCTGACAGATCCACTCCCAGATATCTAAAACACTTCACTTCCTCCAGTTTTTCTCCATTCAAACTCACCTCCCAATTGACTTGACCCTCACCCCTACTGTACCTAATAACCTTGCTCTTATTCACATTTACTCTCAACTTTCTTCTTCCACACACTTTACCAAACTCAGTCACCAGCTTCTGCAGTTTCTCACATGAATCAGCCACCAGCGCTGTATCATCAGCGAACAACAACTGACTCACTTCCCAAGCTCTCTCATCCCCAACAGACTTCATACTTGCCCCTCTTTCCAGGACTCTTGCATTCACCTCCCTTACAACCCCATCCATAAACAAATTAAACAACCATGGAGACATCACACCCCTGCCGCAAACCTACATATATATATATATATATATATATATATATATATATATATATATATATATATATATATATATATATTCATATATTTATTTATTTGTTTATTTATGTATTTATTTATTTATTTATTTATTTATCTATTATTCTTGACTATCTCCAGGGTTAGCAGGTTAGCGCAAGGAAACAAACGAGGAATGGCTCAACCCACCCATACATATGTATATATATATAAGATATATAAACGCTCATACTCGCACATATACATACATATGCATTTCACCATATACATACGCAGACATGTACATATATACACATGTACATATTCATACTTGCTGCTTTCATCCATTCCCGGCGTTATCCCGTCACACGAAATAGCACCAACCCCCACCCCACCCCTTCCCCCTCCCCTCCAGCGAGATGGCGCCAGGAACAGACAAAGAAGGCTACATTCATTCACACTCAGCCTCTAACTGCCATGTGTAATGCACAGAAACCACAGCTCCCTTTCCACATCCAGGCCCCATATATCTTTCCATGGTTTACCCCAGATGCTTCACATGCCCTGGTTCAATGCATTAGCAGAACATCGACCCCGGTATACCACATCGTTCCAATGCACTCTTTTTCTTGCATGCCGTTTACCCTCCTGCATATTCAGGCCCCAATCCCTGAAAATTTTTTTCACTCCATCCTTCCACCTCCAATTTGGTCTCTCGCTTTTCCTTTTTCCCTCCACGCCTGACACATACATCATCTTTATCAGTCTTTCCTCAGTCATTCTCTCCATTTGTCCAAACCATTTCAACACACCCTCTTCTGCTCTCTCAACCATTACTTGATCAAACCACCTCACACCACATATTGTCCTCAAACATTTCATTTCCAACACATCCCCCCTCCTCCATACAACCCTATCTATAGCCCATGCCTTACAACCATATATTATTGTTGGAAATACTATTCCTTCAAACTTACCTGTGTTTCCTCTCTGAGATAACGTTCTCTCTTTTCACACATTCTTCATCGCTCGCTGAACTTTCTCCTCCAGTGATTTACTTCTGCTCCCATGGTTTCATTCTCTGCTAAGTCTGCTCCCAGATATGTAAAACACCTCTTCCTCCATTCAAACTTACATCCCAATTTCTTGTCCCTTATCCCTACTGAACCTTATAGCCTTGCTCTCAACTTTTTCCTTTCACACAATTTTCCAAACTCAGTCACCAACTTCTGCAATTTCTCACAAAAAATCAGCCACTAGGGCTGTATCATCGGCAAACAACAACTGACTCACTTCCTAGGCCCTCTCATCCCCGACAGACTGCATACTCACTTCTCTCTCCAAAACTCTTGCATTTACCTCTCTGACCACCCCATCGATATACAAATTAAACAGCCATGGGGATATCACACACCCCTTCCGCACACCACCATTCACTGGGAACCACGCAAGCACCTCTCTTTCTGCTCGTACACATGCCTTACAACCTTTGTAAAAACTTTTCACTGTTTCTAGCAACTTACCTCCCGCACCATATACTCGAAACCTCCTACAAAGCATTTCTCAACCCCACTATTTCCCATCTCCAGATCCATAAATGCCACATACAAATCCATCTGTTTTTCTAAGTATTTCTCACACATTCTTCAAAGCAAACACCTGATCTACACATTCTATACCACTTCTGAAACCACGCTGCTCTTCCTTAGTCTGATGCTCTGTACATGCTTTCACCCTCTCAGTCAATACCCTCCCTTATAATTTCGCAGGAATACTCAACAAACTTATGCCTCTGTAGTTTGAGCGCTCACCTTTATCCCCTTTGTATTTGTACAATGTCACTATGCAAGCATTCCGCCAATCCTCAGGCACCTCACCATGAGCTAAACATACAGTGAATATCCTTAACAAACAATCAACAACACAGTCACCCCCTTTCTTAATATATTCTAGTGCAGTGCTATCCAGTCCCGCCACCTGGCCAGATTTCATCTGCAAAGTTTTCACTACCTCTTCTCTCTTAGCCAAACCATTCTCCTTGACCCTCTCACTTCACACACCACCCTGACCAAAACACCCTATATCTAACACTCTATCATCAATCACACTGAACAAACCTTCAAAATACTCACTCCATCTTCCCACTTCATCACTACCTGTTATTACTTCCCAACTTGCTCCCTTCACCAATGTTCCCATTTGTTCTCTTCTCTTATACATGTTATTTACCTTCTTCCAAAACATCTTTTTATGCTCCACTCTCATTTGCCCTCTTTTTCACCTCTTGCACCTTTCTCTTGACTTCCTGCCACTTTCTTTTATACATCTCCCAGTCATTTTCACTCCTTCAATTCATGTATCGTCCACACACCTCTCTTTTGTCTTTCACTAACAACTTTTCTTCTTCATCCCATCACTCACGACCCTTTCTAATCTGCCCACTTCCCACCTGTCTCATGCCATTTGCTCTCATCTTTTGCTGTTCTACACGAAATCTCCTCACACACGTCTTTGCAAGCTCACTTCCTCTCACCACTCTCTTCTCCATAACATTTTCTCTTCTTTTTTGAAAACCTCTACAAATCTTCACCTTCACCTCCACAAGATAGTGATCAGACATTCCCTTAGCTGTCCCTCTCAGCACATTAACATCCAAAAGTCTCTCTTTTACATGCTTATCAATTAGCACTTAATCCAATAATGCTCTTTGACCATCTCTCCTACTCACATGTGTATACTTATGTATATTTCTCTTTCTAAACCAGGTATTCCCAATCACCAGTCTTTTTTCAGCACTCAAATTCACAAGCTCTTCACCTTTTCCATTCTCAACACCGAATACCCCATGTACACCAATAATACCCTCAACTGCCACATTACTTACCGTCGCATTTAAATCACTCATCCCTAAAACCTGGTCTTGTGCATGCTGCTGACACACTCACTCAGCTGCTCCCAAAACACTTGCCTTTCATGATCTTTCTTCTCATGACCAGGTGCATAAGCACCAGTAATCACCCTTCTCTCTCCATCCACTTTCTGTTTTACCCACATCAATCTGGAATTTTCTCTCTTACACTCTGTCACATACTCCCACAACTCCTGCTTCAGGAGTAGTGCTACTCCTTCCTTAACTCTTTTCCTCTCACCAGCCCAACTTTACTCCTATGGAATTGATATAGCATCATACCAACGAGTCCTGTCAAGGTTGTTTGTGATATTGGAAGATATCAGAAAATTACAGATTAGTGTGGTAAGAGTTAGGAGGCATACTGATAATTCAAAGAGAATACCCTGCACATTGTCTATGTTACCAACAAGGAGCAAATGATAAATATTGTGGATTTGAAGTGAAATGCAAGCTCTCACCTACTTACGACCGAAAAAGAATATAAATTAAGAGATAAAAATGATGTATTATGAACTAAAGACTCTTAAATAGAATGTATAAAGAAACTTCTGAATCATATAATAAAGCTGATTGATAAAAAACCGATTATTAAAAAACAAGATAATCATGATAGAAATTTAGTAGGATAAAAGAATGTTGTACAGGTATATGCATTCTACATACCATGCTGACATACGTCCAACTTATGTCCATTTCAAGATCCGACTGATCAATCAGAACAGAACTCAGACATATGTCGGAAGAGGTTGTATTTTCAAGTTTATTCTTAAATGTAACTATAGTTTTGCTTTCACCCTCTCAGTCTCCAACTGATTCTTGCGTTACATCACGTAGCACATTTAGCCATTTTGAAGCTTGAGCATTAATCACAGATCTGATTATGGCCAGTCAGCTAATATCCTGTCCACTGAAGTACAACCCCATCAGCGCCATGTTACCAATTATTGTTTGTAACTTTTGATGTGAAACTTAATCGAATGCTTTTAGAAAATCATGATAGATATCAACTGCTGTACTTTCATCATACATATTGAATATATCATGAAAGAAATCATGCAGATTTGTCAGACATAAGTTTCATAAAAAACCATGCTGAGAGTAGTTTATTAAGTGGTGGTCCTCTGAATAGTCTACAGTTCTATCTCGAATGATGACTTCTATAAGTTTCTTAACTACAGACATTAAACTAATGGGACGATGATTTCAGGCAGTGACTTATTACCTTTTTTGACTGTTAGTGTTACATTGGCAAAATTGCATTCATGTGGAAATTTTCTCATAGCAAATGACCTATTGAAAATGGCAGTCAAGGGCTTCACTATCTCATTTTTTGCCTCTCATTGTCCGCAAAATAACTTATTAAGGCCTGCTGTTTTATTCATTTTTGAATCGTGAGTTGCTTATACTATGTCTTCTGCTTTTGTCAGTTTGTTGAAAAACGTTATTCTATCTTATCACTGAAGCTGAATTCAAGATTTAGTTTGTGTCTTTGATCATAAATTCAAATGCAAAAAAGTAATTCAAGGTAGTTGTCAAGGCTTCGTTTCTCTTGAACCAAGTTACCATTTTCCTTTATTAATGGATCAGTTGATTGGGTACTTACTTCCTGCCCTAGGTGTTCCTTCTATCCTTATGAGACTCCTGCAACACTTAGGAAGCTAGCCACATCCACCATTTGGGACCACAAGTCATAAAGTGTTATGGTGTGTGCGCGTTTATGTGCAGATAATGCAAGGCAGTTGAGTACAGAGTGTTTGGTGTCTTCTTTATGGCAGTTACATTGTGGGCATGAAGGGTCGTGGTATGCTGAAATGATGTTTTAGTGTTGGGTGATGTCCATTGCATGGAAAGAAGAGTGCGACTATTGTTTATCTGAGGAGTGTGGCTTCCGATTGTTGTTGTGCTGGAGTTGAATTGTGAATTGGGAGGTCATTTGTGTTGAGTTTGTCAGGTTATTTCATATTTGTCAGTGTTATATTTGCTGGAAATAGGGTTTTTGTGAGTAGAGGTTACTGACTTGTGAGGCATGGGTAAGCTTTTTATTTCTACTTAGGGGTCTTTGGTTAGTTTTAGAGTGGTGAGGGGGAGGGGTCCAGTGCTGCAGCATAGAATTGAGTGCCAAGCATGCTAAGGTGGGACTGTATTGAGAGGATCATCACTTCACTGTGAAAGTGTTCAAATTTTTGTGGTTGCTTGGCAGCCAGGGATTGTTGTGTGTCACGCAGCTCGGTTATACAGGTTTACCACCTATTTTCCGGCACCAGTAGCTCCAAATCCTTGCCGGATTAACCATTTTGCCGAACCAACCTTGGCCACGTAATGATACTTCATCAACACAACTGTAACCCACTAATTATACATCTCTCATGTGTCTAAAGTATGCCATGGACTGTTAGAAATTTTAATTAAACATATATTAAATGTTCGAGCACCCGTCGGGGTCGTCTTCGTCTTCTGGTGTTAGTGTTTTCCTAGGTGCGCATCGCCAGAATAATGCAGTTCCTTCTGCATTATACACCTGCTCAGGATTGAGGTGCTTGTCACCTATGAGTTTTGCAAATTTGTCCACATACTCGGCAGCTCCGTGGTTTGCAGACCGCTTTTCTCTGCACACTTTATTGATGGAAATTTCATGGCGCTTCTTGAATCTTTAAAGCTATCCTTTACTATAGTCACGCTTATGTTGTAATTTAAGTTCTTTTCGGAGCAACTTAGCCTGGTCCATTATCATGCTGCCTGACCAGTCCACTCCATCACTCCGACGCTGTCGAAACCATTCCATCATCACTCGATCGTGCTCAGTACTCTTACCATTTTTCATAATTTTTCTAATCATCATTTGCTTCTTGGAATCACTGTCTGCAGAGAATTTCAATATGTTTCCCTTCGCTTCTCAGTATCATAAACAGCTGATGAACCAACAGTGTAGATGTCACAGCATACCCACCGAAACACCACAGTTCATTTTTTCAACAGATCTACTTTATCTTGTATCGATATGGACTGATGTTTACGTTTGACATTACGACTGACACTCTCATATGTCTTAGAAGCCATATCTTGGATTAAATCTAAGCAAAATAAGTTAAGAATGTCAGAATTGCGGTCTCTACCAACAAGTGCAATGTAAAGAATGTAAATAAGCGCGCTCTACACACAGCGCCATCTGTGGCCACCCAGTAAACTAGTCTGGTGGCCGTGGTAATTTTCAGTGCCCTCACGTAATCTTGTCCGGACTAAAGGCGGTGCCGAACCATCAGTTGCCGAAAATTCGGTGGTGTACCTGTATTTACTTTTGAGAAGGTGATAAACCAGGCTAGAGTGGCATAATTCAAATCTGGTGGCCGTTAGTGTTCTGAGGCATTTAGTTTCTGCTATGTTATTGGTGTAGGGAGTAAATGTCATGTATGTTGCATGTGATGCCTAGAATGGTTTGTGTTTTGCTTAGCTGGAGAGACTGTTCATTCAGTTTGACTGGAAGATGTGAGCTTGATTTGTGTATGTCCAGGGCTAAAATGTGATTGAGGACTTCTCTGGAGATGAAGACATTCTGTTCTGGGTGAGTCATATTTGTGTAATGTAAGTGCTGCATGTTTGACATTATTGTTGTGGTGTCAGGGTATTGTGATGTGTGCATGTGAAATGACCTTCATGTTAAGGTTTGTCTGAGGTATTAGAAGAGTTTGTAGGAAGAAATTGAAGAGAGTTGGAAAAGGGACTGCATCTAGGGGAGCAGGTCTGCATTGTCATTATTTTGCTCAAAGGAGTACATCATTTCCTTGCTCCTTGAAGCTATAGGAGTTCCATGAAAGGGTCATTGGGTTAAATTATATTAAAATGATAATCATGAATAATAACAGTGATATTGGTGATAGTATTGATAATAATGATATTTTTATATCTCATATATATTGAACCCATGAAAGGATAGAGTTTTGAAAGTTTAGAGAGTCCTGAGGATGTAGGTTTATCCAAAAATTCAAATAGAATCAAGTTTTAATAGTTAATAAAAATAAGTTGAAAAACGTGGAAAGACTTGATCAATCGTTTATATTTTTTGTTGTACTTACATATAAACTTGGTGCCGTGCACATCCTCAACTTATCAAGTTTGTTGACTTTTGATGACTAACACATCTTTTCTTTGTCACTTTCAATGGTTTACTGATCGGCAAATAATTTTTCCCAAAGCTAATAGTTCAACATCTACTGAATCATGATCACCACACTAAGTGTCCCAAAGATTGTTATTGATTGGCATAGTGTACGCATCGTGTTATTTGGGTAACTAAAACACCAGGATTTTTCCTCTTGCTGATTATTTCTGATAAAGCATGCTTTCCAGTTCAAAAGATGGTAGGGAAAGGCAAGTATGGCTAATTTCCTCAGGTCAGAGATATTACCTGATTGTGTTATATGGTTTTCTAATGGTCTAGGATTTTTCTGGAGCTAGTTATAGTTATTTGTGATATATGGTACTTATACATGATGATAAAGCACACCTCTTGTTTAAATGAAGGCAGGCAGATGCAACCGAAGTATGGCCATAATCCCTGCACCTTGAAATATGCAAGTATTGGTGAATTCCATCAAATGTTGATGATATATAGAGATGCTACTAAATGTCACCTGCATTTGTTAAGACCACAAGTGAAAAGTCACATTCAGCAAGCCTGTATTATCGTCAGTCAATGAAAGGTAGTACAGTCTTCAATGAAATATTTTCTTCCCGGGAGTTCCTCTTTTTATTATTATCATTGTTATTATTATTGCTTTTATGGAACTGGAGTACCCATTTTATGGGGTTCCTCCAACTTGGCAGCTGCACTTCATAAAGACAGGCAGCATATATATTCTTATATGTTTATGGAAATTATATAATGAAAAGGAATCATTTATATTCTTGTAAACGTTTATGTATCCATGATCGCAATTTACTTTTAGTTTGTGAAAGAATTGTATTTACTGATATACATAATTTTGTTTATTTATCCATTGGCAGGCAGCATTTGACCACTTCGTTGCAAGCAACCAGCAGATGAAGTTGACGTGTTGGTATTTAAAGAAATACTTCCAGGAGAACCGTCATCCTGAATATCAAGATAAAATAGTGGATTAGTTGTAATTGGGATGTGTCTTAACCTTCTAACCTCTCAATAAAGTTTTTTTCCACTTCTATGAAATTCATGTCTTTTAAAGTTGTATAAAATCTTTTTACCCTTAAAGAATGAGAGACATAATATTAAAGTAAATTTAACCGGTAAACTTCACAAATAAGTTATTGTACCGTCATTATTGTAGATAATGATGACAAATGTTGCTGACAGGCTTATTTTATCATAAATTTTTGTTTTCTTTTATGAATTGATGCCATAACTTTTATCTTGCTTTCCATGTGTTACGATCATATTCCTTATGGGGCTCAATCCTCTATCCTTCACACTACCTTGCTAACACGGGAAATGGTAAATATGTATAAATATATATATTATTTATATTCATTATACTTAATCGCTGGTTCCCGCATCAGCAAGATAGCACAAGGAAACAGACGAAGAATGGCTCAGTCACTCATACGAATATATATATATATATATATATATATATATATATATATATATATATATATATATATATATATATCCCTGGGGATAGGGGATTAAGAATACTTCCCACGTATTCCCTGCGTGTCGTAGAAGGCGACTAAAAGGGGAGGGAGCGGGGGGCTGGAAATCCTCCCCTCTCGTTTTTTTTTTTTTTTTTAATTTTCCAAAAGAAGGAACAGAGGGGGCCAGGTGAGGATATTCCAAAAAAGGCCCAGTCCTCTGTTCTTAACGCTACCTCGCTAACGCGGGAAATGGCGAATAGTTTAAAAGAAAAGAATATATATATATATATATATATATATATATTTTATTTTTTATTTTGCTTTGTCGCTGTCTCCCGCGTTAGCGAGGTAGCGCAAGGAAACAGACGAAAGAATG
Organism: Panulirus ornatus; assembly: GCF_036320965.1. Classification (NCBI taxonomy): domain Eukaryota; kingdom Metazoa; phylum Arthropoda; class Malacostraca; order Decapoda; family Palinuridae; genus Panulirus; species Panulirus ornatus. The sequence goes on from NC_092233.1 coordinate 44,128,069, forward strand.
GCGCAACCCACCCACATACACATGTATATACATACACGTCCACACACACAAATATACATACCTATACATCTCAATGTACACATATATATACACATACAGACATACATATATAAACATGTACGTAATTCATACTGTCTGCCTTTATTCATTCCCATCGCCACCTCGCCACACATGGAATAACAACCCCCTCCCCCCTCATGTGTGCGAGGTAGCGCTAGGAAAAGATAACAAAGGCCACATTCGTTCACACTCAGTCTCTAGCTGTCATGTAATAATGCACAGAAACCACAGCTCCCTTTCCACATCCAGGCCCCACAGAACTTTCCATGGTTTACCCCAGACGCTTCACATGCCCTGGTTCAATCCATTGACAGCACGTCGACCCCGGTATACGACATCGTTCCAATTCACTCTATTCCTTGCACGCCTTTCACCCTCCTCAAAATCCTTTTCACTCCATCTTTCCACCTCCAATTTGGTCTCCCACTTCTCGTTCCCTCCAACTCTGACACATATATCCTCTTGGTCAATCTTTCCTCACTCATTCTCTCCATGTGACCAAACCATTTCAAAACCATTTCAAAACACCCTCTTCTGCTCTCTCAACCACACTCTTTTTATTTCCACACATCTCTCTTACCCTTACATTACTTAATAGATCAAACCACCTCACTCCACATATTGTCCTCAAACATCTCATTTCCAGCACATCCACCCTCCTGCGCACAACTCTATCCATAGTCCACCCCTCGCAACCACACAACATTGTTGGAACCACTATTCCTTCAAACATACCCATTTTTGCTTTCCGAGATAATGTTCTCGACTTCCAAACATTCTTCAAGGCTCCCAGAATTTTCGCTCCCTCCCCCACCCTTTGATTCACTTCCGCTTCCATGGTTCTATCCGCTGCCAGACCCATTCCCAGATATCTAAAACACTTTACTTCCTCCAGTTTTTCTCCATTCAAACTTACCTCCCAAATGACTTGACCCTCAACCCTACTGTACCTAATAACCTTGCTCTAATTCATATTTACTCTTAACTTTCTTCTTTCACACACTTTACCAAACTCAGTCACCAGCTTCTGCAGTTTCTCACATGAATCAGCCATCAGCCCTGTATCATCAGCAAACAACAATTGACTCACTTCCCAAGCTCTCTCATCCACAACAAACTGCATACTTGCCCCTCTTTCCAAAACTCTTGCATTCACCTCCCTAACAACCCCATCCATAAACAAATTAAACAACCATGGAGACATCACACACCCCTGCCGCAAACCTACACCCACTGAGAGCCAATCACTTTCCTCTCTTCCTACACGTACACATGCCTTACATCCTCGATAAAAACTTTTCAGTGCTTCTAACAACTTGCCTCCCACACCATATAGTCTTGATACCTTCCACAGAGCTTTTCTATCAACTCTATCATATGCCTTCTCCAGATCCATAAATGCCACATACTAATCCATTTGCTTTTCTGAGTATTTTTCACATAAATTCTTCAGAGCAAACACCTGATCCACACATCCTCTACCACTTCTGAAACCACACTGCTCTTCCCCAATCTGATGCTCTGTACATGCTTTAACCCTCTCAATCAATACCCTCCCATATAATTTACCAGGAATACTCAATGATCTTATACCTCTGTAATTTGAGCACTCACTTTTATCCCCTTTGCCTTTGTAGAATGGCACTATGCAAGCATTCCGCCAATCCTCAGGCACCTCATCATGAGTCATACATACATTAAATAACCTTACCAACCAGTCAACAATACAGTCACCCCCTTTTTTAATAAATTCCACTACAATACCATCTAAATCTACTGTCTTGCCGGCTTTCAACTTCCGCAAAGCTTTTACTACCTCTTCTTTGTTTACCAAATCGTTTTCCCTAACCCTCTCACTTTGCACACCACCTCGACCAAAACACCCTATATCTGCCACTCTATCATCAAACACATTCAACAAACCTTCAAAATACTCCATCTCCTCATATCACCACTACTTGTTTTCACCTCACCATTAGCCCCCTTCACTGAAGTTCCCATTTGCTCCCTTGTCTTACGCACTTTATTTACCTCCTTCCAAAACATCTTTTTATTCTCCTCAAAATTTAATGATACTCTCTCACCCCAACTCTCATTTGCCCTCCTTTTCACCTCTTGCACCTTTCTCTTGACCTCCTGCCTCTTTCTTTTATACATCTCCCCCTCATTTGCATGTTTTCCCTGCAAATGCCTCTCTCTTCTCTTTCACTAATAATCTTACTTCTTCATTCCACCACTCACTACCCTTTCTAATCAACCCACTTCCAACGCTTCTCATGCCACAAGCATCTTTTGCGCAAGCCATCACTGCTTCCCTAAATACATCCCATTCCTCCCCCAATCCCCTTACCTCGTTTGTTCTCACCTTTTTCCATTCTGTACTCAGTCTCTCCTGGTACTTCCTCACACAAGTCTCCCTCCCAAGCTCACTTACTCTCACCACTCTTTTCACCCCAACATTCTCTCTTCTTTTCTGAAAACCCCTTCAAATCTTCACCCTCGCCTCCACAAGATAATGATCAGACATCAATCCAGTTGCACCTCTCAGCACATTAACATCTAAAACTCTCTTTCGCGCGCCTATCAATTAACACGTAATCCAATAACGCTCTCTGGCCATCTCTCCTACTTACATACGTATACTTATGTATATCTCTCTTTTTTAACCTGGTATTCCCAATCACCAGTCCTTTTTCAACACATAAATCTATAAGCTCTTAACCATTTCCATTTACAACACTGAACACCCCATGTTTACCAATTATTCCTTCAACTGCCACATTACTGACCTTTGCATTCAAATCTCCCTTCACGATAACCCGGTCTTGTGCATCAAAACCACTAACACACTCATTCAGCTGCTCCCAAAACACTTGCCTCTCATGATCTTTCTTCTCATGCCCAGGTGCATATGCACCAATAATCGCCCATCTCTCTCCATCAACTTTCAGTTTTACCCATATCAATCTAGAATTTAATTTCTTACACTGTCACATACTCCCACCACTCCTATTTCAGGAATAGTCCTACTCCTTCCCTTGCTCTTGTCCTCTCACTAACCCCTGACTTTACTCCCAAGACATTCCCAAACCACTCTTCCCCTTTACCCTTGAGCCTCGTTTCACTCAGAGCCAAAACATCCAGGTTCCTTTCCTCAAACATACTACCCATCTCTTTTTTTTTATCTTGGTTACATCCACACACATTTAGACACGCCAATCTGAGCCTTCGAGGAGGATGAGCACTCCCTGCGTGACTCCTTCTTCTGTTTCCCATTTTAGAAAGTTAAAATACAAGGAGGGGAGGATTTCTGGCCACCCCTCCCGTCCCCTTTAGTCGCCTTCTGCGACACATGAGGAATGCGTGGGAAGCTACCTCGCAAACGCGGGAGACAGCGACAAAGTATAAAAAAAAAAAAAAAAAAAAAAAAAAAAAAAAATATATATATATATATATATATATATATATATATATATATATATATATATATATATATATATTTATATATATATATATATATATCCTAGGGATATATATATATATATATATATATATATATTTTTTTTTTTTTTTTTTTTTTTTTTTTTATACTTTGTCGCTGTCTCCCGCGTTTGCGAGGTAGCGCAAGGAAACAGAGGAAAGAAATGGCCCCACCCCCCCCCCCCATACACATGTACATACACACGTCCACACACGCAAATATACATACCTACACAGCTTTCCATGGTTTACCCCAGACGCTTCACATGCCTTGCTTCAATCCACTGACAGCACGTCAACCCCTGTATACCACATGACTCCAATTCACTCTATTTCTTGCCCTCCTTTCACCCTCCTGCATGTTCAGGCCCCGATCACACAAAATCTTTTTCACTCCATCTTTCCACCTCCAATTTGGTCTCCCTCTTCTCCTCGTTCCCTCCACCTCCGACACATATATCCTCTTGGTCAATCTCTCCTCACTCATTCTCTCCATGTGCCCAAACCATTTCAAAACACCCTCTTCTGCTCTCTCAACCACGCTCTTTTTATTTCCACACATCTCTCTTACCCTTACGTTACTTACTCGATCAAACCACCTCACACCACACATTGTCCTCAAACATCTCATTTCCAGCACATCCATCCTCCTGCGCACATCTCTATCCATAGCCCACGCCTCGCAACCATACAACATTGTTGGAACCACTATTCCCTCAAACATACCCATTTTTGCTTTCCGAGATAATGTTCTCGACTTCCACACATTTTTCAAGGCTCCCAAAATTTTCGCCCCCTCCCCCACCCTATGATCCACTTCCGCTTCCATGGTTCCATCCGCTGACATCCACTCCCAGATATCTAAAACACTTCACTTCCTCCAGTTTTTCTCCATTCAAACTCACCTCCCAATTGACTTGACCCTCACCCCTACTGTACCTAATAACCTTGCTCTTATTCACATTTACTCTCAACTTTCTTCTTCCACACACTTTACCAAACTCAGTCACCAGCTTCTGCAGTTTCTCACATGAATCAGCCACCAGCGCTGTATCATCAGCGAACAACAACTGACTCACTTCCCAAGCTCTCTCATCCCCAACAGACTTCATACTTGCCCCTCTTTCCAGGACTCTTGCATTTACCTCCCTTACAACCCCATCCATAAACAAATTAAACAACCATGGAGACATCACACACCCCTGCCGCAAACCTACATTCACTGAGAACCAATCACTTTCCTCTCTTCCTACACGTACACATGCCTTACATCCTCGATAAAAACTTTTCACTGCTTCTAACAACTTGCCTCCCACACCATATATTCTTAATACCTTCCACAGAGCATCTCTATCAACTCTATCATATGCCTTCTCCAGATCCATAAATGCTACATACAAATCCATTTGCTTTTCTAAGTATTTCTCACATACATTCTTCAAAGCAAACACCTGATCCACACATCCTCTACCACTTCTGAAACCGCACTGCTCTTCCCCAATCTGATGCTCTGTACATGCCTTCACCCTCTCAATCAATACCCTCCCATATAATTTACCAGGAATACTCAACAAACTTATACCTCTGTAATTTGAGCACTCACTCTTATCCCCTTTGCCTTTGTACAATGGCACTATGCACGCATTCCGCCAATCCTCAGGCACCTCACCATGAGTCATACATACATTAAATAACCTTACCAACCAGTCAACAATACAGTCACCCCCTTTCTTAATAAATTCCACTGCAATACCATCCAAACCTGCTGCCTTGCCGGCTTTCATCTTCCGCAAAGCTTTTACTACCTCTTCTCTGTTTACCAAATCATTTTCCCTAACCCTCTCACTTTGCACACCACCTCGACCAAAACACCCTATATCTGCCACTCTGTCATCAGACACATTCAACAAACCTTCAAAATACTCATTCCATCTCCTTCTCACATCACCGCTACTTGTTATCACCTCCCCATTTACGCCCTTCACTGAAGTTCCCATTTGCTCCCTTGTCTTACGCACCCTATTTACCTCCTTCCAGAACATCTTTTTATTCTCCCTAAAATTTACTGATAGTCTCTCACCCCAACTCTCATTTGCCCTTTTTTTCACCTCTTGCACCTTTCTCTTGACCTCCTGTCTCTTTCTTTTATACTTCTCCCACTCAATTGCATTTTTTCCCTGCAAAAATCGTCCAAATGCCTCTCTCTTCTCTTTCACTAATACTCTTACTTCTTCATCACACCACTCACTACCCTTTCTAAACAGCCCACCTCCCACTCTTCTCATGCCACAAGCATCTTTTGCGCAATCCATCACTGATTCCCTAAATACATCCCATTCCTCCCCCACTCCCCTTACTTCCATTGTTCTCACCTTTTTCCATTCTGTACACAGTCTCTCCTGGTACTTCCCCACACAGGTCTCCTTCCCAAGCTCACTTACTCTCACCACCTTCTTCACCCCAACATTCACTCCTCTTTTCTGAAAACCCATACTAATCTTCACCTTAGCCTCCACAAGATAATGATCAGACATCCCTCCAGTTGCACCTCTCAGCACATTAACATCCAAAAGTCTCTCTTTCGCACGCCTGTCAATTAACACGTAATCCAATAACGCTCTCTGGCCATCTCTCCTACTTACATAAGTATACTTATGTATATCTCGCTTTTTAAACCAGGTATTCCCAATCATCAGTCCTTTTTCAGCACATAAATCTACAAGCTCTTCACCATTTCCATTTACAACACTGAACACCCCATGCATACCAATTATTCCCTCAACTGCCACATTACTCACCTTTGCATTCAAATCACCCATCACTATAACCCGGTCTCGTGCATCAAAACCGCTAACACACTCATTTAGCTGCTCCCAAAACACTTGCCTCTCATGATCTTTCTTCTCATGCCCAGGTGCATATGCACCAATAATCACCCACCTCTCTCCATCAACTTTCAATTTTACCCATATTAATCGAGAATTTACTTTCTTACATTCTATCACATACTCCCACAACTCCTGTTTCAGGAGTATTGCTACTCCTTCCCTTGCTCTTGTCCTCTCACTAACCCCTGACTTCACTCCCTAGACATTTCCAAACCACTCTTCCCCTTTACCCTTGAGCTTCGTTTCACTCAGAGCCAAAACATCCAGGTTCCTTTCCTCAAACATACTACCTATCTCTCCTTTTTTCACATCTTGGTTACATCCACACACATTTAGGCACCCCACTCTGAGCCTTCGAGGAGGATGATCACTCCCCGCGTGACTCCTTCTTCTGTTTCCCATTTTAGAAAGTTAATACAAGGAGGGGAGGATTTCCGGCCCCCCGCTCCCGTCCCCTCTAGTCGCTTTCTACGACACGCGAGGAATACGTGGGAAGTATTCTTTCACCCCTATCCCCAGGGATAATATACATATATATACACATATACACACACACACACACACACACACATATGCACATACACACACACACACACACATACATATATATACATATGAAAAATGTAAGAAACAATTTAGAAAACAAACTTTTAGCTTGAAATGAATGAAAAAAAATGAATGTCACATAATGGTACAACCTCTGGCTATGGAAAAGGAAATGTACAATTTATTCACACAAACGTCAATAGCAGTTCTCATCAATTTCACCACTGTGTCAATAAGCTTCAATGTCTAAGCTACATTTTTCTCCAACTTCACTATTTTCTTGTCAAAAACATCATGCATGAAAAACTATCACTCCATTAACACAACTATAAACATTTACTTCCCCTTTAAAAGTTCTGGGGAAGTCTGTCTCGATACACTGCGGCGAGGCGACGCGACGCTGACACAATCACTGTCACAATATCACTTCTGCCTCCTCAAGTCATATATATATATATATATATATATATATATATATATATATATATATATATATATATATATCCCTGGGGATAGGGGAGAAAGAATACTTCCCACGCATTCCTCACGTGGCGAAGAAGGCGACTAAAGGGGACGGGAGCGGGGGGCTAGAAACCCTCCCCTCCTTGTATTTTAACTTTCTAAAACGGAAAACAGAAGAAGGAGTCACGCGAGGAGTGCTCATCCTTCTGGAAGGCTCAGACTGGGGTGTCTAAATGTGTGTGGATATAATCAAGATGAGAAAAAAGGAGAGATAGGTAGTATGTTTGAGGAAAGTAACCTGCATGTTTTGGATCTGGTTGAAACGAAGCTCAAGGGTAAAGGGAAAGAGTGGTTTGGGAATGTCTTGGGAGTAAAGTCAGGGTTAGTGAGAGGACAAGAGCAAGGGAAGGAGTAGCACTACTCCTGAAACAGGAGTTGTGAGATTATGTGATAGAGTGTAAGAAAGTAGATTCTAGATTGATATGGGTAAAACTGAAAGTTGATGGAGAGAGATGGGCGATTATTGGTGCATATGCACCTGGGCATGAGAAGAAAGATCATGAGAGGCAAGTGTTCTGGGAGCAGCTGAACGAGTGTGTTAGGGGTTTTGATGCACAGGACCGGGTTATAGTGATGGGTGATTTGAATGCAAAGGTGAGTAATGTGGCAGTTGAGGGAATGATTGATATACATGGGGTGTTCAGTGTTGTAAATGGAAATGGTGAAGAGCTTGTAGATTTAAGTGCTGAAAAAGGACTGGTGATTGGGAATACCTGGTTTAAAAAGCGAGATATACATAAGTATACGTATGTAAGTAGGAGAGATGGCCAGAGAGCGTTATTGGATTACGTGTTAATTGATAGTCGCGCGAAAGAGAGACTTTTGGATGTTAATGTGCTGAGAGGACCAACTGGAGGGATGTCTGATCATTATCTTGTGGAGGCGAAGGTGAAGATTTGTAGGAGTTTTTAGAAAAGAAGAGAAAATGTTGGGGTGAAGAGAGTGGTGAGAGTAAGTGAGCTTGTGAAGGAGACTTGTGTGAGGAAGTACTAGGAGAAACTGAGTACAGAATGGAAAAAGGTGATAATAAAGGAGGTAAGGGGAGTGGGGAAAGAATGGGATGTATTTAGGGAAGCAGTGATGGCTTGCGCAAAAGATGCTCGTGGCATGAGAAGAGTGGGAGGTGGGTTGATTAGAAAAGGTAGTGAGTGGTGGGATGAAGAAGTAAAATTATTAGTGAAATAGAAGAGAGAAACATTTGAACGATTTTTGCAGGGAAAAAATGCAAATGAATGGGAGACGTATAAAAGAAAGAGGCAGGAGGTCAAGAGAAAGGTGCAAGAGGTGAAAAAGAGGGCAAATGAAACTTGGGGTGAGAGAGTATCATTAAATTTTAGGGAGAATGAAAAGATGTTTTGGAAGTAGGTAAATAAAGTGCGTAAGACAAGGGAGCAAATGGGAACTTCAGTGAAGGGGGCTAATGGGATGGTGATAACAAGTAGTGGTGATGTGAGAAGGAGATTGAGTGAGTATGTTGAAGGTTTGTTGAATGTGCTTGATGATAGAGTGGCAGATATAGGGTGTTTTGGTCGAGGTGGGGTGCAAAGTGAGAGGGTTAGGGAAAACGATTTGGTAGACAGAGAAGAGGTAGTAAACGCTTTACGGAAGATGAAAGCCGGCAAGGCAGCAGGTTTGGATGGTATTGCAGCGGAATTTATTAAAAAAGGGGGTGATTCTATTGTTGACTGGTTGGTAAGGTTATTTAATGTATGTATGATTCATGGTGAGGTGCCTGAGGATTGGCGGAATGCTTGCATACTGCCATTGTGCAAAAGCAAAGATGATAAGAGTGAGTGCTCAAACTACAGAGGTATAAGTTTGTTGAGTATTCCTGGTAAATTGTATGGGAGGGTATTGATTGAGAGGATGAAGGCATGTACAGAGCATCAGATTGGGGAAGAGCAGTGTGGTTTGAGAAGTGGTTGAGGATGTGTGGATCAGGTGTTTTCTTTGAAGAATGTATGTGAGAAATACTTAATAAAGCAAATGGATTTGTGTGTAGCAGTTACGGATCTGGAGAAGGCATGTGATACGAGTTGATAGAGATGCTCTGTGGAAGGTATTAAGAATATATGGTGTGGGAGGCAAGTTGTTAGAAGCAGTGAAAAGTTTTTATCGAGGATGTAAGGCATGTGTACGTGTAGGAAGAGAGGAAAGTGATTGGTTGTCAGTGAATGTAGGTTTGCGGCAGGGGTGTGTGATGTCTCCATGGTTGTTTAATTTGTTTATGGATGGGGTTGTTAGGGAGGTGAATGCAAGAGTTTTGGAAAGAGGGGCAAGTATGCAGGCTGTTGTGGATGAGAGATCTTGGGAAGTGAGTCAGTTGTTGTTCGCTGATGATACAGCGCTGGTGACTGATTCATTTGAGAAACTGCAGAAGCTGGTGACTGAGTTTGGTAAAGTGTGTGAAAGAAGAAAATTAAGAGTAAATGAGAATAAGAGCAAGGTTATTAGGTACAGTAGGGTTGAGGGTCAAGTCAATTGGGAGGTAGGTTTGAATGGAGAAAAACTGGAGGAAGTAAAGTGTTTTAGGTATCTGGGAGTGGATCTGGCAGCGGAGGGAACCATGGAAGCAGAAGTGAATCATAGGATGGGGAGGGGGTGAAAATTCTGGGAGCCTTGAAGAATGTGTGGAAGTCGAGAACATTATCTCGGAAAGCAAAAATGGGTATGTTTGAAGGAATAGTGGTTCCAACAATGTTGTATGGTTGCTAGGCGTGGGCTATGGATAGAGTTGTGCGCAGGAGGGTGGATGTGCTGGAAATGAGATGTTTGAGGACAATATGTGGTGTGAGGTGGTTTGATCGAGTAAGTAATATAAGGGTAAGAGAGATATGTGGAAATAAAAAAGAGCGTGGCTGAGAGAGCAGAAGAGGGTGTTTTGAAATTGTTTCGTCACAGGGAGAGAATGAGTGAGGAAAGATTGACCAAGAGGATATATGTGTCGGAGATGGAGGGAACGAGGAGAAGTGGGAGACCAAATTGGAGGTGGAAAGACGGAGTGAAAAAGATTTTGAGTGATCGGGGCCTGAACATGCAGGAGGGTGAAAGGAGTGCAAGGAATAGAGTGAATTGGAACGATGTGGTATACCGGGGTCGACGTGCTGTCAATGGATTGAACCAGGTCATGTGAAGCGTCTGGGGTAAACCATGGAAAGTTCTGTGGGGCCTGGATGTGGAAAGGGAGCTGTGGTTTCGGTGCATTATTACATGACAGCTAAAGACTAAGTGTGAACGAATGTGGCCTTTGTTGTCTTTTCCTAGCGCTACCTCGCACACATGAAGGGCAAGGGGGTTGTTATTCCATGTGTGGCGAGGTGGCGTTGTGAATGAATAAAGGCAGTTAGTATGAATTATGTACATGTGTATATATGTATATGTCTGTGTACGAATAAAGTGTATATGAACGCGCACCTTCATAGAACATACAAAGCTCCAACAGCCAGGATCGAACCTGGGACCCCTTGTGCAAGAGGCAGGCATGCTAACCGCTACGCTAAGGGACTGTACAATAGGAAACAACTATTCGAAATACTAGTTACTCGAATACCCTTCGTCTCACAATGGTGAGCAACGGGGTCTATCGGTTGTTTCCGAACAGAACACATAGCCAGCTGATAGCGTTTTACCGAACCTGACTGTACAACGCGGAGTTATATGAATACGAATAAAGTGTATATGAACGCGCACCTTCATAGAACATACAAAGCTCCAACAGCCAGGATCGAACCTGGGACCCCTTGTGCGCGTTCATATACACTTTATTCGTATTCATATAACTCCGCGTTGTACAGTCTGGTTCGGTAAAACGCTATCAGCTGGCTATGTGTTCTGTTCGGAAACAACCGATAGACCCCGTTGCTCACCATTGTGAGACGAAGGGTATTCGAGTACTTAGTATTTCGAATAGTTGTTTCCTATTATACAGTCCCTTAACCTAGCGGTTAGCATGCCTGCCTCTTGCACAAGTGGTCCCAGGTTCGATCCTGGCTGTTGGAGCTTTGTATGTTATATGTCTGTGTGTGTATATATATGTGTACATTGAGATGTATAGGTATGTATATTTGCGTGTAGAAAATGAAAATAATGGTATGTTACCATTTTTAGATTGCATGATACATAGACAAGGAAACAAGTTTAAGTTTAGCATATACAGAAAACCCACCAATGTATGCTCATATATCCATTGTTACTCATCATGACAGAGTTAGATTATCATCATTTCAATCTATGTTCCTTAGGGCATTACGTATTTGCAGTCCAGAGTTTATTGATGATGAGTTTGAGAAGATATATTATATTGGATCTAAGTTAAAGTACCCTAGATCTTTCATTGATAAATCCCATAAGTTAGCAAAGAAATCATTTTATAGAGTTGAGCCCAAACCTCCCATTGACACCAAGAATCTTTTAGTTCTCCCTTTTAATAATGATTTCACTTTGCTTCCCATGTTGCTTAAATCCTTTAATGTAAATGTTGCCTTTAGCAACAATAATACTATAAAGAATATCTTAATCAAGAATTCACCAGAAATTTCTCTTGGATGCATCTATAAAGTCCCTTGTGGAAACTGTGATAAATCTTATGTTAGTCAGACTGGTAAGGATCTTTCTGTTAGACTTAAGCAACATAAATATAGTATAAGAACGGGACAAGAATCAAATGCCTTGTTTAATCACGTTAAAAATTATGATCATTGTATTGACTGGAGTAACGCCATCTCAATTATTAACTCTAACTCTATTACGAAGAGAAATATCATTGAATCTTCTATTATTGAATACACAAAGAATTATAATCTTAATATTAGTGATGGTCTATACAAATTAGATAACTTTATTGTTGATAAAATTTGTAAGATAAGTTTATGAACGCTCGTTGTATGTTTTGGACAATCACATGTTTACCAAATGGCGCCCGAGCTTCGTCTCTTCGATGTATATCAACTGACTGTTGTAATCCTCTCTTGTGTCTCCCCTGATGATGTGATGATTACACGAAAGTGCACTTGGGAACTTATCGTGTTTCATTTTCTCCGTGGACTCATAGGAATATCTTGATCACGCCCAAAATTGTGATCCTTTCCAATATATATGAATATATGACGTAAGGGGAGTGAGGGAAGAATTGGATGTATTTAGGGAAGCAGCGATGGCTTGTGCAAAAGATGCCTGTGGCATAAGAAAGGTGGATGATGGGCAGATTAGAAACGGTATTGATTGATGGGATGAGGAAGTAAGATTGTTAGTGAAAGAGAAGAGATAGGCATTTGGACGATTTTTCAAGGGAAATAGTGCAGATGACTAAGAAATGTATAAAAGAAAGAGGCAAGAGGTCAAGATGAAGGTGAAAAAGAGGACAGATAAGAGTTGGTGTGAGAAAATATCAGTAAATTTTAGGGAGAATGAAAAAAGGTTTTGGAAGTAGGTAAATATAGTGCGTAAGACAAGATAACAAATGGTAACATCGGTGAAGGGGCAAATGGGGAAGTAATAACAAGTAGTGGTGAAGTGAGAGGGAGATGGAGTGAGTATTTTAACGGTATGATGAATATGTTTGATGATAGAGTGGCAGATATAGGGTATTTTGGTCGAGGTGGTGTGCAAAGTGAGAGGGTTAGGGAGAATGATTTGGTAAACAGAAAGGAGGTAGTGAAAGCTTTGCGGAAAATGATAGCCGACAAGGCAGCAGGTTTGGATGGTATTGCAGTGGAATTTATTTAAAAAGTGGGTGACTGTATTGTTGACTGGTTGGTGAGTATATTCAATGTATGTATGGTTCATAGTGAAGTTCCTGAGCATTGGCGAAATGCATGCATAGTGCCATTGTACAAAGGCAAAGGAGATAAAGGTGAGTGTTAAAATTTCAGAGGTATAAGTTTGTTGAGTATTCCTGGTAAATTGTATGGGAGTGTATTGATTGAGAGGGTCATGGCATGTACGGAGTATCAGACTGGGGAGCAATGTGGTTTCAGAAGTGGTAGAGGATGTATGTGAGAATTACTTAGAAAAACAGATGGATTTCTATGTAGCATTTATGGATCTGGAGGAGGGATATAATAAGAGTTGACACAGATACTTTGTGGAAGGTATTAAGAATATATGGTGTGTGAAGTAAGTTGCTAGAAGCAGTGAAAAGTTTATATCGAGGATGTAAGGAAAGTGTACGAGTAGGAGAGGAAAGCGATTGGTTCCTAGTGAATGTCGGTTTTCGGCAGGGGTGTGTGATGTCTCCATGGTTCTATAATTTGTTTATGGATGGGGTTGTTAGGGAGGTGAATGCAAGATTTTTGCAGAGAGGGACAAGTATACAGTCTCTTGTGGATCAGAGAGCTTGGGAAGTGAATCAGTTGTTGTTCGCTGATGATACAACGCTGGTGGCTGATTCCGGTGAAAAATTGCTGAAGTTGGTGACTGAGTTTCGTAAAGTGTGTGAATGAAGAAAGCTGAGACTGAATGTGAATAAGACAAAGGTTATTAGGTTCAGTAGGGTTGAGGGACAATTCAATTTGGAGGAAAGTTTGACTGGGGAAAAACTGGACGAAGAAAAGTGTTTTAGATATTTGGGAGTGGATTTGGCAGCGGATGGAACCATGGAAGCGGAAATGAGTCTCTGGTTGGGGAAGGGTGCGAAGGTTTTGGGAGCGTTAAAGAATGTGGGGAACGCGAGAACGTTATCTCGGAAAGCAAAAATGGGTATGTTTGAAGGAATAGTGGTTCCGACAATGGTATATGGTTGTGAGGTGTGGGTTATAGATAGGTTTCTGCGGAGGATGATGGATGTGTCTGAAATTATATGTTTAAGGACAATATGTGGTGTGAGGTGGTTTGATCGAGTAAGAAATGAAAAGGTAAGAGAGACGTGTGGTAATAAAGAGTTGGTTGAGAGAGCAGAAGAGGATGTATTGAAATGGTTTGGTCACATGCAGAGAATAAGTGAGGAAAGATTGACAAAGAGGATATATGTGTCAGAGGTGGAGGGAACGAGAAGTGGGAGACCAAATTAGAGTTGGAAGGATAGAGTGAAAAGAGTTTGAGCAATCGGGCCTGAACATACAGGGGGGTGGAAGTTGTGCAAAGAATAGAGTGAATTGGAATGATGTGGTATACCGGGGTCGATAAGCTGTCAGTGGATTGAACCAGGGCATGCGAAGCATCTGGGGTAAGCCATGTAAAGTTCTGTGGGGTCTGGATGTGGAAAGGGAGCTGTGGTTGCGGTGCATTACACATGACACCTAGAGATTGAGTGTGAACGAATGTGGCCTTTGTTGTCTTTTCCTAGCGCTACCTCGCGCGCACGCAGGGGAAAGGGATGCCATTTCATGTGTGGCGGGGTGGCGGCGGGATTGGATGAAAGCAGCATGTATGAATATATACATGTGTACATATGTATATGTCTGTGTATGTATATGTATGTATAAGTTGAAATGTACAGGTATATATATGTGCATGTGTGGGCGTATATATATATATATATATATATATATATATATATATATATATATATATATATATATATATATATATTGGAAAGGATCACAATTTTGCGCGTGATCAAGATACTCCATTTTCCCCGTGGACTCACAGGAATATATATATATATATATATATATATATATATATATATATATATATATATATATATATATATATATTTTTTTTTTTTTTATTTTTTTATTATACTTTGTCGCTATCTCCCGCGTTAGCGAGGTAGCGTAAGGAAACAGACGAAAGAATGACACAACCCACCCACATACACATGTATATACTTACACGTCCACACACGCACATATACATACCTATACATCTCAATGTATACATATATAGATGCACATATACATATACATATATACACATGTACATAATTCATACTTTTTTTTTTTTTTTTTTTTTTTTTTTTATACTTTGTCGCTGTCTCCCGCGTCTGCGAGGTAACGCAAGGAAACAGACGAAAGAAATGGCCCAACCCACCCCCATACACATGTATATACATACACGTCCACACACGCAAATATACATACTTACACAGCTTTCCATGGTTTACCCCAGACGCTTCACATGCCCTGATTCAATCCACTGACAGCACGTCAACCCCGGTATACCACATCGATCCAATTCACTCTATTCCTTGCCCTCCTTTCACCCTCCTGCATGTTCAGGCCCCGATCACACAAAATCTTTTTCACTCCATCTTTCCACCTCCAATTTGGTCTCCCACTTCTCGTTCCCTCCACCTCCGACACATATATCCTCTTGGTCAATCTATCCTCACTCATTCTCTCCATGTGCCCAAACCATTTCAAAACACCCTCTTCTGCTCTCTCTCAACCACGCTCTTTTTATTTCCACACATCTCTCTTACCCTTACGTTACTTACTCGATCAAACTACCTCACACCACACATTGTCCTCAAACATCTCATTTCCAGCACATCCACGCTCCTGCGCACAACTCTATCCATAGCCTACGCCTCGTAACCATACAACATTGTTGGAACCACTATTCCTTCAAACATACCCATTTTTGCTTTCCGAGATAATGTTCTCGACTTCCACACATTCTTCAAGGCTCCCAGGATTTTCGCCCCCTCCCCCACCCTATGATCCACTTCCGCTTCCAGGGTTCCATCCGCTGCCTTTACTTCCTCCAGTTTTTCTCCATTCAGACTTACCTCCCAATTGACTTGACCCTCAACCCTACTGTACCTAATAACCTTGCTCTTATTCACTATTACTCTTAACTTTCTTCTTTCACACACTCCACCAAACTGCAGTTTCTCACATGAATCAGCCACCAGCGCTGTATCATCAGCGAACAACAACTGACTCACTTCCCAAGCTCTCTCATCCACAACAGACTTCATACTTGTCCCTCTTTCGAAAACTCTTGCATTCACCTCCCTAACAACCCCATCCATAAACAAATTAAACAACCATAGAGACATCACACACCCCTGCCGCAAACCTACATTCACTGAGAACCAATCACTTTCCTCTCTTCCTACACGTACACATGCCTTACATCCTCGATAAAAACTTTTCACTGCTTCTAACAACTTGCCTCCCACACCATATATTCTTAATACCTTCCACAGAGCATCTCTATCAACTCTATCATATTCCTTCTCCAGATCCATAAATGCTACACATACAAATCCATTTGCTTTTCTAAGTATTTCTCACATACATTCTTCAAAGCAAACACCTGATCCACACATCCTCTACCACTTCTGAAACCACACTGCTCTTCCCCAATCTGATGCTCTGTACATGCCTTCACCCTCTCAATCAATACCCTCCCATATAATTTACCAGGAATACTCAACAAACTTATACCTCTGAAATTTGAGCACTCACTCTTATCCCCTTTGCCTTTGTACAATGGCACTATGCACGCATTCCGCCAATCCTCAGGCACCTCACCATGAGTCATACATACATTAAATAACCTTACCAACCAGTCAATAATAAAGTCACCCCCTTTTTTAATAAATTCCACTGCAATACCATCCAAACCTGCTGCCTTGCCGGCTTTCATCTTCCGCAAAGCTTTTACTACCTCTTCTCTGTTTACCAAATCAGTTTCCCTAACCCTCTCACTTTCCACTACACCTCGACCAAAACACCCTATATCTGCCACTCTATCATCAAACACATCCAGCAAACCTTCAACATGCTCCATCTCCTTCTCACATCATCACTACTTGTTATCACCTCCCCATTTGCGCCCTTTACTGAAGTTCCCATTTCCTCCCTTGTCTTACGCACTTTATTCACCTCCTTCCAGAACATCTTTTTATTCTCCCTAAAATTTAATGATACTCTCTCACCCCAACTCTCATTTGCCCTCTTTTTCACCCCTTGCACCTTTCTCTTGACATATCTCTTTCTTTTATACATCTCCCACTCAATTGCATTTTTTCCCTGCAAAAATCGTCCAAATGCCTCTCTCTTCTCTTTCACTAATAATCTTACTTCTTCATCCCACCACTCACTACCCTTTCTAATCAACCCACCCCCCACTCTTCTCATGCCACAAGCATCTTTTGCGCAATCCATCACTGATTCCCTAAATACATCCCATTCCTCCCCCACTCCCCTTACTTCCATTGTTCTCACCTTTTTCCATTCTGTACTCAGTCTCTCCTGGTACTTCCTCACACAAGTCTCCTTCCCAAGCTCACTTACTCTCACCACCCTCTTCACCCCAACATTCACTCTTCTTTTCTGAAAACCCATACAAATCTTCACCTTAGCCACCACAAGATAATGATCAGACATCCCTCCAGTTGCACCTCTCAGCACATTAACATCCAAAAGTCTCTCTTTCGCGCGCCTGTCAACTAACACGTAATCCAATAACGCTCTCTGGCCATCTCTCGTACTTACATACATATACTTATGTATATCTCGCTTTTTAAACCAGGTATTCCCAATCACCAGTCCTTTTTCAGCACATAAATCTACAAGCTCTTCACCATTTCCATTTACAACACCCTACACCCCATGTATACCAATTATTTCCTCAACTGCCACATTACTCACCTTTGCATTCAAATCACCCATCACTATAACCCGGTCTCGTGCATCAAAACCGCTAACACACTCATTCAGCTGCTCCCAAAACACTTGCCTCTCATGATCTTTCTTCTCATGCCCAGGTGCATATGCACCAATAATCACCCATCTCTCTCCATCAACATATATATATATATATATATATATATATATATATATATATATATATATATATATATATATATATATATATATATATATGTATATATATTTTTTTTTCATACTATTCGCTATTTCCCGCGATAGCAAGGTAGCGTTAAGAAAAGAGGACTGGGCCTTTGAGGGAATATCCTCACCTGGACCTCTTCTCTGTTCCTTCTTTTGGAAAAAAAAAAAAAAAGAAATACTTCCCACGCATTCCTCACGTGTCATAAAGGTGACTAAAGGGGACGGGAGCAGGGGGATAGAAAACCTCCCCTCCTTGTATTTCAACTTTCTAAAAGGGGAAACAGAACAAGGAGTCACGCAGGGAGTGCTCATCCTCCTCGAAGGCTCAGATTGGGGTGTCTAAATGTGTGTGGATGTAAGCAAGATGAGAAAAAAGGAGAGATAGGTAGTATGTTTTTGAAAAAGAACCTGGATGTTTTGGCTCTGAGTGAAATGAAGCTCAAGGGTAAAGGGGAAGAGTGGTTTGGGAATGTATTGGGAGTAAAGTCAGGGGTTAGTGAGAGGACAAGAGCAAGGGAAGGAGTAGCACTACTCCTGAAACAGGAATGGTGGGAGTGTGATAGAGTGTAAGAAAGTAAACTCTAGATTGATATGGGTAAAAGTGAAAGTTGATGGAGAGAGATGGGCGATTATCGGTGCATATGCACCTGAGCATGAGAAGAAAGATCATGAGAGGCAAGTGTTTTGGGAGCAGCTGAATGAGTGTGTTAGTGGTTTTGATGCACGAGACCGGGTTATAGTGATGGGTGATTTGAATGCAAAGGTGAGTAATGTGGCAGTTGAGGGAATAATTGGTGTACATGGGGTGTTCAGTGTTGTAAATGGAAATGGTGAAGAGCTTGTAGGTTTATGTGCTGAAAAAGGACTGGTGATTGAGAATACCTGTTTTAAAGAGAGATATATACATAAGTATACGTATGTAAGTAGGAGAGATGGCCAGAGAGCGTTTTTGGATTACGTGTTGATTGATAGGCGCGCAAAAGAGAGACTTTTGGATGTTAATGTGCTGAGAGGTGCAACTGGAGGGATGTCTGATCATTATCTTGTGGAGGCGAAGGTGAAGATTTGTAGGAGTTTTCAGAAAAGAAGAGAAAATGTTGGGGTGAAGAGAGTGGTGAGAGTAAGTGAGCTTGGGAAGGAAACTTGTGAGAGGAAGTACCAGGAGAGACTGAGTACAGAATGGAAAAAGGTGAGAACAAAGGAGGTAAGGGGAGTGGGGGATGAATGGGATGCATTTAGAGAAGCAGTGACGGCTTGCGCAAAAGATGCTTGTGGCATGAGAAGCGTGGGAGGTGGGCAGATTAGAAAGGGTAGTGAGTGGTGGGATAAAGAAGTAAGATTATTAGTGAAAGAGAAGAGAGAGGCATTTGGACGATTTTTGCAGGGAAATAATGCAAATGAGTGGGAGATGTATAAAAGAAAGAGGCAGGAGGTCAAGAGAAAGGTGCAAGAGGTGAAAAAGTGGGCAAATGAAACTTGGGGTGAGAGAGTATCATTAAATTTTAGGGAGAATAAAAAGATGTTTGGAAGGAGGTAAATAAAGTGCGTAAGACATGGGAACAAATGGGAACTTCAGTGAAGGGGGCCAATGGGGAGGTGATAACAAGTAGTGTTGATGTGAGAAAGAGATGGAGTGAGTATTTTGAAGTTTTGTTGAATGTGTTTGATGATAGAGTGGCAGATATAGGGTGTTTTGGTCGAGGTGGTGTGCAAAGTGAGAGGGTTAGGAAAATGATTTGGTTAACAGAGAAGAGGTAGTAAAAGCTTTGCGGAAGATGAAAGCCGGCAAGGCAGCAGGTTTGGATGGTATTGCAGTGGAAATTATAAAAAAAAAAAAGGGGGTGACTGTGTTGTTGACTGGTTGGTAAGGTTATTTAATGTAAGTATGATTCATGGTGAGGTGCCTGAGGATTGGTGGAATGCTTGTATAGTGCCATTGTACAAAGGGAAAGGGGACAAAGGTGGGTGCTCAAATTACAGAGGTATAAGTTTGTTGAGTATTCCTGATAAATTATACGGGAGGGTATTGATTGAGAGAGTGAAGGAATGTACAGAGCATCAGATTGGGGAAGAGCATTGTGGTTTCAGAAGTGGTAGAGGATGTATGAATCAGGTGTTTGCTTTGAGGAATGTATGTGAGAAATATTTAGAAAAGCAAATGGATTTGTATGTAGCATTTATGGATCTGGAGAAGGCATATGATAGAGTTGATAGAGATGCTCTGTGGAAGGTATTAAGAATATATGGTGTGGGAGGCAAGTTGTTAGAAGCAGTGAGAAGTTTTTATCGAGGATGTAAGGCATGTGTACGTGTAGGAAGAGAGGAAAGTGATTGGTTCTCAGTGAATGTAGGTTTGCGGCAGGGTTGTGTGATGTCTGCATGGTTGTTTAATTTGTTTATGGATGGGGTTGTTAGGGAGGTGAATGCAAGAGTTTTGGAAAGAGGGACAAGTATGCAGTCTGTTGTGGATGAGAGAGCTTGGGAAGTGGGTGAGTTATTGTTCGCTGATGATACAGCGCTGGTGGCTGATTGATGTGAGAAACTGCAGAAGCTTTTGACTGAGTTTGGCAAAGTGTGTGAAAGAAGAAAGTTGAGAGTAAATGTGAATAAGAGCAAGATTATTAGGTACAGTAGGGTTGAGGGTCAAGTCAATTGGGAGGTAAGTTTGAATGGAGGAAAACTGGAGGAAATGAAGTGATTTAGATATCTGGGAGTGTATTTGGCAGCGGATGGAAACATGGAAGCGGAAGTGAATCATAGGGTGGGGGAGGGGGCGAAAATTCTGGGAGCTTTGAAGAATGTGTGGATGTCGAGAACATTATCTCTGAAAGCAAAAATGAGTATGTTTGAAGGAATTGTGGTTCCAACAATGTTGTATGGTTGCGAGGCGTTGGCTATGGATAGAATTGTGCGAAGGAGGGTGGATGTGCACGAAATGAGATGTTTGAGGACAATATGTGGTGTGAGGTAGTTTGATCGAGTAAGTAATAATAGGGTAAGAGAGATGTGTGGTAATAAAAAGAGTGTGGTTTAGAGAGCAGAAGAGGGTATTTTGAAATGGTTTGGTCACATGGAGAGAATGAGTGAGGAAAGATTGACCAAGAGGATATATGTGTTAGAGGTGGAGGGAACGAGGAGAAGTGGGAGACCGAATTGGAGGTGGAAAGATGAAGTGAAAAAGATTTTGAGTGATCGGGGCCTGAACATGCAGGAGGGTGAAAGGCGTGCGAGGAATAGAGTGAATTGGATGGATGTGGTATACCGGAGTCAACGTGCTGTCAATGGATTGAACCAGGGCATGTGAAGCGTCTGGGTTAAACCATGGAAAGTTCTGTGGGGCCTGTACGTGGAAAGGGAGCTGTGGTTTCGGTGCATTATTACATGACAGCTAGAGAAGAAGTGTGAACGAATGGGGCCTTTGTTGTCTTCCTAGCGCTACCTCGCACACATGAGGGGGGAGGGGTGTGTTATTTCATGTGTGGCAGGGTGGTGATGGGAATGAATAAAGGCAGACAGTATGAATTATGTACATGTGTATATATGTATATATCTGTGTGTGTATATGTATGTATATGTTGAGATGTATAGGTATGCACATTTGCGTGTGTGGACGTGTGTGTATATACATGCGTATATGGGTGGGTTGCGCCATTCTTTCGTCTGTTTCCTTGCGTTACCTCGCTAATGCGGGAGACAGCGACAAAGCAAAATAAAAAATGATAAATGATATATATGTCTATATATATATATATATATATATATATATATATATATATATATATATATATATATATATATTTTTTTCTTTGTCGCTGTCTCCCGCGTTTGCGAGGTAGCGCAAGGAAACAGACGAAAGAAATGCCCCAACCCACCCCCATGCACATGTATATACATACGTCCACACACGCAAATATACATACCTACACAGCTTTCCTTGGTTTACCCCAGACGCTTCACATACCCTGATTCAATCCACTGACAGCATGTCAACCCCGGTATACCACATCGATCCAATTCACTCTATTCCTTGCCCTCCTTTCACCCTCCTGCATGTTCAGGCCCCGATCACACAAAATCTTTTTCACTCCATCTTTCCACCTCCAATTTGGTCTCCCACTTCTCCTCGTTCCCTCCACCTCCGACACATATATCCTCTTGGTCAATCTTTCCTCACTCATTCTCTCCATGTGCCCAAACCATTTCAAAACACCCTCTTCTGCTCTCTCAACCACGCTCTTTTTATTTCCACACATCTCTCTTACCCTTACGTTACTTACTCGATCAAACCACCTCACACCACACATTGTCCTCAAACATCTCATTTCCAGCACATCCATCCTCCTGCGCACAACTCTCTCCATAGCCCACGCCTCGCAACCATACAACATTGTTGGAACCACTATTCCTTCAAACATACCCATTTTTGCTTTCCGAGATAATGTTCTCGACTTCCACACATTCTTCAAGGCTCCCACGATTTTCGCCCCCTCCCCCACCCTATGATCCACTTCCGCTTCCATGGTTCCATCCGCTGCCAGACCACTCCCAGATATCTGAAACACTTTACTTCTTCCAGTTTTTCTCCATTCAAACTTACCTCCCAATTGACTTGACCCTCAACCCTACTGTACATAATAACTTTGCTCTTATTCCCATTTACTCTTAACTTTCTTCTTTCACACACTTTACCAAACTCAGTCATCAGCTTCTGCAGTTTCTCACATGAATCAGCCACCAGCGCTGTATCATCAGCGAACAACAACTGACTCACTTCCCAAGCTCTCTTATCCACAACAGACTTCATACTTGCCCCTCTTTCCAAAACTCTTGCATTCACCTCCCTAACAACCCTATCCATAAACAAATTAAACAACCATGGAGACATCACACACCCCTGCCGCAAACCTACATTCACTGAGAACCAATCACTTTCCTCTCTTCCTACACGTACACATGCCTTACATCCTCGATAAAAACTTCTCACTGCTTCTAACAACTTGCCTCCCACTCCATATATTCTTAATACCTTCCACAGAGCATCTCTATCAACTCTATCATATGCTTTCTCCAGATCCATAAATGCTACATACAAATCCATTTGCTTTTCTAAGTATTTCTCACATACATTCTTCAAAGCAAACACCTGATCCACACATCCTCTACCACTTCTGAAACCACAATGCTCTTCCCCAATCTGATGCTCTGTACATGCCTTCACCCTCTCAATCAATACCCTCCCATATAATTTACCAGGAATACTCAACAAACTTATACCTCTGTAATTTGAGCACTCACTCTTATCCCCTTTGCCTTTGTACAATGGCACTATGCAAGCATTCCGCCAATCCTCAGGCACCTCACCATGAGTCATACATACATTAAATGACCTTACCAACCAGTCAATAATACAGTCACCCCCTTTTTTAATAAATTCCACTGCAATACCATCCAAACCTGCTGCCTTGCCGGCTTTCATCTTCCGCAAAGCTTTTACTACCTCTTCTCTGTTTACCAAATCATTTTCCCTAACCCTCTCACTTTGCACACCACCTCGACCAAAACACCCTATATCTGCCACTCTATCATCAAACACATTAAACAAACCTTCAAAATACTCACTCCATCTCCTTCTCACATCACCACTACTTGTTATCACCTCCCCATTTGCGCCCTTCACTGAAGTTCCCATTTGCTCCCTTGTCTTACGCACTTTATTTACCTCCTTCCAGAACATCTTTTTATTCTCCCTAAAATTTAATGATACTCTCTCACCCCAACTCTTATTTGCCCTCTTTTTCACCTCTTGCACCTTTCTCTTGACCTCCTGTTTCTTTCTTTTATACATCTCCCACTCAATTGCATTTTTTCCCTGCCAATATCGTCCAAATGCTTCTCTCTTCTCTTTCACTAATAATCTTACTTCTTCATCCCACCACTCACTACCCTTTCTAATCAACCCACCTCCCACGCTTCTCATGCCACAAGCATCTTTTGCGCAATCCATCACTGATTCCCTAAATACATCCCATTCCTCCCCCACTCCCCTTACTTCCATTGTTCTCACCTTTTTCCATTCTGTACTCAGTCTCTCCTGGTACTTCCTCACACAAGTCTCCTTCCTAAGCTCACTTACTCTCACCACCCTCTTCACCCCAACATTCACTCTTCTTTTCTGAAAACCCATACAAATCTTCACCTTAGCCTCCACAAGATAATGATCAGACATCCCTCCAGATGCACCTCTCAGCACATTAACATCCAAAAGTCTCTCTTTCGCGCGCCTGTCAATTAACACGTAATCCAATAACGCTCTCTGGCCATCTCTCCTACTTACATACGTATACTTATATATATCTCGCTTTTTAAACCAGGTATTCCCAATCACCAGTCCTTTTCCAGCACATAAATCTACAAGCTCTTCACCTTTTCCATTTACAACACTGAACACCCCATGCATACCAATTATTCCCTCAACTGCCACATTACTCACCTTTGCATTCAAATCACCCATCACTATAACACTGAAGGTTTCCCAAAAAAGGACGGACATCTGTGATGAGACGTCGAGAACTGTACTTTCTCCAGTGGCACAAGGAGCAGCCAACATGCAGCCGAGTGTCGAACCCAGGTCCTCAGTGTTCGTGAGGTCAGGCGCAGTCTTGGCGGTTCCCAGCCACGACGCTCTCTGGATCCTCTCTGGTCACGCTACTTAGAAGCTTAAGAGTCGCGTCATGAGAAGAACCATCATAATGGAGTTGCTTGGACTGTGATCCTTGCTGTGGTTACAAGAATGTTCTTCCGCCCACCAGTGATGCTACTACGTTTGTGAATCAAGAACCATTGCAACACAAACCTCGCCAGGTGGTAGAGTGACCCGCAGTGTATCGAGACAGACTTCCCCAGAACTTTTTTAAAGGGGAAGTAAATGTTTATAGTTGTGTTACTGGAGTGATAGTTTGGATACATGGTGCTTTGACAAGAAAATAGTGAAATTGGAAAAAATGTAGCTTAGACATTGAAGTTTATTGATACAGTGGTTAAATTGATGAAAACTACTATTGACGTCTGTGTAAATATATATATATATATATATATATATATATATATATATATATGGAAAAAGGTGAGAACAATGGAAGTAAGGGGAGTGGGGGAGGAATGGGATGTATTTAGGGAATCAGTGATGGATTGCGCAAAAGATGCTTGTGGCATGAGAAGAGTGGGAGGTGGGTTGATTAGAAAGGGTAGTGAGTGGTGGGATGAAGAAATAAGAGTATTAGTGAAAGAGAAGAAAGAGGCGTTTGGACGATTTTTGCAGGGAAAAAATGCAATTGAGTGGGAGATGTATAAAAGAAAGAGACAGGAGGTCAAGAGAAAGGTGCAAGAGGTGAAAAAAAAGGGCAAATGAGAGTTGGGGTGAGAGAGTATCATTAAATTTTAGGGAGAATACAAAGATGTTCTGGAAGGAGGTAAATAAAGTGCGTAAGACAAGGGAGCAAATGGGAACTTCAGTGAAGGGCGCAAATGGGGAGGTGATAACAAGTAGTGGTGATGTGAGAAGGAGATGGAGTGAGTATTTTGAAGGTTTGTTGAATGTGTTTGATGATAGAGTGGCAGATATAGGGTGTTTTGGTCGAGGTGGTGTGCAAAGTGAGAGGGTTAGGGAAAATGATTTGGTAAACAGAGAAGAGGTAGTGAAAGCTTTGCGGAAGATGAAAGCCGGCAAGGCAGCAAGTTTGGATGGTATTGCAGTGGAATTTATTAAAAAAGGGGGTGACTGTATTGTTGACTGGTTGGTAAGGTTATTTAATGTATGTATGACTCATGGTGAGGTGCCTGAGGATTGGCGGAATGCGTGCATAGTGCCATTGTACAAAGGCAAAGGGGATAAGAGTGAGTGCTCAAATTACAGAGGTATAAGTTTGTTGAGTATTCCTGGGAAATTATATGGGAGGGTATTGATTGAGAGGGTGAAGGCATGTACAGAGCATCAGATTGGGGAAGAGCATTGTGGTTTCAGAAGTGGTAGAGGATGTGTGAATCAGGTGTTTGCTTTGAAGAATGTATGTGAGAAATACTTAGAAAAGCAAATGGATTTGTATGTAGCATTTATGGATCTGGAGAAGGCATATGATAGAGTTGATAGAGATGCTCTGTGGAAGGTATTAAGAATATATGGTGTGGGAGGCAAGTTGTTAGAAGCAGTGAAAAGTTTTTATCGAGGATGTAAGGCATGTGTACGTGTAGGAAGAGAGGAAAGTGATTGGTTCTCAGTGAATGTAGGTTTGCGGCAGGGGTGTGTGATGTCTCCATGGTTGTTTAATTTGTTTATGGATGGGGTTGTTAGGGAGGTAAATGCAAGAGTCTTGGAAAGAGGGGCAAGTATGAAGTCTGTTGGGGATGAGAGAGCTTGGGAAGTGAGTCAGTTGTTGTTCGCTGATGATACAGCGCTGGTGGCTGATTCATGTCAGAAACTGCAGAAGCTGGTGACTGAGTTTGGTAAAGTGTGTGGAAGAAGAAAGTTAAGAGTGAATGTGAATAAGAGCAAGGTTATTAGGTACAGTAGGGTTGAGGGTCAAGTCAATTGGGAGGTGAGTTTGAATGGAGAAAAACTGGAGGAAGTGAAGTGTTTTAGATATCTGGGAGTGGATCTGGCAGCGGATGTAACAATGGAAGCGGAAGTGGATCATAGGGTGGGGGAGGGGGCGAAAATTCTGGGGGCCTTGAAGAATGTGTGGAAGTCGAGAACATTATCTCGGAAAGCAAAAATGGGTATGTTTGAAGGAATAGTGGTTCCAACAATGTTGTATGGTTGCGAGGCGTAGGCTATGGAGAGAGTTGTGCGCAGGAGGATGGATGTGCTGGAAATGAGATGTTTGAGGACAATGTGTGGTGTGAGGTGGTTTGATCGAGTGAGTAACGTAAGGGTAAGAGAGATGTGTGGAAATAAAAAGAGCGTGGTTGAGAGAGCAGAAGAGGGTGTTTTGAAGTGGTTTGGGCACATGGAGAGGATGAGTGAGGAAAGATTGACCAAGAGGATATATGTGTCGGAGGTGGAGGGAGCAAGGAGAAGAGGGAGACCAAATTGGAGGTGGAAAGATGGAGTGAAAAAGATTTTGTGTGATCGGGGCCTGAACATGCAGGAGGGTGAAAGGAGGGCAAGGAATAGAGTGAATTGGAGCGATGTGGTATACCGGGGTTGACGTGCTGTCAGTGGATTGAATCAAGGCATGTGAAGCGTCTGGGGTAAACCATGGAAAGCTGTGTAGGTATGTATATTTGCGTGTGTGGACGTATGTATATACATGTGTATGGGGGGGGGGGCCATTTCTTTCGTCTGTTTCCTTGCGCTACCTCGCAAACGCGGGAGACAGCGACAAAGTATAAAAAAAAAAATATATATATATATATATATATATATCTATATTATTATATATTATATTATACTTTGTCGCTGAATATATATATATATATTATATTTTTTTTTATATTATACTTTGTCGCTGTCTCCCGCGTTTGCGAGGTAGCGCAAGGAAACAGACGAAAGAAATGGCCCAACCCCCCCCCCATACACATGTATATACATACGTCCACACACGCAAATATACATACCTACACAGCTTTCCATGGTTTACCCCAGACGCTTCACATGCCTTGCTTCAATCCACTGACAGCACGTCAACCCCGGTATACCACATCGCTCCAATTCACTCTATTCCTTGCCCTCCTTTCACCCTCCTGCATGTTCAGGCCCCGATCACACAAAATCTTTTTCACTCCATCTTTCCACCTCCAATTTGGTCTCCCTCTTCTCCTTGTTCCCTCCACCTCCGACACATATATCCTCTTGGTCAATCTTTCCTCACTCATTCTCTCCATGTGCCCGAACCACTTCAAAACACCCTCTTCTGCTCTCTCAACCACGCTCTTTTTATTTCCACACATCTCTCTTACCCTTACGTTACTCACTCGATCAAACCACCTCACACCACACATTGTCCTCAAACATCTCATTTCCAGCACATCCATCCTCCTGCGCACAACTCTATCCATAGCCCACGCCTCGCAACCATACAACATTGTTGGAACCACTATTCCTTCAAACATACCCATTTTTGCTTTCCGAGATAATGTTCTCGACTTCCACACATTTTTCAAGGCCCCCCAGGATTTTCGCCCCCTCCCCCACCCTATGATCCACTTCCGCTTCCATGGTTCCATCCGCTGCCAGATCCACTCCCAGATATCTAAAACACTTCACTTCCTCCAGTTTCTCTCCATTCAAACTCACCTCCCAATTGACTTGACCCTCAACCCTACTGTACCTAATAACCTTGCTCTTATTCACATTTACTCTTAACTTTCTTCTTCCACACACTTTTCCAAACTCAGTCACCAGCTTCTGCAGTTTCACACATGAATCAGCCACCAGCGCTGTATCATCAGCGAACAACAACTGACTCACTTCCCAAGCTCTCTCATCCCCAACAGACTTCATACTTGCCCCTCTTTCCAAAACTCTTGCATTCACCTCCCTAACAACCCCATCCATAAACAAATTAAACAACCATGGAGACATCACACACCCCTGCCGCAAACCTACATTCACTGACAACCAATCACTTTCCTCTCTTCCTACACGTACACATGCCTTACATCCTCGATAAAAACTTTTCACTGCTTCTAACAACTTTCCTCCCACACCATATATTCTTAATACCTTCCACAGAGCATCTCTATCAACTCTATCATATGCCTTCTCCAGATCCATAAATGCTACATACAAATCCATTTGCTTTTCTAAGTATTTCTCACATACATTCTTCAAAGCAAACACCTGATCCACACATCCTCTACCACTATATATATATATATATTTTTTTTTTTTCATTAGCAAGGTAGCGTTAAGAACAGAGGACTGGGCCTCTGAGGGAATATCCTCACCTGGCCCCCTTCTCTGTTCCTTCTTTTGGAAAATTAAAAAAAACAAGAGGGGAGGATTTCCAGCCCCCCGCTCCCTCCCCTTTTAGTCGCCTTCTACGACACGCAGGGAATATGTGGGAAGTATTCTTTCTCCCCTATATATATATATATATATATATATATATATATATATATATATATATATATATATATATTTTTTTTTTTTTTTTTTTTTTATATTTTGTCGCTGTCTCCCGCGTTTGCGAGGTAGCGCAAGGAAACAGACGAAAGAATATATGGGAATATGTGGGAGGTATTCTTTCTCCCCTATATATATATATATATATATATATATATATATATATATATATATATATATATATATATATATATATATATATATAAGAATATATATATATATATATATATATATATATATATATATATATATATATATATATATATATATATATATATATATATCTTTCAAACTATTCGCCATTTCCCGCATTAGCAAGGTAGCGTTAAGAACAGAGGACTGGGACTCTGAGGGAATATCCTCACTTGGCCCCCTTGTCTGTTCCTTCTTTTGGAAAATAAGAAAAAACAAGAGGGGAGGATTTCCAGCGCCCGCTCCCTCCCCTTTTAGTCGCCTTCTACGACACGCAGGGAATATGTGGGAAGTATTCTTTCTCCCCTATCCCTAGGGATATATGTATATATATATATATATATATATATATATATATATATATATATATATATATATATATATATATATATATATATTTATATAAAAAGAATAATTCCTACGTATTACCCGCGTGTCGTAGTAGGCGACTAAAGGGGAAGGGAGCGGGGGCTAGAAACCCTTCCCTTCTTGTGTTTTAACTGTCTAAAAGAGGAAACAGAAGGAGTCACGCGTGGAGTGCTCATCCTCCTCGAAGGCTCAGATTAGGGTGTCTAAATGTGTGTGGATGTAATCAAGATGAGAAAAAAGGAGAGATAGGTAGTATGTTTGAGGGAAGGAACCTGGATGTTGTGGCTCTGAGTGAAACGAAGCTCACGGGTAAAGGGGAAGAATGTTTGGGAATCTCTTGTGAGTAAAGTCAGGGGTTGGTGAGAGGACTAGAGGAAAGGAAGGAGTAGCAATACCCCTGAAACAGGAGTGGTGGGAGTATGTGATAGCGCAAGAAAGTAAGCTCTAGGTTGATATGGGTAAAACTGAAAGTGAATGGAGAGAGATGGGTGATTGTTAGTGCCTATGCACCTTGTCTTGAGAAGAAAGATCATGAAAGGCAAGTGTTTTCTGAGCAGCTGAGTGAGTGTGTTATCAGTTTTGATGTACGAGACCGGGTTATATTGATAGGTGATTTGAATGCAACGGTGAGTAATGTGGCAGTTGAGGGAATAATTGGTATACATGGAGTGTTCAGTGTTGTAAATGGAAATGGTGAAGAGCTTGTAGATTTCTGTGCTGAAAAAGGACTGGTGATTGGGAATACCTGGTTTAAAAAGAGAGATATACTTAAGTATACATATGTAAGTAGGAGAGATTACCAGAGAGCGTTATTAGATTACGTGTTAATTGATAGGCGCGTGAAAGAGAGTCTTTTGGATGTTAATGTGCTGAGAGGCGCAACTGGTGGGATGTCTGACCATTATCTTTTGGAGGCGAAGGTGAAGATTTGTAGAGTTTTTCAGAAAACAGGAGAGAATGTTGGGGTGAGGAGAGTGGTGAGAGTAAGTGAGCTTGTGAAGGAGACTTGTGTGAGGAAGTACCAGGAGAGACTGAGTGCAGAATGGAAAAAAGTGAGAGCAAAGGACTTCAAGGGAGTGGGGGAGGAATGGGATTTATTTAGGGAAGCAGTGATGGCTTGCTTATGGCATGAAAAACGTGAAAGGTGGACAAATTAGAAATGGTAGTAAGTGGTAGGATAAAGAAGTAAGATTATTAGTGAAAGAGAAGATAGGCATTTGGACGAGTCTAGCAGGGAAATAGTGCAAATGACTGGGAGAT
Organism: Panulirus ornatus; assembly: GCF_036320965.1. Lineage (NCBI taxonomy): Eukaryota > Metazoa > Arthropoda > Malacostraca > Decapoda > Palinuridae > Panulirus > Panulirus ornatus. The sequence goes on from NC_092233.1 coordinate 44,159,253, forward strand.
GTATAAAAGAAAGAGGCAGGAGGTCAAGAGAAAGGTGCAAGAGGTGAGAAAGAGGGCAAATGAGAGTTGGGGTGAGAGAGTATCATTAAATTTTAGGGAGAATAAAAAGATATTTTGGAAGGAGGTAAATGAAATGTATAAAACAAGAGAACAAGTAGGAACATCGGGGAAGGAGGCTAATAGGGAGGTAATAACAGGTAGTGGTGATGTGAGAAGGAGATGAAGTGAGTATTTTGAAGGTCTCTTGAATGATAGGTCTCTTAGATGATAGAGTGGCAGATATAGGGTGTTTTGGTTGAGGTGGTGTGCGAAGTGAGAGGTTCAGGGAGAATGGTTTGGTAAATAGAGAATAGGTAGTGAAAGCTTTGCGGAAGATTAAAGGCAGCGAGTTTGGATGGTATTGCATTGGAATTTATTAAAAAAGGGGGTGACTGTGTTGTTAGCTGGTTGGTGAGGATATTCACTGCATGTATGGCTCATGGTGAAGTAACCGACGATTAGCGGAATGCATGCATAGTGCCATTGTACAAAGTCAGTGAGGATAAAGGTGAGTGTTCAAATTTCAGAGGTATAAGTTTGTTGAGTATTCCTGGGAAATTATATGGGAGGGTATTGATTAAGAGGGTCAAGGCATGTACAGAGCATCAGATTGGGGAAAAGCAGTGTGGTTTCAAAAGTGGTAGATGATGTGTGGATCAGGTATTTGCTTTGAAGAATGTATGTGAGAAGTTCTTAGAAAAACTAATGGATTTGTATGTAGCATTTATGGATCTGGAGAAGGCATATGATAGAGTTGATAGAGATGCTCTCTGGAAAGTATGAAGAATATATGGTGTGGGAGGTAAGTTGCTAGAAGCAATGAAACGTTTTTATCGAGGATGTAAGGCATGTGTACGTGTAGGAAGAGAGGAAAATGATTGGTTCTCAGTGAATATTGGTTTGCGGCAGGGGTGCGTGATGTCTCCATGGTTGTTTAATTTGTTTATGGACGGTGTTTTTAGGGAGGTGAATGCAAGAGTTTTGGAGACAGGGGCAAGTATGCAGTCTGTTGTTAATGAGAGGGCTTGGGAAGTGAGTCAGTTGTTGTTCGCTGATGATACAGCGCTGGTGGCTGATTTAGGTGAGAAACTGCAGAAGCTTATGACTGAGTTTGGTAAAGTGTGTGACATAAGAAAGCTGAGAGTAAATGTAAATAAGAGCAAGGTCATTAGGTACAGGAAGGTGAAAGAAGTGCAAGGAATAGAGTGAATCGGAAGGTTGTGGTATACAGGGCTCGACGTGCTGGCAATAGATTGAACCACGGCAAGTGAAGCGTCTGGGGTAAACCATGGAAAGTTTTGTCGGGCGTGGATGTGGAAAGGGAGCTGTGGTTTCGGTTCATTACACATGACAACTAGAGGCCAAGTGTGAACGAATGTGGCCTTTGTTGTGTTTTCCTAGAGCTACCTCGCGCACATGCGGGGGGAGGGGGTTGCCATTTCATGTGTGCTCGGATGTCGACAGGAATGGATAAAGGCAGCATGTGAATGTGTACATGTGTATATATGTATGTGTCTCTGTATGTATATGTATGAATACGTTGAAATGTATAGGTATGTATACACGTGTGTGTGTGTGTGGTCGATTATGTATATACATGTGCATGTAGGTGGGTTGGGCCATTCTTTCGTCTGTTTCCTTGCGCTACCTCGCTAACGTGGGTGAAACCGACAAAGTATAATATATATCTATCTATCCAGCTATCTATCTATCTATCTATCTATATATATATATATATATATATATATATATATATATATATATATATATATATATATATATATATATACGAACAAAGTGCATATGAACGAACATCTTCATAGAAAATACAAACCTCCAACAGCCAGGATCGAAGCCGGGACCCCTGTGCAACATGCGGGAGCGCTACCGTTAGGCTATGATCGCCCCTAATAAGGAAATGACTATTCGAATACTATGTACTCGAATGCTCTTAGCACCACGTTGGTGAGCAACGGGGTCTACACCGGTCTATCTGCTGGCTGTGTGAGCCTGATGGGAAAAGACATATACATATATACACACATGTACATATTCATACTTGCTGTCTTTATCCATTCTCGCCACCAGCCCCCTCACACATGGTATAACCTCCCCCCCCCCCCCCACACACACACACACACCCGGAGACATAGCGCCAGGAAAAGACAAAAAAGGTCATATTCTTTCACACTCAGTCTCTAGTTGCCATGTGTAATGCACTGAAACCACAGCTCCCTTCTTTTTTTAACCACACACTTTATATTGCCACACATCTCTCTTACCCTTTCATTACTTACTTGATCAAACCACCTCACACCACATATTGTCCTCAAACATCTCATTTCCAACACATCCACCCTCCTCCGCACAACCCTGTGACTCACTTCCGCTTCCATGGTTCAATCCGCTGCTAAGTCCACTCCCAGATATTCAAAACACTTCACTTCCTCCAGTTTTTCTCCATTCAAACTTACCTCGTAATTAACTTGTCCCTCAACCATATTGAACCTAATAATCTTGCTCTTATTCACATTTACTCTCAACTTTCTTCTTTCACACACTTTACCAAACTCAGTCACCAGCTTCTGCAGTTTCTCACCCGAATCAGCCACCAGCGCTGTATCATCAGCGAACAACAACTGACTCGCTTCCCAAGCTCTCTCATCCACAACAGACTGCATACTTCCCCCTCTCTCCAAAGCTCTTGCATTCACCTCCTTATCCACCCAACCCATAAACAAATTAAACAACCGTGGAGACATCACGCACTCCTGCAAACTGACATTCACTGGGAACCAATCATTTTCCTCTCTTCCTACTTGTACACATGCCTAACATCTTTGGTAAAAACGTTTCACTGCTTCTACCAACTTACCTCCCACACCATATACTCTTAATACCTTCCACAAAGCATCTCTATCAACTCTATCATATGCCTTCTCCAGATCCATAAATGTTACATACAAATCCATTTATTTTTCTATGTATTTCTTACATACATTCTTCAAAGCAAACACCTGTTCCACACATCCTCTAGCACTTCTGAAACTACACCGATCTTCCCCAGTCTGATGCCCTGTACATGCCTTTACCCTCTCAATCAATACACTCCCATATGATTTCCCAGGAATACTCAACAAACTTATGCCTCTGTAATTTGAACACTCATCTTTATCCCCTTTGGCTGTGTACAATGGCACTATACATGCATTCTGTCAATCCGCAGGCACTTTACCATGATCCATACATACATTGAATATCCTTACCAACCAATCAACAACACAGTCACTCCTTTTTTTTTATAAATTCCTTTGCAATACCATCCAAACCCGCCGCTTTGCCGGCTTTTATCTTCTGCAAACATTCACTACTTTTTCTCTGTTTACAAAACCATTCTCCCTGATCCTCTCACTTTGCACACTATCCCGACCAAAACACTCTATAGCTGCTACTCTATCATCATGCACATTCCACAAACCTTCAAAATATTCACTCCATCTCCTTACTACATCACTACTTGTTATTACCTCTCCATTTGCCCCTTTCACTGATGTTTCCATTTGTTCTCTTGTCTTAGGCGTTTTATTTACCTCCCTCCAAAACGTCTCTTTATTTTCCCTAAATTATATTGATACACTCTCACCTCATCTCTTGTTTGCCCTCTTTATCACCTCTTGCAACTTTCTCTTGACCTCCTACTGCTTTGTTTTATACATCTCCCAGTCATTTGCACTACTTCCTTGCAAAAATCATCCAAACACCTCTCTCTTCTCTTTCACTAACAATCTTAGTTCTTCGTCCCACCACTCACTACCTTTTTGATTATGTATATTAGATAAATACAAGATAGATAGAATAGGGCGGTAGCGTTACGAACAGAGGACTGAGCCGAAGAGGGGAAATCCTCACCTGCTCCCCTTCTTTGTTCATTCTTTTGGAAAAGGAAAAACTGGAGGGGTGAATTTCCAGCCCCACACTTCCTCCTCTTTTAGTCGCCTTTTACAACACGCAGGCAATACATGGGAAGTATAATTTCAACTCTATTCATGAATATATGTGTTGATATGTTGCTCACACCAGTCCGTGATGATAGTTATGAAGGTGAAATCACAGTTCAGTAGGAGTTCAGATAATTTCATTAAATATGTAATTTTTGGAGACATGCATCACTACATGTTTCACGGAAACAGTCCACCTTATTAAGTGCAAACAGTTCATAAAGTTTATAAATCTCAACACCACCACAAAAAATTCCGTTTTTCATTTGCCATTCTCGACAATACACTGAATGCATTGTCGAGAATGGCACAACACAATGAGTGTATAGTTGAGAATGGCGCAACAAAGATGGAAGTTTTGTAGTGGTGTTAGGATTTTAAAACTTTATGAAATATTTGCACCCGATGAGACAGATTGTCTCTGTGAAACATGTAGTGATGCATGGATAGAAAAATTACATGTTAAATAAAAAATAAAATAAAAAAATAAAAAAAGTTTTGAATTATGTGATTTATTTTTATTATTATTATTATTATTATTATTCTATATATATATATATATATATATATATATATATATATATATATATATATATACATATATATATATATATATATATATATATATATATATATATATATATATTTTGCTTTGTCGCTGTCTCCCGCGTTTGCGAGGTAGCGCAAGGAAACAGACGAAAGAAATGGCCCCACCCCCCCCCCCCCCCATACACATGTATATACATACACGTCCACACACGCAAATATACATACCTACACAGCTTTCCATGGTTTACCCCAGACGCTTCACATGCCCTTATTCAATCCACTGACAGCACGTCAACCCCAGTATACCACATCGATCCAATTTACTCTATTCCTTGCCCTCCTTTCACACTCCTGCATGTTCAGGCCCCGATCACACAAAATCTTTTTCACTCCATCTTTCCACCTCCAATTTGGTCTCCCACTTCTCCTCGTTCCCTCCACCTCCGACACATATATCCTCTTGATCAATCTTTCCTCACTCACTCTCTCCATGTGCCCAAACCATTTCAAAACACCCTCTTCTGCTCTCTCAACCACGCTCTTTTTATTTCCTCACATCTCTCTTACCCTTACGTTACTTACTCGATCAAACCACCTCACACCACACATTGTCCTCAAACATCTCATTTCCAGCACATCCATCCTCCTGCGCACAACTCTATCCATAGCCCACGCCTCGCAACCATACAACATTGTTGTAACCACTATTCCTTCAAACATACCCATTTTTGCTTTCCGAGATAATGTTCTCGACTTCCACACATTCTTCAAGGCTCCCACGATTTTCGCCCCCTCCCCCACCCGATGATCCACTTCCGCTTCCATGGTTCCATCCGCTGCCAGATCCACTCCCAGATATCTAAAACACTTTACTTCCTCCAGTTTTTCTCCATTCAAACTTACCTCCCAGTTGACTTGACCCTCAACCCTACTGTACCTAATAACCTTGCTCTTATTCCCATTTACTCTTAACTTTCTTCTTTCACACACTTTACCAAATTCAGTCACCAGCTTCTGCAGTTTCTCACATGAATCAGCCACCAGCGCTGTATCATCAGCGAACAACAACTGACTCACTTCCCAAGCTCTCTCATCCCCAACAGACTTCATACTTGCCCCTCTTTCCAAAACTCTTGCATTCACCTCCCTAACAACCCCATCCATAAACAAATTAAACAACCATGGAGACATCACACACCCCTGCCGCAAACCTACATTCGCTGAGAACCAATCACTTTCCTCTCTTCCTACACGTACACATGCCTTACATCCTCGATAAAAACTTTTCACTGCTTCTAACAACTTGCCTCCCACACCATATATTCTTAATACCTTCCACAGAGCATCTCTATCAACTCTATCATATGCCTTCTCCAGATCCATAAATGCTACATACAAATCCATTTGCTTCTCTAAGTATTTCTCACATACATTCTTCAAAGCAAACACCTGATCCACACATCCTCTACCACTTCTGAAACCACACTGCTCTTCCCCAATCTGATGCTCTGTACATGCCTTCACCCTCTCAATCAATACCCTCCCATATAATTTACCAGGAATACTCAACAAACTTATACCTCTGTAATTTGAGCACTCACTCTTATCTCCTTTGCCTTTGTACAATGGCACTATGCACGCATTCCGCCAATCCTCAGGCACCTCACCATGAGTCATACATACATTAAATAACCTTACCAACCAGTCAACAATACAGTCACCCCCTTTTTTAATAAATTCCACTGCAATACCATCCAAACCTGCTGCCTTGCCGGCTTTCATCTTCCGCAAAGCTTTTACTACCTCTTCTCTGTTTACCAAATCATTTTCCCTAACCCTCTCACTTTGCACACCACCTCGACTAAAACACCCTATATCTGCCACTCTATCATCAAACACATTCAACAAACCTTCAAAATACTCACTCCATCTCCTTCTCACATCACCATATATATGTATATATATTATCCCTGGGGATAGGGGAGAAAGAATACTTCCCACGCATTCCTCACGTGTCGTAGAAGGCGACTAAAGGGGATGGGAGCGGGGGGCTAGAAACCCTCCCCTCCTTGTGTTTTAACTTTCTAAAACGGGAAACAGAAGAAGGAGTCACGCGGGGAGTGCTCATCCTCCTCGAATGCTCAGATTGGGGTGTCTAAAAGGAGAGATAGGTAGTGTGTTTGTAGAAAGGAACCTGGATGTTTTGGCTTTGAGTGAAACGAAGCTCAAGGGTAAAGAGGAAGAGTGGTTTGTGAATGTCTTGGGAGTAAAGTCAGGGGTTAGTGAGAGGACAAGAGCAAGGGAAGGAGTAGCACTACTCCTGAAACAGGAGTTGTGGGAGTATGTGATAGAGTGTAAGAAAGTAAATTCTAGATTGATATGGGTAAAACTGAAAGTTGATGGAGAGAGATGGATGATTATTGGTGCATATGCACCTGGGCATGAGAAGAAAGATCATGAGAGGCAAGTGTTTTGGGAGCAGCTGAATGAGTGTGTTAGTGGTTTTGATGCACAAGACCGGGCTATATATATATATATATATATATATATATATATATATATATATATATATATATATATATATATATATATATATATATATATATACATATATATATATATATATACAAATATATATATATATATATATATATATATATATATATATGTATATATATATATATATATATATATATATATATATATATATATGTATATATATATATATATATATATATATATATATATATATTTATATATATATATATATATATATATATATATATATATATATATATATATATATATATATATATATATATATATATATATATATATATATATATATATATATATATATATATATACATATATATATATATATATATATATATATATATATATATATATATATATATATATATATATATATATATATTTTATACTTAATCGCCGTCACCCGAGTTAGCGAGGTAGCGCAAGATGAGGAATGGCCCAACCCACCCACATACACGCACATGCACATCCATATACATTTTAGCATATATATACATATACAGACATATACATATATACACATGTACATAATCATACTTGCTGCCATCATCCAATCCCTTCGCCACCCCGCCACACATGAAATAGACAAAAAAGGATATAATTTATTCACACTCAGTCTCTAGCTGTCATGTGTAATGCACCGACACCACAGCTCCCTTCCCATATCCAGGCCCCACAGACCTCTCCATGGTTTACCCCAGACACTTCACATGCCCTGGTTCAATCCATTGACAGCACGTCTATCGCAGTATTCCACATCATTCCAATTCACTCTATTCCTTGCACGCCTTTCACCCTACTGTATGTTCAGGCCCCGATCCCTCAAAATCTTTTTCACTCGATCCCTCCACCTCCAATTTGGTCTCCCGCTTCTCCTTCCCTCCACCTCTGACACATATATCCTCTTTGTCAATCTTTCCTCACTCATTTTATGTGTGAAAAACCATTCCAATACACTCTCTTCTGCTCTCTCAGCCACACTCTTTTTATTACCACACATCTCTCTTACCCTTACATTACTTACTCGATCAAACCACCTGACACCACATTGTCCTCAAACATTTCATTTCTAACACATCCACCCTCCTCTGTACAATCCTATATATAGCCCATGCCTCGCAACCATATAACATTGTTGGAACCACTATTGTTTCAAACATACCCATTTTTGCTCCCCAAGATAACGGTCTCTCTTTCTACACATTCTTCAACGCTCCCAGAACCTTTGCACCCTCCCCCACCCTGTGACTCACTTGCACTTCCATGGTTCCATCCGCTGCTAAGTCCACTCCCAGATATCTAAAACTCTTCACTTCCTCCAACTTTTCTCCACTCCAGCTTACATACCAATTAACTTGTCCCTCAACCCTACTGAACCTAATAACCTTGCTCTTATCCACATTTACTCTCAACTTTCTCCTTTCACACACTTTTCCATACTCAGTCACCAACTTCTGCAGTTTCTCACACGAATCAGCCACTAGAGTTGTATCATAGGCAAACAACAACTGACTCTCTTCCCAGGCTCTCACATCCCAAACAGACTGCATACTCGCCCCTCTCTCCAAAACTTTTGCATTTACCTCCCTAACCACCCTATCCATAAACAAAGTAAACAACCATAGGGACGTCACACACCCCTGTCGCAGGCCGACATTAACTGGGAACCAATCACTCTATTCTCTTCCTACTCGTGCACGTGTCTTACATCCTTGGTAAAAATCTTTTCACTGCTTCTAACAACTTACCTCTCACACCACATACTCTTAAAACCTTCCACCTTATCATATTCCTTCTCCAGATCGATGAATGCTACATACATATCCATTTGTTTTGCTAAGTATTTCTCACATACATTCTTCAAAGCAAACACCTGATCCACACATCCTTTACCACTTCGGAAGCCGCACTGCTTCTCCCCAGTCTGATGCAATCTACACGCCTTCACCCTCTCAATCAATACCCTCCCATATAATTTCCCAGGAATACTCAAGGAACTTATACCTTTGTAGTTTGAACACTCATCTTTATCCCCTTTACCTTTGTACAATGGCACTATGCATGCATTCCGCCAACCCTCAGTCACTTCACCATGGTCCATACATACTTTGAATACCCTTACCAACCAGTCAGCAACACAGTCACCCCCTTTTTTTAATAAATTCCACTGGAATACCATCCAAACCCGCCGCCTTGCCGGATTTCATCTTCTGCAAAGCTTTCACTACCTCTTCTCTCATAACCAAACCGTTCTCCCAGACCCTCTCACTTCACACACCAGCTCGACCAAAACACCCTATATTTGCCACTTTATCATCAAACACATTCAACAAGCCTTCAAAATACTCACTGCATCACTGTCTGTTATCACTTCCCCACTTGCTACCTTCTTCGATGTTATTTTTTCCCTGTTACCATTTATCAGTAAAAGTGCAAAGACTAATCACATACAGTGCTATGTTAGTAAGATAAGATGTATTTACAAGTGTAGATAGTGAAAGATGTTGGTTGACCAGAAATGTGTGAGTCAAAAAGAGGAAGGTAAAAAGTCAGACTACTGACAGCATGGGTGGAAGAATGAGATGGGCAGACAGGAAAGTGGTGGGCCCCACCATACTATCCAAATTTGGTTGTACCCAACTCAGTCCCTAGCACCCCTTACCGTCCAGTGTAGCCTGTCAGCATGTGATCCTGCCAAGACACCTACTCCCCCTACCATACAGAACCACCTTCGGGAACTGGGACCCGCCAATGAACCTTCGGGGGGACGAACAGCCAACTGTCATCCACAAGCACACGAAGGGGGAAACACGTTCAGCCAGCCAAAGGGCTGATACCAGATGTTACACAGCGGGCTACTGACTAATTAACCTGTGCTCTTGGACCACATCCTGTAAAGGGAGTGGATCCAGGTTAGGGCTCTCGCGGAGCACACCTCCAGGTGCCGGTAGGAAAGCCCTAACCCTCTGAGAGCACTCCCACTCTCCTGACACCATGCGCCTCGCTAATTTGATGTTGCAGATGTCGCGTGCGCGGTGTCTTTTCAGGTGAGGACTTCTGGGGTGCCATAGTAGCTACACTTGTGATCATGGGCAGCTGAGAGCGCGAAGCAAACTCCAGAGACCTGCGTATCTGTGATGCAGTTTTCTGACCCTCTGGAAGCCACGATGTCCAGCTTCTGGAAGGACCCTGCAATAGGAATACGAAGCTTACGCATGTTATTTACCTCCTTCCAAAATATCTTTTTGTTCTCCCTAAAATCTAGTGATTCTCTCTCACCCCAACTCTCATTTGCCCTCTTTTTCAACCCTTGCACATCTTTCTTGACCTCCTGCCGCTTTCTTTTATACATCCCCCAGTCATTTGCACTCCTGCCCTGAAAGTATCATTCAAACACTCTATTCTCTTTCACTAGCAACTTTACTTCTTCATCCCACCACTCACTGCTATTTCTACTCTGCCCACCTCCCACTTTTCTCATGCTACATGCATCTTTTGTGCATGCCATCATTGCTTCCCTAAATACATCCCATTCCTCACTCACTCCCATCGTGTCATTTGCTCTCACCTTCTGCCATTCTACACTCAGTCTCTCCTGATACTTCCTCACACAAGCTCCTTTCCAAGCTCACTTACTCTCACCACTCATTTCTCCCCAACATTTTCTCTTCTTTCCTCTTTCGAAAACCTCTACAAATCTTCACCTTTGCCTCCACAAGACAGTGATCAGACATCCCTTCAGCTGCCCCTCTCAGCACATTAACATCCAAAAATCTCTTTTACACACCTATCAATTAACACATAGTCCAGTAATGCCCTTTGACCATCTCTCCTACTCACATACATATACTTATGTATATTGTTATTATTATTATTATTATTATTATTATTATTATTATTATTATTATTATTATTATTATTATTATTATTACCATACTTAATCGCTGTTTCCTGTGTCAGCGAGGCAGTTCAAGGAAACAGATGAAGAATGGCCCAACTACTCATACACACACACACACACACACACACACACACAAACACACACATATGTATATATATATATATATATATATATATATATATATATATATATATATATATATATATATATATATATATATATATATATATATATATATATATATATATATATATATATGTTGGAAAGGATCACAATTTTGCGCGTGATCAAGATATTCCTATGAGTCCACGGGGAAAATGAAACACGATAAGTTCCCAAGTACACTTTCGTGTAATAATCACATCATCAGGGGAGACACAAGAGAGAATTATGTCGGGTGATATACATCGAAGAGACGAAGCTAGGACGCCATTTGGTAAACATGTGATTGTCCAAAACATACAACGAGCGTTCATTAACTTACCATTTCACAAATTTTATCAGCAAAGTTATCTAACTTGTATAGACCATCAATGATATTAGATTATAATTCATTGTGTTTTTAAGAATAGAAGATTCAATGATATTTCTCTTGGTAATAGAGTTAGAGTTAATAACTGAGATGGCATTACTCCACTCAATACAATGATCATAGTTTTTCACGTATTGAACAAGGCATTTGATTCTTCTCTCGTTCTTATACTATATTTATGTTGCTTAAGTCTAACAGAAAGATCCTTACCAGTCTGACCAACATGAAATTTATCACAATTTCTACATGGCACTTTATAGATGCATCCAAGAGCCAAAACATCCAGGTTCCTTTCCTCAAACATACTACCTATCTCTCCGTTTTTCTCAATTGGTTACATCCACACACATTTAGACACCCCAATCTGAGCCTTTGAGGAGGATGAGCACTCCCCGCGTGACTCCTTCTGTTTCCCATTTTAGAAAGTTAAAATACAAGGAGGGGAGGGCTCCTAAACCCCCGCTCCCGTCCCCTTCAGTCGCCTTCTGCGACACGTGAGGAATGCGTGGGAAGTATTCTTTCTCCCCTATCCCCAGGGATACATATGTGTGTGTGTGTGTGTATATATATATATATGTAGGAAGAGAGGAAAGTGATTGGTTCTCAGTGAATGTAGGTTTGCGGCAGGGGTGTGTGATGTCTCCATGGTTGTTTAATTTGTTTATGGATGGGGTTGTTAGGGAGGTAAATGCAAGAGTTTTGGAAAGAGGGGCAAGTATGAAGTCTGTTGGGGATGAGAGAGCTTGGGAAGTGAGTCAGTTGTTGTTCGCTGACGACACAGCGCTGGTGGCTGATTCATGTGTGAAACTGCAGAAGCTGGTGACTGAGTTTGGTAAAGTGTGTGGAAGAAGAAAGTTAAGAGTAAATGTGAATAAGAGCAAGGTTATTAGGTACAGTAGGGTTGAGGGTCAAGTCAATTGGGAGGTGAGTTTGAATGGAGAAAAACTGGAGGAAGTGAAGTGTTTTAGATATCTGGGAGTGGATCTGGCAGCGGATGGAACCATGGAAGCGGAAGTGGATCATAGGGTGGGGGAGGGGGCGAAAATTCTGGGGGCCTTGAAGAATGTGTGGAAGTCGAGAACATTATCTCGGAAAGCAAAAATGGGTATGTTTGAAGGAATAGTGGTTCCAACAATGTTGTATGGTTGCGAGGCGTGGGCTATGGATAGAGTTGTGCGCAGGAGGATGGATGTGCTGGAAATGAGATGTTTGAGGACAATGTGTGGTGTGAGGTGGTTTGATCGAGTGAGTAACGTAAGGGTAAGAGAGATGTGTGGAAATAAAAAGAGCGTAGTTGAGAGAGCAGAAGAGGGTGTTTTGAAGTGGTTTGGGCACATGGAGAGAATGAGTGAGGAAAGATTGACCAAGAGGATATATGTGTCGTAGGTGGAGGGAACAAGGAGAAGAGGGAGACCAAATTGGAGGTGGAAAGATGGAGTGAAAAAGATTTTGTGTGATCGGGGCCTGAACATGCAGGAGGGTGAAAGGAGGGCAAGGAACAGAGTGAATTGGAGCGATGTGGTATACCGGGGCTGACGTGCTGTCAGTGGATTGAATCAAGGCATGTGAAGCGTCTGGGGTAAACCATGGAAAGCTGTGTAGGTATGTATATTTGCGTGTGTGGACGTATGTATATACATGTGTATGGGGGGGGTTGGGCCATTTCTTTCGTCTGTTTCCTTGCGCTACCTCGCAAACGCGGGAGACAGCGACAAAGTATAAAAATATATATATATATATATATATATATATATATATATATATATATATATATATATATACACGCCCACATACGGACATATACATATATACACATGTACATATTCATACTATCTGCCTTCATGCTTTCCCGACGCCATCCCGCCACACGTGAAGTGGCACCAACCTTCCATTTCCTCCATTCAAGCTTACCTCTCAATTGACTTGTCCCTCAACCCTACTCTTCTTATGCTCTTATTCACATTTACTCTCAGCTTTCTTCTTTCACACACTTTACCAAACTCAGTCACCAAATTCTGGAGTTTCTCACCCGAATCAACCTCGAGCGCTGTATCATCAGCGAACAACAACTGACTCACTTCCCAAGCCCTTTCATCGACAACTGACTGCATACTTGCCCCTCTCTCCAAAGCTCTTGCATTTACCTCCCTAACAACTCCATCCATAAACAAGATAAACAACCATGGAGACATCACGCACCCCTGCCGGAAACCAACATTCATTGGGAACCAATCACTCTCCTTTCTTCCTACTCATACACGCCTTACATCCTCGATAAAAACTTCACTGCTTCTAGCAACTTACCTCCCACGCCATATACTCTTAACACCTTCCAAAGAGCATCTCTATCAACTCTATTATGTGCCTCCTCCAGATCCATAAATGCTACACACAAATCTTTTTGTTTTTCTAAGTATTTCTCACATACATTTTTCAAAGCAAACACCTGATCCACACATCATTTACCACTTCTGAAACCACACTGCTCTTCCCCAATCTGATGCTCTGTACTTGCCTTCACCCTCGCAATCAATACCCTCCCATATAATTTCCCAGGAATACTCAGCACACTTATACCTCTGTAATTTGAATAGTCATCTTTATCCCCTTTGCCTTTGTACGATGGCACTATGCACGCATTCCACCAATCCTCAGGCGTTTCACCATGAACCACACATGCGTTGAATATCCTCACCAACCAGTCAACAACACAGTTACCCCCTTTTTGAATAAATTCCACTGCAATACAATCCAAACCCTCCGCCTTGCCGGCTTTCATCTTCCTCAAACTTTCACTACCTCTTCTCTGTTTACCAAACCACTCTCTCTGACTCTTTCACTTCACACGCCACCTCGATCATAACACCCTATATCTGCCACTCTATCATCAAACACATTCAACAAACCATCAAAGTACTCACTCCATCTCCTTCTCACTTCACCATTAGTTATTACCTCCCCATTAGACCCCTTCACTGATGTTCCCATTTGTTCCCTTGTCTTACGCATTTTATTTACCTCCTTCCAAAACATCTTTTTTTTTTCTCCCTAAAATCTAATGATACTCTCTCACCCCATCTCTCATTTGCCCTCTTTTTCACCTCTTGCACCTTTCTCTTGACCTCCTACCTCTTTCTTTTATACATCTCCCAGTCATTTGCACTATTTCCCTGCATAAATCGTCCAAATGCCTCTCTCTTCTCTTTCACTAAAAATCTTTTCTTCTTCATCCCACCACTCACTACCCTTTCTAATCTGCCCACCTCCCACTTTTCTCATGCCTCAAGCATCTTTTGAGCAAACCATCACTGCTTCCCTAAATACATCTCATTCCTCCCTCACTCCCCATACGTCATATGCTCTCACCTTTTTCCATTCTGCGCTCAATCTCTCCTGGTACTTCCTCACACAAGTCTGCTTTCCAAGCTCACTTACTCTCACCACTCTCTTCACGCCAACATTCTCTCTTCTTTTCTGAAAACCTCTACAAATCTTCACGTTCGCCTCCACAACGTAATGATCAGACATCCGTCCAGTTACCCCTCTCAGCACACTAACATTCAAAAGTCTCTCTTTTTCGCACCTATCAATCAACACGTAATCCAATAACTCTCTGGCCATCTCTCCTACTTACATACATATACTTATGTATATCCCTCTTTTTAAACCAGGTATTCCCAATCACCAGTCCTTTTTCAGCACAGAAACCTACAAGCTCTTCACCATTACCATTTACAACGCTTAACGCCCCATATCACCCATCACTATAACCTGGTCTCGTGCATCAAAGCTGCTAACACACTCACTCAGCTGCTCCCAAAACTCTTGCCTCTCATGATGTTTCTTCTCATGACCAGGTGCATAGGCACCAATAATCACCCATCTCTCTCCATCCACTTTCAGTTTTACCCACATCAATCTAGAGTTTACTTTCTTATACTATCACATACTTCCACAACTGCTTCAGGAGTAGTGCTACTCCTTCCTTTGCTCTTGTCCTCTCACCAACCCTTGACTTTACTTCCAAGATATTCCCAAACCACTCCTCCCCTTTACCCTTGAGTTTCGTTTCACTCAGAGCCAAAACATCCAGGTTCCTTTCCTCAAACATACTACCTATCTCTCCTTTTTTTCTCATCTTGGCTACATCCACACACATTTAGACACCCCAATCTGAGCCTTCGAGGAGGATGAACACTCCCTGCACGACTCCTTCTTCTGTTTCCCCTTTCAGAAAGGTAAAATACAAGGACGGGAGGGTTTCTACCCCCCCCCCCCCCCCCGCCCCCGCTCCCGTCACCTTTAATCACCTTCTACAACACGCGGGGAATACGTGGGAAGTATTCTTTCTCCCCTATTCCCAGGGATAGGGGAGAAACGCCCATGCACAAGCATATACATACATATACATATCAACGTATACATACATATACATACATATACATATCAACGTATAAATACATATACTTATCAACGTATACATACATATATATTTCAACGTACAACTGCATATACATATCAACGTATACATACATATACATACACAGACACATATACACCTGCACATAATCATTCTTGCTGCCTTCATCTATTCCTGGCGCCATAGGAAACAGCATCGCCCCCCCTCCCACCCCGGCCACTCTCCACCTTCAGCAAGGTAGTGCTGGAAAAAGACAAAAAGGCCACATTCGTTCACACCCAGTCTTTAGCATTCATATGTAATGCACCGAAATCGCAGCTCCCTATCCACATTCAGGGCCCACAGACCTGTCCATGGTTTACCACAGACGCTTCACATGCCCTGGTTCAGTCCATTGCCAGCACGTCGACCTCGATATACCACATCGTTCCAATTCACTCTATTCCTTGCACGCCTCTCACCCTCCTGTATGTTAAAACCCCAGTCGCTCAAAATCTTTTTCCCTCCATCCTTTCACCGCCAATTTGGTCTCCCGTTTCTCCTTGTTCCCTCCACCTCTGACACATATCCTCTTTGTCAGTCTTTCCTCACTGATTTTCTCCATATGTCCAAACCATTTCAGCACACCCTCCTCTGCTCTCTCAATCACACTCTTTTTATTTCCACACATCTTTCTTACCCTTACATTGCTTACTCGATCAAACCACCTCGCATCACACATTGTCGTCAAATATTTCATTTCCATCACATCCACCCTCCTCCATAAGACCTTATCTATAGCCCACGTCTCTCAACAATGTAACATTGTTGGAACAAGGATTCCTTCAAACATACCGATTTTTCCTCCCCAAGATAACGTTCTCTCCTTCCACGTATTCTTCATCACTCCCAATACATTCTCCCCAACCCCCACCCTGTGACTCACTTCCGCTTCCATAGTTCCATCCGCTGCTTAGTCCACTCCCAGATATCTGAAACACTTCACTTCCTCCAGTTTTTCTCCATTCAAACTTATATCCCAATTAACTTGTCCCTTAACCCTACTAAACTTAATAGCCTTGCTCTTATTCACATTCACTCTCAACTTTCTCCTTTTACATACTTTTCCAAACTCAGTCACCATCCTTTGCAGTTTCTCACACGAATCAGGCACTAGAATTGTATCATCGGCTGTATCAAAGGAAACACCTGACCCACATATCCTCTACCACTTCGGAAACCACACTGCTTCTCCCCAGTCTGATATTATGTACATGCCTTCACCCTCTTAATCAATACCCTCCCATATAATTTCCAGGAACACTTAACAAACTTATGCCTCTGTAGTTTGAACACTCACCTTTATCCCCTTTGTCTTTGTACAATGGCTCTATGCATGTATTCCGCCAATCCTCAGGCACTTCACCATCGTCCATACATACTTTGAATACCCTTATCAATCAATCAACAACACAGTCACCCCGTATTTCAATAGATTCCACTGCAATACCATCCAAACCCGCCGCCTTGCCGGATTTCATCTTCTGCAAAGCTTTCACTAACTCTTCTCTCTTAACCAAACCATTCTCCCTGACCCTCTCACTTAGCACACCACCCCGACCAAAAAAAAACCTATATCTGCCACTCTATCATCAAATACATTAAAAAAAAAAAACCTTCAAAATACTCACTCCATCTTCTCACTCCATCACTTTCTGATATCACTTCCCCACGTGCTCCCTTCACCAATGTTACTATTTGTTCTCGTCTTACGCACATTATTTACCTTTTACCAAAACTTCTACTTTTCTCCCTAAAATTTAGTGATACTTTCTCACCCCAACTCACATTTGCCCTCTTTTTCAACCCTTGCACCTTTCTCTTGACTTCCTGCCACTTTATGTTATACATCTCCCAGTCATTTGCTCTCCTCCCTTGCAAGTATCATCCTAACGCCTCTCTTCTCGCTTTCACTAACAAGTTTACTTCTTCATCCCACCACTCACTACTCTTTCTAATCTGCCCACCTCTCACTTTTCTCATGCCACATGCATCATTTCTACAAGCCATCACCGCTTCCCTAAATGGATCCTATTCCTCACCCACTTCCCTCACGTCATTTGCTCTCACCTTCTGCCATTCTAAACTCAATCTCTCTTGATACTTCCTTACATAAGTCTTCTTTCCCGGCTCATTTACTCTCACTACTCTTTTCTTCCCAACATCTCTCTTCTTTTCTGAAAGCCTCCACAAATCTTCACCTTCGCCTCCAGAAGATAGTGATCAAACATCTCTCCAGCTTACCCTTTCAGCACATTAACATCCGTAAGCTCACTTTTACACTCCTATCAATTAACACGTCCAATAATGCCCTTTGACCATCTCCCCTACTCACATACATATACTTATGATTTTTTTTTTTTTTTTGTTATTACCATACTTATTTGCTCTTTCCCGTGTCAGCAAAGTAGCGCAAGGAAACAGACGAAGAATGGCCCAACCACTCCTATACACACACACACACATATATATATATATATATATATATATATATATATATATATATATATATATATATATATATATATATATATATATATATATATATATATATATATATATATATATATATATATATATATATATATATACATACATAAACGCCCATACATGCACATACATATGCATATACATATACATTCCAGTGTATATATACACAGACATATACATATGTAAACATGTAAATATTCATTCTTGCTGCCTTCATCCACTTCAGTCGCCACCCCTCTACACAGGAAATAGCATCACACACACACACACACACACACACACACACACACACACACACACACACACACACACACACACACACATACACACACACACACACACACACACACACACACACACACATACACACACACACACACACACACACACACACACACACACACACACCTTAAGCAAGGTAGCACCAAGAAAAGACAAAAAAGCCACATTCATTCACACCCAGTCTCTAGCATTCGTGTGTAATGCACCGAAACCAAAGCTCCCTATGCACATCCTAGGCCCCACAGACCTTTCCATGGTTTGTACCTGACGCTTCACATGCCTTGGTTCATTACATTGCCAGCACGTCGACTCCGGTATACCACGTCGTTCCAGTTCATTCTATTCCTTACACACCTCACACTCCTGTATGTTCGGGCACCAATCACTCAAAATCTTTTTGATTCCACTTTTCCAACTCCAATTTAGTCTCCCACTTCTCCTTGTTACCTCCACCTCTGACACATATATCCTCTTTGTCAATCTTTCCTCACTCATTCACTCCATATATCCAAACCATTTCAGCACACCCTCTTCTGCTTTCTCCACCATACCCTATTTATTTCCACACATCTCTCTTACCCTTACATTACTTACTGGATCAAACCACCTCACACCACATATTGTCCTCAAACATTTCATTTCCAACACCTCTACACTCCTCCGTACACAACTCTATCTATATCCCATGCCTCGCAACCATATAACATTGTTGGAATTGCTATTCCTTCAAACATACCCATTTTTGCTCCCTAATAGAGCAAAAATGCCTTTTGACCATCTCTCTTACACACATACATATACTTATGATTTTTTTTATCATTACCATACTTATTTGTTCTTTCCCGTGTCAGCAAAGTAGCGCAAGGAAACAGACGAAGAATGGCCCAACCACTCATATACACATATATATACATACATAAACGCCCATACATGCACTTATATATACATATATATACCAGTGTATATATACACAGACATATACATATGTAAACATGTAAATATTCATTCTTGCTGCCTTCATCCACTTCAGTCGCCACCCCTCTACACAGGAAATAGCATCACACACACACACACACACACACACACACACACACACACACACACACAGACAGACACACACACACACACACACACACACACACACACACACACACACACACACACACACACACACACACACAGCTTAAGCAAGGTAGCACCAAGAAAAGACTAAAAAAGTCACATTCATTCACACCCAATCTCTAGCATTCGTGTGTAATGCACCGAAACCACAGCTCCCTATGCACATCCTAGGCCCCACAGACATTTCCGTGGTTTATACCTGACGCTTCACATGCCTTGGTTCATTCCATTGCCAGCACGTCGACTCCGGTATACCACGTCGTTCCGGTTTATTCTATTCCTTACGCACCTCACACTCCTGTATGTTCGGGCACCAATCACTCAAAATCTTTTTGAATCCACTTTTCCAACTCCAATTTAGTCTCCCGCTTCTTGTTACCTCCACCTCTGACACATATCCTCTTTGTCTATCTTTACTCACTCATTCACTCCATATGTCCAAACCATTTCAGCACATCCTCTTCTGCTTTCTCCACCATACCCGATTTATTTCCACACATCTCTCTTACCCTTACATTACTTACTCGATCAAACCACCTCACACCACATATGGTCCTCAAACATTTCATTTCCAACACCTCCATACTCCTCCGTACAACTCGATCTATATCCCATGCCTCGCAACCATATAGCATTGTTGAAATTGCTATTCCTTTAAACAGACCCATTTTTGCTCCCTAACAGAATGTTCTCTCCTTCCACACATTCTTCATCGCTCCCAGGACCTTTGCCCCCTCCCCCACCCTGTGACTCACTTCCACTTCCATTGTTCCATCCGCTGCTAAGTCCAGTCTTGGATATCTAAAACACTTCACTTCCTCCAATTTTTTCTCCATTCAAACTTACATCCCAGTTAACTTGTCCCTCAACACTAATGAACCTAGTAACCTTGCTCTTATTCACATTTACGCTCAACTTTCTCCTTTTACTCACTTTACCAAACTCAGTCACCAATCTCTGCAGTTTTTCCGATAAATCAGCCTCTACAGCTGTGTCATCGGCGAACAACTGACTCACTTCCTGGGCCCTCTTATGCGAAACTGACTACATACTTGCACCTCTCTCCTAAACTCTTGCATTTACCTCCCTAACCACACTTTGCATAAATAAACAACCATTTGGACATCACACACCCCTCCCGCAGACCGACATTCACCGGGAACCAATCACTCTCCTCTCTTTCCATTCGTCCACATGCCTTACATCCTTTGTAAAAACTTTTCACTGCTTCTAACAACTTACTTCCCATACCATATACTCTTAAAACCTTCCACAAATCATCTCTAACAGCCCTATGATATGCCTTCTCTCAATCCGTAATTGATACATACATAACCATGTTTTGCTAAGTATTTCTCACATACATTCTTCAAAGCAAACACCTGATCCACATATCCTCTACCACTTCGGAAACCACACTGCTCTTCCCCAATCTGATGCTCTGTACACGCCTTCACCCTCTCAATCAATACCCTCCAATATGATTTCCCAGGAACACTTAACAGACTTATGCCTCTGTAGTTTGAACACTCACCTTTATCCCCTTTGCCTTTGTACAGTGGAACTATACATGCTTTCCGCCAACTCTCAGGCAGTTCACCATGGTTCATACATACATTGAATACCCTTACCAACCAATCAACACCACAGTCACCCCACTTTTTCAAGAAATACCACTGCAGTACCGTCCAAACTTGCCGCCTTGCCGGATCTCATCGTCCGCAAAGCTTTCACTACCTCTTCTCTCTTAACCAAACCATTCTCCCTGACCCTCTCACTTCACACACCACCCCTACCAAAACATTCTATATCTGCCACTCTATCATCAGACACATTCAACAAACCTTCAAAAAACTCACTCCGTCTCCTCACTCCATCACTATCTGTTTGCACTTCGCCACTTGCTCTCTTCACCGATGTTCCCAATTGTTTTCTTGTCTTACGCATGTTATTTACCTCCTTCCAAAACATCTTTTTATCCTCTCTAAAATGTAATGATACTCTCTCACCCGAACTCTCATTTGCCCTCTTTTTCAACCCTTGCACCTATCTCTTGACCTCCTGCCGCTTTCTTTTATACCTTTCTTAGTCATTTGCACCCCTTCCTTGCAAGTATCATCCAAACGCCTCTCTCTTCTCTTTCATAACAACTTTACTTCTTCATCCCACCGCTCACTACTCTTTCTAGTCTGCCCACCTCCCACGTTTCTCATGCCACATGCATCTTTTGCGCAAGCCATGATCGCTTCCCTAAATACATCCCATTCCTCACCCACTCCACTCACGTCATTTGCTCTGATCTGCCATTCTACGGTCAATCTCTTCTAATACTTCCTCACACAAGTCTCCTTTCCCAGCTCACCTTCTCTCACCACTCTTTTCTTCCCAACTATCACTCTTCTTTTCTGAGAGCCTCTACAAATCTTCACCTTCGCCTCCACAAGATAGTGATCAAACATTTATCCAGCTGCCCCTCTCAGCACATTCACATCCAAATGTCTCTCTTTTACACGCCTATCAATTAACACGTAGACCAATAATGCCCAGT
The DNA here is from genome assembly GCF_036320965.1 of Panulirus ornatus. Taxonomy (NCBI): domain Eukaryota; kingdom Metazoa; phylum Arthropoda; class Malacostraca; order Decapoda; family Palinuridae; genus Panulirus; species Panulirus ornatus. The sequence continues at coordinate 44,181,729 of NC_092233.1, forward strand.
GACCATCTCTCCTACTCACATACGTATACTTATGTTTTTATTATTATTATACTTAATTGCTGTTTCTCCCGCCATCGAGGTAGCGCAAGGAAACACACGGAGAATGGCTCAACCATTCATATACACTTACATATATATATATATATATATATATATATATATATATATATATATATATATATATATATATATATATATATATATATATATATATATATATATATATATATATATATATATATATATATATTCTTTCTTTCTTTCAAACTATTCGCCATTTCCCGCATTAGCGAGGTAGCGTTAAGAACAGAGGACTGGGCCTTTGAGGGAATACCCTCACCTGGCCCAATCTTCTGTTCCTTCTTTTGGAAAATTGAAAAAAAAAAAAAAAACCGAGAGGGGAGGATTTCCAGCCCCCCGCTCCCTCCCCTTTTAGTCGCCTTCTACGACACGCAGGGAATACGTGGGAAGTATTCTTAATCCCCTATCCCCAGGGATATATATATATATATATATATATATATATATATATATATATATATATATATATATATATATATATATATATATATATATATATATACATATATATATATATATATATATATATATATATATATATTTGCTTTGTCGCTGTCTCCCGCGTTTGCGAGGTAGCGCAAGGAATCAGACGAAAGAAATGGCCCAACCCACCCCCATACGCATGTATATACATACGTCCACACACGCAAATATACACCTACACAGCTTTCCATGGTTTACCCCAGACGCTTCACATGCCCTGATTCAATCCACTGACAGCACGTCAACCCCGGTATACCACATCGATCCAATTCACTCTATTCCTTGCCCTCCTTTCACCCTCCTGCATGTTCAGGCTCCGATCACACAAAATCTTTTTCACTCCATCTTTCCACCTCCAATTTGGTCTCCCACTTCTCCTCGTTCCCTCCACCTCCGACACATATATCCTCTTGGTCAATCTTTCCTCACTCATTCTCTCCATGTGCCCAAACCATTTCAAAACACCCTCTTCTGCTCTCTCAACCACGCTCTTTTTATTTCCACCCATCTCTCTTACCTTTACATTACTTACTCGATCAAACCACCTCACACCACACATTGTCCTCAAACATCTCATTTCCAGCACATCCATCCTCCTGCGCACAACTCTATCCATGGCCCACGCCTCGCAACCATACAACATTGTTGGAACCACTATTCCTTCAAACATACCCATTTTTGCTTTCCGAGATAATGTTCTCGACTTCCAAACATTCTTCAAGGCTCCCAGAATTTTCGCCCCCTCCCCCACCCTATGATCCACTTCCGCTTCCATGGTTCCATCCGCTGCCAGATCCACTCCCAGATATCTAAAACACTTCACTTCCTCCAGTTTTTCTCCATTCAAACCTACCTCTCAATTGACTTGACCTTCAACCCTACTGTACCTAATAACCTTGCTCTTATTCACATTTACTCTTAACTTTCTCCTTTCACACACTTTACCAAACTCAGTCACCAGCTTCTGCAGTTTCTCACATGAATCAGCCGCCAGCGCTGTATCATCAGCGAACAACAACTGACTCACTTCCCAAGCTCTCTCATCCCCAACAGACTTCATACTTGCCCCTCTTTCCAAAACTCTTGCATTCACCTCCCTAACAACCCCATCCATAAACAAATTAAACAACCATGGAGACATCACACACCCCTGCCGCAAACCTACATTCACTGAGAACCAAGCACTTTCCTCTCTTCCTACACGTACACATGCCTTACATCCTCTATAAAAACTTTTCACTCCTTGTAACAACTTGCCTCCCACACCATATATTCTTAATACCTTCCACAGAGCATCTCTATCAACTCTATCATATGCCTTCTACAGATCCATAAATGCTACATACAAATCCATTTGCTTTTCTAAGTATTTCTCACATACATTCTTCAAAGCAAACACCTGATCCTCACATCCTCTACCACTTCTGAAACCACACTGCTCTTCCCCAATCTGATGCTCTGTATATGCCTTCACCCTCTTAATCAATACCCTCCCATATAATTTACCTGGAATACTCAACAAACTTATACCTCTGTAATTTGAGCACTCACTCTTATCCCCTTTGCCTTTGTACAATGGCACTATGCACGCATTCCGCCAATCCTCAGGCACCTCTCCGGCAGGAGGTGAAAAAGAGGGTAAATGAGAGTTAGGGTGAGAGAGTATCATTAAATTTTAGGGAGAATAAAAAGATGTTCTGGAAGGAGGTAAACAAAGTGCGTAAGACAAGGGAGCAAATGGGAACTTCAGTGAAGGGCACAAATTGGGAGGTGATAACAAGTAGTGGTGATGTGAAAAGGAGATGGAGTGAGTATTTTGAAGGTTTGTTGAATGTGTTTGATGATAGAGTGGCAGATATAGGGTGTTTTGGTCGAGGTGGTGTGCAAAGTGAGAGGGTTAGGGAAAATGATTTGGTAAACAGAGAAGAGGTAGTAAAAGCTTTGCGGAAGATGAAAGCCGGCAAGGCAGCAGGTTTGGATGGTATTGCAGTGGAATTTATTAAAAAAGGGGGTGACTGTATTATTGACTAGTTGGTAAGGTTATTTAATGTATGTATGACTCAAGGAGAGGTGCCTGAGGATATATATATATATATATATATATATATATATATATATATATATATATATATATATATATATATATATCTCCCCTATCCCTGGGGATAGGGGAGAAAGAATACGTCCCACGTATTCCCTGCGTGTCGTAGAAGGCGACTAAAAGGGAAGGGAGCGGGGGGCTGGAAATCCTCCCCTCTCATTTTTTTTTTTTTTTTTTTTTTTTTTTTTTTCCAAAAGAAGGAACAGAGAAGAGGGCCAGGTGAGGATATTCCCTCAAAGGCCCAGTCCTCTGTTCTTAACGCTACCTCGCTATCGCGGGAAATAGCGAATAGTATGAAAAAAAAAAAGAAAAAAAAAAAAAAAAAAAATATATATATATATATATATATATATATATATATATATATATATATATATATATATATCATCATCATTATTATTATTTCGCTTTGTCGCTGTCTCCCGCGTTAGCGAGGTAGCGCTAAGAAAAAGATGAAAAAATGGCCCAACCCACCCCCATACACATGTATATACATACACGTCCACACACGCAAATATACATACCTATACATCTCAATGTACACATATATATACACACACAGACATATACTTATATACACATGTACATAATTCATACTGTCTGCCTTTATTCCTTCCCATCACCACCCCGCCACACATGAATACAACATCCCCCTCCCCCACTCATGTGTGCGAGGTAGCGCTAGGAAAAGACAACAAAGGCCACATTCGTTCACACTCAGTCTCTAGCCATCATGTAATAATGCATCGAAACCACAGCTCCCTTTCCACATCCAGGCCCCACATAACTTTCCATGGTTTACCCCACACGTTTCACATGCCCTGATTCAATCCATTGACAGCACGTCCACCCCGGTATACCACATCGATCCAATTCACTCTATTCCTTGCACGACTTTCACCCTCCTGCATGTTTAGTTCCCGATCACTCAAAATCTTTTTCACTCCATCTTTCCACCTCCAATCTCGTCTCCCACTTCTCCTCGTTCCCTCCACCTCTGACACATATATCCTCTTGGCCAATCTTTCCTAACTCATTCTCTCCATGTGACCAAACCATTTCAAAACACCCTCTCCTGCTCTCTCAACTACACTCTCTTTATTACCACACATCTCTCTTACCCTATTATTACTTTCTCGATCAAACCACCTCACACCACATATTGTCCTCAAGCATCTTATTTCCAGCACATCCACCCTCCTCCGCACAACTCTATCTATAGCCCACGCCTCGGAACCATATAACATTGTTGGAACCACTATTCCTTCAAACATACCCATTTTTGCTTTCCGAGATAGTGTTCTTGACTTCCACACATTCTTCAAGGCTCCCAGAACTTTCGCCCCCTCCTCCACCCTATGATTCACTTCCGCTTCCATGGTTCCATCCGCGGCAAATCCACTCCCAGATATCTAAAACACTTCACTTCCTCCAGTTTTTCTCCATTCAAACTTACCTCCCAGTTGACTTGTCCCTCAACCCTACTGTACCTAATAACCTTGCTCTTATTCACATTTGCTCTCAGCTTTCTTCTTTCACACACTTTACCAAACTCAGTCACCAGCTTCTGCAGTTTCTCACACGAATCAGACCCCAGCGATGTATTATCAGCGTACAACAACTGACTCACTTCCTAAGCTCTCTCATCCACAACAGACTGCATACTTGCCCCTCTTTCCAAAACTCTTGCATTCGTCTCCCTAACAATCCCATCCATAAGCAAATTAAACAACCATGGAGACATCACACACCCCTGCCGCAAACCTACACTGACTGAGAACCAATCACTTTCCTCTCTCTCTACATCTTCGATAAAAACTTTTCACTGCTTCTAACAACTTACCTCCCACACCATATATTATTAATACCTTCCACGGAGCATCTTTATCAACTCTATCATATGACTTCTCCAGATCCATAAATGCTACATACAAATCCATTTGCATTCTAAGTATTTCTCACATACGTTCTTCAATGCAAACACCTGATCCACACATCCTCTACCACTTCTGAAACCACACTGCTCTTCCCCAATCTGATGCTCTGTACATGCCTTCACCCTCTCAATCTAAACCCTCTCCTATAATTTCCCAGGAATACTCAACAAACTTATACCTCTGTGATTTGAGCACTCACTTTTATCCCCTTTACCTTTGTACAATGGCATTATGCAAGCATTCCGCCAATCCTCAGGCACCTCACTATGAGTCATACATATATTAAATAACCTTGCCAACCAGTCAGCAATACAGACACCCCCTTTTTTAATGAATTCCACTGCAATACCATCCAAACCCGCTGCCTTGCCGGCTTTCATCTTCCGCAAGGCTTTTACTACCTCTTCTCTGTTTACCAAATCATTCTCCCTAACCCTCTCACTTTGCACACCACCTCGACCAAAACACCCCATATCTGCCACTCTATCATCAAACACATCCAGCAAATCTTCAAAATACTCACTTCATCTCCTCACATCACCACTACTTGTTATCACCTTCCCACTAGCTCCATTCACTGATGTTCCCATTTGTTCCCTTGTCTTACGTACTTTATTTACCTCCTTCCAAAACATATTTTTTATTCTCCCTAAATCTTAATGATACTCTCTCACCCCAACTCTCATTTGCCCTCTTTTTCGCTTCTTGCACCTTTTTCTTGAACTCCTGACTCTTTCTTTTATACTTCTCCCACTCATTTTCATTATTTCCCTGCAAAAATCGTCCAAATGCCTCTCTCTTCTCTTTCACTAACAATCTTACTTCTTCATCCCACCACTCACTACCCTTTCTAATCTGCCCACCTCCCACGCTTCTCATGCCACAAGCATCTTTTGCGCAAGCCATTACTGCTTCTCTAAATACATCCCATTCCTCCCCCACTCCCCTTACATCTTTTGTTCTCACCTTTTCCCATTCTGTACCAAGTCTCTCCTGGAGCTTCATCACACAAGTCTCCCTCCCAAGCTCACTTACTCTCACTACTCTCTTCACCCTAACATTCTCTTCTTTTCTGAAAACCTCTACAAAGCTTCATCTTCGCCTCCACAAGATAATGATCAGAAATCCCTCCAGTTGCACCTCTCAGCACATTAACATCCAAAAGTCTCTTTCGTGTGTCTATCAATTAAAAACGTAATCCAATAACGCTCTCTGGCCATCTCTCCTACTTACATACGTATACTTATGTATAACTCTTTTTAAACGAGGTACTCCCAGTCACCAGTTCTTATTCAGCACATAAATCTACAAGCTCTTCACCATTTCCATTTACAGTACTGAACACCCCATGTACACCAATTATTCCCTCAACTGCCACATTACTCACCTTTGTATTCAAATCACCCATGACTATAACCCGGTCTCGTGCATCAAAACTACTAACACACTCACTCAGCTGCTCCCAAAACACTTGCCTCTCATGATCTTTCTTCTCATGCCCAGGTGCATACGCACCAATAATCACCCATCTCTCTCCATCCACTTTCAGTTTTACCCATATCAATTTAGAGTTTACTTTCTTAATCACTATCACATACTCCCACCACTCCTGTTTTAGGAGTAGTGCTACTCATTCCCTTGCTCCTGTCCTCTAAATAACCCCTGACTTTACTCCTAAGACATTCCCAAACCACTCTTCCCCTTTACCCTTGAGCTTCGTTTTACTCAGAGCTAAAACATTCAGGTTCCTTTCCTCAAACATGCTACCTATCTCTCCTTTTTTCTCATCTTGGTTACATCCACACACATTTAGACACCCCAATCTGAGCCTTCGAGGAGGATGAGCACTCCCTGCGTGACTCCTTCTATTTCCCCGTTTAGAAAGGTAAAATACAAGGAGGGAGGGTTTCTAGCCCCGGCTCCCGTCCCCTTTAGTCGCCTTCTACGTCACGTGAGGAATGCGTGGGAAGTATTCTTTTTCCCCTATCCCCTATTCCCTATTTACCCTATCCCCTATATATATATATATATATATATATATATATATATATATATATATATATATATATATATATATATATATATATATGTATATATATATATACATATATATATATATATATATATATATATATATATATATATATATATATATATATATATATATATATATATATATATATATATATATTGCTTTGTCGCTGTCTCCCGCGTTTGCGAGGTAGCGCAAGGAAACAGACGAAAGAAATGGCCCAACCCACCCCCATACACATGTATATACATACACGTCCACACACGCAAATATACATACCTATACATCTCAATGTACACATATATATACACATAGAGACATATACATATATACACATGTACATAATTCATACTGTCTGCCTTTATTTATTTCCATCGCCACCTCGCCACACATGGAATAACATTCCCCTCCCCCCCACCCCATGTGTGCGAGGTAGCGCTAGGAAAAGACAACAAAGGCCCCATTCGTTCACACTCAGTCTCTAGCTGTCATGTAATAATGCCCGAAACCACAGCTTCCTTTCCACATTCAGGCCCCACAGAACTTTGCATGGTTTACCCCAGACGCTTCACATACCCTGATTCAATCCATTGACAGCACGTCGACCCCGGTATGCCACATCGATCCAATTCACTCTATTCCTTGCCCGCCTTTCACCCTCCTGCATGTTCAGGCCCCGATCACTCAAAATCTTTTTCACTCCATCTTTCCACCTCCAATTTGGTCTCCCACTTCTCCTCTTTCCCTCCACCTCCGACACATATATCCTCTTGGTCAATCTTTCCTCACTCATTCTCTCCATGTGCCCAAACCATTTCAAAACACCCTCTTCTGCTCTCTCAACCACGCTCTTTTTATTTCCACACATCTCTCTCACCCTTGCATTACTTCCTCGATCAAACCACCTCACACCACATATTGTCCTCAAACATCTCATTTCCAGCACATCCACCCTCCTGCGCACAACTCTATCCATAGCCCACGCCTCGCAACCATACAACATTGTTGGAACCACTATTCCTTCAAACATACCCATTTTTTCTTTCGGAGATAATGCTCTCGACTTCCAAACATTCTTCAAGGCTCCCAGGATTTTTGCTCCCTCCCCCAACCTATGATTCACTTCCGCTTCCTTGGTTCCATCCGCTGCCAGGTCCACTCTCAGATATCTAAAACACTTCACTTCCTCCAGTTTTTCTCCATTCAAATTTACCACCCAATTGACTCGACCCTCAACCCTACTGTACCTAATAACCTTGCTCTTATTCACATTTACTCTTAACTTTCTTCTTTCACACACTTTACCAAACAATTCAGTTACCAGCTTCTGCAGTTTCTCACATGAATCAGCCACCAGCACTGTATCATCAGCGAACAACAACTGACTCACTTCCCAAGCTCTGTCATCCACAACAGACTTCATACTTGCCCCTCTTTCCAAAACTCTTGCATTCACCTCCCTAACAACCCCATCCATAGAAAAATTAAACAACCATGGAGACATCACACACCCCTGCCGCAAACCTACATTCACTGAGAACCAATCACTTTCCTCTCTTCCTACACGTACACATGCCTTACATCCTCGATAATAACTTTTCACTGCTTCTAACAACTTGTCTCCCACACCATATATTCTTAGTACCTTCCACAGAGCATCTCTATCAACTCTATCATATGCCTTCTCCAGATCAATAAATGCTACATACAAATCCATTTGCTTTTCTAAGTATTTCTCACATACATTCTTCAAAGCAAACACCTGATCCACACATCCTCTACCACTTCTGAAACCACACTGCTCTTCCCCAATCTGATGCTCTGTACATGCCTTCACCCTCGCAATCAATACCCTCCCATATAATTTACCAGGAATACTCAACAAACTTATACCTCTGTAATTTGAGCACTCACTCTTATCCCATTTGCCTTTGTACAATGGCACTATGCAAGCATTCCGCCAATCCTCAGGCACCTCACCATGAATCACACATACATTAAATAACCTTACCAACCAGTTAACAATACAGACACCCCCTTTTTTGATAAATTCCACTACAATACTATCCAAACCTACTGCCTTGCCGGCTTTCATCTTCCGCAAAGCTTTTACTACCTCTTCTCTGTTTACCAAATCATTTTCCCTAACCCTCTCACTTTGCACACCACCTCGACCAAAACACCCTATATCTGCCACTCTATCATCAAACACATTCAACAAACCTTCAAAATACTCACTCCATCTCCTTCTCACATCACCACTACTTGTTTTCACCTCCCCATTAGCCCCCTTCACTGAAGTTCCCATTTGCTCCCTTGTCTTACGCACTTTATTTACCTCCTTCCAAAACATCTTTTTATTCTCCCTAATATTTAATGATACTCTCTCACCCCAACTCTCATTTGCCCTTTTTTTCACCTCTTGCACCTTTCTCTTGACCTCCTGCCTCTTTCTTTTATACATCTCCCACTCATTTGCATTTTTTCCCTGCAAAAATCGTTCAAATGCCTCTCTCTTCTCTTTCACTGATAATCTTACTTCTTCATCCCACCACTCTACCCTTTCTAATCAACCCACCTCCCACGCTTCTCATGCCAGAAGCATCTTTTGCGCAAACCATCACTGCTTCCCTAAATACATCCCACTCCTCCTCCACTCCCCTTACGTCCTTTGTTCTCACCTTTTTCCATTCTGTACTCAGTCTCTCCTGGTACTTTCTCACACAAGTCTCCTTCCCAAGCTCACTTACTCTCACCACCCTCTTCACCCCAACATTCTCTCTTCTTTTCTGAAAACCCCTACAAATGTTCACCTTCGCCTCCTCAAGATAATGATCATACATCCCTCCAGTTGCACCTCTCAGCATATTAACATTTTCTTATGCTTAATCGTCGTCTTCCGCGTTAGCGAGGTAGCGCAAGGAAACTGACGAAAGAATGACCCAACTCATGCACATGTATATGTACATTAATAAACCTATACATTTCAACGTATACATACATATACATTCACAGACATATACATATGTATATATGTACATATTCATACTTGCTGCCTTCATCAATATCCGTCGCCAACCCGCCACACATGTTATAGCACCCCCCTCCCCACGAAGTAGCGCTAGGAAACGACAACAAAGGCCACATTCGTTCACACTCAGTCTCTAGCTGCCATGTGTAATGCACTGAAACCACGGCTCCCTTTGCACATCCAGGCCCCACAAAACTTTCCATGAGTTACCCCAGACGCTTCACATGCCCTCGTTCAATCCATTGGCAACACGTCCACCCCTGTATACCACATCGTTCCAATTCACTCTATTCCTTGCACACCTTTCACCCTCCTGTATGTTCAGGCCCCGATCGCTCGAAATCCTTTTCACTCCATTCTTCCACCTCGAATTTACTCTCCCACTTCTCCTCGTTCCTTCCACACATATATCCTCTTTCTCAGTCTTTCCTCACTCATTCTCTCCACGTGACCGAAGCATTTCAACACACATTCTTCTGCTCTCTCAACCTCACTATTTTTATTTTCACTCATCTCTCTTACCCTTTCATTACTTACTCGATCAAACCACCTCACACCACATATTGTCCTCAAGCATTTTATTTCCAGTACATCCACCCTCCATCGCACAACCCTATCTATAGACCATGCTTCGGAACCATATAACATTGTTGGAACCAGTGAAAATTCAAACGTACCCATTTTTGCTCTCCGAGATAACGTTCTCACTTTCCACACTTTCTTCAACGCTCCCAGAACCTTCGCTCCCTCCCCAACCCTGTGACTCAGTTTCGCTTCCATGGTTCCATCCTCTGCTAAATCCACTCGCAGATATCTAAAACACTTCGCTTCCTCCAGTTTTTCTCCTTTCAAACTTACCTCCCGATTAACTTGTCCCTCAACCCTACTAAACCTAATAACCTTGCTCTTATTCACAATTTCTCTCAGCTTTCTACTTTCATACACTTTACCAAACTCAGTCACCAAATTCTGCAGCTTCTCACCCAATCAGCCACCAGCGCTTTATCATCAGCAAACAACAACTGACTCAACTCCTAAGCCCTCTCATTCACAAGAGAGAATTGTTGAATTTTAGAGAGAATAAAAAGACGTTTTGGAATAAAGTAAATAAAGCGCGTAAGAGAAAGAGAACAAATCGGAATATCGGTGAAGGGGGTTAATGGGGAGGTAATAACAAATAGTGGTGAAGTGAGTAGGAGATGGAGTGAATATTTTAAAGGTTTTTTGAATGTGTTTGATGATAGAGTGGCAGATATGGGGTGTTTTGGTCGAGGTGGTGTGCGAAGTGAGAGGGTCAGGGAGAATGGTTCGGTGAACAGAAAAGAGGTAGTGAAAGCATTGCGGAAGATGAAAGCCGGCAAGGCTTCGGGTCTGGATGGTATTGCAGTGGAATTTATTAAAAAAGGGTGTGACTGTGTTGTTGACTGGTTGTTAAGGGTATTCAGTGTATGTATGGTTCATGGTGAAGTGCCTAAGGATTGGCAAAATGCATGCATTGTGCCGTTACACAAAGGCAAAGGGGATAAACGTGAGTGTTCAAATTACAGAGGTATAAGTTTGTTGAGTATTTCTGGGAAATTGTATGGGAGGGTATTGATTGAGAGGGTGAAGGCATGTACAGAGCATCAGATTGGGGAAGAGCAATGTGGTTTCAGAAGCGGTAGAGGATGTGTGGATCAAGTGTTTGCTTTGAATAATGTATTCAAGAAATACTTAGAAAAACAGATGGATTTGTATGTGACATTTATGGATCGGGAGAAGGCATATGACAGAGTTGATAAAGATGCTTTATGGAAGATATAGAGTATATGGTGTGGGAAGTAAGTTGCTAAAGGTAATCAAAAGTTTTTATCAAGGATGTAAGGCATGTCTACGAGTAGGAAGAGACGAAAGTGATTGGTTCCCAGTGATTGTCGGTTTGCGGTAGGTGTGCGTGATGTCTATGTTGTTTAATTTGTTTATGGATGAGGTTGTTAGGGAAGTGAATGCATGAGTTTTGGAGAGAGGGGCACGTATGCAGTCTGTTGTGGATGAGAGGGCTTGGGAAATGAGTCAGTTGTTGTTCGCTGATGGTACGCTGGTGGATGATTCGGGTGAGAAACTGTAGAAGCAGGTGACTGAGTTTGGTAAAGTGCGTAAAAGAAGAAAGCTGAGAGTAAATGTGAATAAGAGCAAGGTTATTAGGTTCAGTAGGGTTGAAGGACAAGTTAATTGGGAGGTAAGTTTGAATGGAGAAAAACTGGAGGAAGTGAAGTGTTTTACATATCTGGGAGTGGATTTGGCAGCGGATGGAATCATGGAAGCGAATGTAAGTCACAGGGTGGGGAGGGGGCGAAGGTTCTGGGAGAACGTTATCTCGGAGAACAAAAATGGTTCCAACAATGTTATATGTTTGAGAGGCGTGGGCTATAGATACGGTTGTGTGGAGGAGGGTGGATGCGTTGGAAATAAAATGTTTGATGACAATATGTGGTGTGAGGTGGTTTCATCGAATAAGTAATGAAAGGGGAAGAGAGATGTGTAGTAATAGAAAGAGTGTGGTTGAGAGAGCAAAAGAGGGTGTATTGAAATGAGTTGGTCATATGGAGAGAATGAGTATGGAAAGATTGACAAAGAAGATATGTGTCAGAGGTAGAGGGAACGATGAGAAGTGGGACACCAAATTGGAGATGGAAGGATGGAGTGAAAATTATTTTGAGCTATCTGGGCCTGAAACATACAGGAGGGTGAAAGGCGTGAAAAGCCACATCCACTCCACTCCTCACTCTCGCCGCATGCACTCCACTCCTTACTCATGTAACATGCACTCCATTCCTCAATCACGCCATATGCACTACAATCCACACTCACGCCACATGCACTCCACTCCTCACTCACGCCGCATTCCTCCACTCCTCACTCCTGCTACATGCCCTCCACTCCTTACATATGGCACATACACTCCACGCCTTACTTATGCCAAGTGCACTCCACTCCTCATTCACGCCACATGCACTCCACTCCTCAGTCACGCCACATCCACTCCACTCCTCACGCCTGCTACATGCACTCTACTTAAATATGGCACATACACTCCACGCCTTACTTACGCCAAATGCACTCCACTCCTCATTCACTCCACATGCACTCCACTCCTCACTCACGTCACATCCACTCCACTCCTCACTCACGCCGCATTCCTCCACTCCTCACTCCTGCTACATGCACTCTACTTAAATATGGCACATACACTCCACGCCTTACTCACGCCACGTGCACTCCACTCCTCACTAACGCTTCACCCAGTCTACTCCTCACTCATGCCACATGCAATCCACTCCTCAGTCACGTCACATGCACTCTACTCCTCACTCATGCCACATGCACTCCACTCCTCACTCACGCCACATCCACTCCACTCCTCACTCACGCCGCATTCCTCCACTCCTCACTCCTGCTACATGCACTCTACTCCTTAAATATGGCACATACACTCCACTCCTCACTCAGGCCACATTCACTCCACTCCTCTCTCACGCCACATTCACTCCACTCCTCACTCACGCCACATGCCTTCACTCCTCACTCGCTCCTAATTCCTCCACTCCTCACTACCACTACATGCACTCCACTCCTTACTCACGCCACATGCACTTCACTCCTTACTAACGCCACATCCACTCCGCTCCTCACTCTCGCCACATGCACTATCCACTCCACTCCTCACTCTCGCCACGTGCACTCCACTCCTTACTCATGCCACATGTACTCCACTCCTCACTCACGCCATATGCACTCCACTCCACACTCACGCCACATGCACTCAGTTCCTCACTCACACCACATGCACTCCACTATTTACTCCTGCCACATGCACTCCACCCCTGACTCGCCACATCCACGCCACTCCTCACTCACGCCACATGAACTCCATTCCTCACTCACGCCACATCCCCTCCACTCCTCACTCACGCCACAGGCACTCCACTCCTCACTCACGCCGCATTCCTCCACTCCTCACTCCTGCTACATGCACTCTACTCCTTAAATATGACACATACACTCCACGCCTTACTCACGCCACGTGCACTCCACTAATCACTAACGCTTCACCCACTCATCTCCTCATTCACCCCACATGCAATCCACTCCTCGGTCACGCCACATGCACTCCATTCCTCACTCACGCCACATGCACTCCACTCGTTACTTATGGCACATGTACTCAAACCTCACTCACGCCACATGCACTTCACTCCTCACTTATACCTCATGCGCTCCGCTACTTACTCATGCCATATGCGCTCCACCCCTGACTCGCCACATCCACTACACTCTTCATTCACGCCACATGCAATCGACTCCTCAGTCACGCCACATGCACTCCACTCCTCATTCACGCCACATGCACTCCACTCCTCACTTACGCCGCATTCCTCCACTCCTCACTTCTGCTACATGCCCTCCACTCCTTACATATAGCACATACACTCCACGCCTTACTTACGCCGAATGCACTCCACTCCTCATTCACGCCACATGCACTCCACTCCTCACTCACGCCACATGAGTAAAGTAGTGGAGTGTTTGTGGCGTAAGTGACGAGTGGAGTGTATGTGGTGTGAGTGAAGTGTAGAGTGCATGTGGCATGAGTGAGGAGTGGAAAAATGTGGCGTGAGTGAGGAGTGGAGTGCATGTAGCGTGAGCAAGGCGTGGAGTGTATGTGTCATATGTAAGGAGTGGAGTGCATGTAGCAGGAGTGAAGCGTGGAGGAATGTGGCGTGAGTGAGGAGTGGAGTGCATGTGGCGTGAGTGAGGAGTGGAGTGGATGTGTGCTTACTAATGCTTCATCCACTAGACTCCTCACTCGCGCCACATGCAATCCACTCCTCAGTCACGCCACAGGCACTCCACTCCTCACTCACGCCGCATTCCTCCACTCTTCACTCCTGCTACATGCACTCCACTCCTTACATATGACACATACACTCCACGCATTACGTCACATGCACTCCACTCTCACTCACGCCATATGCACTCCACCCCTGACTCGCCACATCCACTCCACTCCTCATTCACGCCACATGCAATCCACTCCTTAGTCACGCCACATGCACTCCACTCCTCATTCACGCTACATGCACTCCACTCCTTACTCACGCCGCATTCCTCCACTCCTCACTTCTGCTACATGCCCTCCACTCCTTACATATAGCACATACACTCCACGCCTTACTTACGCCAAATGCACTCCACTCCTCATTCACGCCACATGCACTCCACTCCTCACTCACGCCACATGAGTAAAGTAGTGGAGTGTATGTGGCGTAAGTGACGAGTGGAGTGTATGTGGTGTGAGTGAAGAGTAGAGTGCATGTGGCATGAGTGAGGAGTGGAGAAACGTGGCGTGAGTGAGGAGTGGAGTGCATGTAGCGTGAGTAAGGTGTGGAGTGTATGTGTCATATGTAAGGAGTGGAGTGCATGTAGCAGGAGTGAAGAGTGGAAGAATGCGGCGTGAGTGAGGAGTGGAGTGCATGTGGCGTGAGTGAGGAGTAGAGTGGATGTGTGCTTACTAACGCTTCATCCACTAGACTCCTCACTCACGCCACATGCAATCCACTCCTCATTCACGCCAAAGGCACTCCACTCCTCACTCACGCCGCATTCCTCCACTCTTCACTCCTGCTACATGCACTCCACTCCTTAAATATGACACATACACTCCACGCCTTACGTCACATGCACTCCACTCCTCACTCACTCCACATTACTCCACTCCTCACTCATGCCACATGCACTCTACTCTTACTCATGCCATATGCGCTCCACCCCGGACTCGCCACATCCACTCCATTCCTCATTCACGCCACATGCAATCCACTCCTTAGTCACGCCACATGCACTCCACTCCTCATTCATGCCACATGCATTCTACTCACTCACGCCGCATTCCTCCACTCCTCACTCCTGCTACATGCCCTCCACTCCTTACATATAGCACATACACTCCACGCCTTACTTACGCCAAATGCACTCCACTCCTTATTCACGCCACATGCACTCCACTCTTAACTCCGCCACATGAGTAAAGTAGTGGAGTGTATGTGGCGTAAGTGACGAGTGGAGTGTATGTAGTTTGGGTGAAGAGTAGAGTGCTTGTGGCATGAGTGAGGAGTGGAGAAATGTGGCGTGAGTGAGGAGTGGAGGCATGTAGCGTGAGTGAGGAGTGGAGTGCATGTGGCGTGAGTGAGGAGTGGAGTGCATGTGGCATGAGTGAGGAGTGGAGTGGATGTGTGCTCACTAACGCTTCATCCGCTAGACTCCTCACTCACGCCACATGCAATCCACTCCTCAGTCACGCCACAGGCACTCCACTCCTCACTCACGCCACATGCACTCCACTCGTTACTTATTTCACATGCACTCCACTCCTTACTCACGCCACATGCACTCCACTCCTTACTTATGGCACATGTACTCTGCTCCTTACTCACGCCTCATAACTCCACTCCTCACTCACGCCACATTCCTCCACTCCTCATTCATGCCACATGCACTCTACTCCTCACTCACGCCACATACACTCCACTCGTCACTTACGCCACTTACACTCCACTACTTCACTCATGCAACATCCACTCCTCACTCTCACTACATGCACTCCACTCCTCACTCATGCCACATACACTCCACCCCTCACTCACACCACTTGCATTCCACTCCTCACTGACGCCACATGCCTCCACTCCTTACTCACGCCACATGCACTCCACTACTTACTTATGGCACATGCACCCTGCTCCTTACTCACGCCTCATAACTCCACTCCTCACTCACGCAACATTCTTCCACTACTCACTCCTGCCACATACACTCTACTCCTCACTCACACATACACTCCACTCGTCACTTACGCCACATACACTCCACTACTATACTCATGCAACGTGCACTCACTTCACGCCACATGCAATCGACTCCTCAGTCACGCCACATGCACTCCACTCCTCATTCACGCCACATGCACTCCACTCCTCACTTACGCCGCATTCCTCCACTCCTCACTTCTGCTACATGCCTCCACTCCTTACATATAGCACATAACACTCCACGCCTTACTTACGCCGAATGCACTCCACTCCTCATTCACGCCACATGCACTCCACTCCTCACTCACGCCACATGAGTAAAGTAGTGGAGTGTTTGTGGCGTAAGTGACGAGTGGAGTGTATGTGGTTGTGAGTGAAGTGTAGAGTGCATGTGGCATGAGTGAGGAGTGGAAAAATGTGGCGTGAGTGAGGAGTGGAGTGCATGTAGCGTGAGCAAGGCGTGGAGTGTATGTGTCATATGTAAGGAGTGGAGTGCATGTAGCAGGAGTGAAGCGTGGAGGAATGTGGCGTGAGTGAGGAGTGGAGTGCATGTGGCGTGAGTGAGGAGTGGAGTGGATGTGTGCTTACTAATGCTTCATCCACTAGACTCCTCACTCGCGCCACATGCAATCCACTCCTCAGTCACGCCACAGGCACTCCACTCCTCACTCACGCCGCATTCCTCCACTCTTCACTCCTGCTACATGCACTCCACTCCTTACATATGACACATACACTCCACGCATTACGTCACATGCACTCCACTCTCACTCACGCCATATGCACTCCACCCCTGACTCGCCACATCCACTCCACTCCTCATTCACGCCACATGCAATCCACTCCTTAGTCACGCCACATGCACTCCACTCCTCATTCACGCTACATGCACTCCACTCCTTACTCACGCCGCATTCCTCCACTCCTCACTTCTGCTACATGCCCTCCACTCCTTACATATAGCACATACACTCCACGCCTTACTTACGCCAAATGCACTCCACTCCTTATTCACGCCACATGCACTCCACTCTTAACTCCGCCACATGAGTAAAGTAGTGGAGTGTATGTGGCGTAAGTGACGAGTGGAGTGTATGTAGTTTGGGTGAAGAGTAGAGTGCTTGTGGCATGAGTGAGGAGTGGAGAAATGTGGCGTGAGTGAGGAGTGGAGGCATGTAGCGTGAGTGAGGAGTGGAGTGCATGTGGCGTGAGTGAGGAGTGGAGTGCATGTGGCATGAGTGAGGAGTGGAGTGGATGTGTGCTCACTAACGCTTCATCCGCTAGACTCCTCACTCACGCCACATGCAATCCACTCCTCAGTCACGCCACAGGCACTCCACTCCTCACTCACGCCACATGCACTCCACTCGTTACTTATTTCACATGCACTCCACTCCTTACTCACGCCACATGCACTCCACTCCTTACTTATGGCACATGTACTCTGCTCCTTACTCACGCCTCATAACTCCACTCCTCACTCACGCCACATTCCTCCACTCCTCATTCATGCCACATGCACTCTACTCCTCACTCACGCCACATACACTCCACTCGTCACTTACGCCACTTACACTCCACTACTTCACTCATGCAACATCCACTCCTCACTCTCACTACATGCACTCCACTCCTCACTCATGCCACATACACTCCACCCCTCACTCACACCACTTGCATTCCACTCCTCACTGACGCCACATGCCTCCACTCCTTACTCACGCCACATGCACTCCACTACTTACTTATGGCACATGCACCCTGCTCCTTACTCACGCCTCATAACTCCACTCCTCACTCACGCAACATTCTTCCACTACTCACTCCTGCCACATACACTCTACTCCTCACTCACACATACACTCCACTCGTCACTTACGCCACATACACTCCACTACTATACTCATGCAACGTGCACTCCTCACTCACGCTACATGCACTCCACTCCTCACTCATGCCACATACACTCCGCCCCTCACTCACGCCACATGCACTCCACTCCTCACTGACGCCACATGCCTCCACTCCTCACTCAAGCCGCATTCCTCTACTCCTCACTCCTGCTACATCCACTCCACTCTTTACTCACGCCACATGCACTTCACTCCTCACTCACGCCACATGCCTCCACTCCTCACTCACGCCGCATGTACTCCACTCGTTACTTATGGCACATGCACTCCACTCCTTACTCACGCCACATGCACTCCACTACTTACTTATGGCACATGCACCCTGCTCCTTACTCACGCCTCATAACTCCACTCCTCACTCACGCCACATTCTTCCACTACTCACTCCTGCCACATACACTCTACTCCTCACTCACACATACACTCCACTCGTCACTTACGCCACATACACTCCACTACTATACTCATGCAACGTGCACTCCTCACTCACGCTACATGCACTCCACTCCTCACTCATGCCACATACACTCCACCCCTCACTCACGCCACATGCACTCCACTCCTCACTGACGCCACATGCCTCCACTCCTCACTCAAGCCGCATTCCTCTACTCCTCACTCCTGCTACATCCAATCCACTCTTTACTCACGCCACATGCACTTCACTCTTCACTCACGCCACATGCCTCCACCCCTCACTCACGCCACATGCACTCCACTCCTTACTTATAGCATATGCCTCCACTCCTCACTACCGCTACTGCACTCCACTCCTTACTTATATCCACTCCATTCCTTACTCACGCCACATCCACTCCACTCCTCACTTCCCAAATGCACTCCACTCCTCACTCCCGCCACATGCCTCCACTCCTCACTCACGCCACATACACTCTACTCCGTGCTAATGGCATATGCCTCCACTAACCACTACCGCTACATGCAATCCACTCGTTGCTTATAGAACTTCCACTTCATTCATTACTCACGCCACATGCACTCCACTCCTCACTCACGCCACATCCACTCCACTCCTCACTCACACCACATGCACTCCACTCTTCATTCAGGCCACATGCACTCCACTCTTCACTCACGCCACATGCACCTCACTCCTCATTCACGTCATATGCATTCCACTCCTCATTCACGCCACATGCACTCCACCCCTCACTCACGGCACATGCTCTACACTCCTCACTCACACCACATGCACACCACTCCTTATGTATGGCACATACACTCCACTCCTTCCTCACGCCACATGCACTCTACTCCTCACTCATACCACATACACCCCACTCGTCACTTACGCCACATACACTCCACTACTTTACTCATGCAACATGCACTCCTCACTCAAGCTACATGCACTTCATTCCTCACTCACGCCACATACACTCCACCCCTCACTCACGCCACATGCACTCCACTCCTCACTCACGCTATATGCTTCCAATCCACACTCACACCACATGCCTCCATTCCTCACTCACGCCACATGCCTCCACTCCTCACTCCCGCTACATGCACTCCACTCCTTACTTATAGCACATCCACTCATTTCCTTACTCACGCCACATGCACTCCACTCCTTACCATTGCAACATGCAATCCAACCCATACTCGCGCTACATGAATTCCGCTCCTCGCTCATGCCACAGGCACTCCACTCTTTGCTCACGCCACATGCACTCCACCCCTTACTCACGCTACATACACTCCACTCTTCACTGACGCCACATGCATTTCACTCCTCACTCACGTAGCATGCCTCCACTCCTCATTCACGCCATATGCACTCTACTATTTACTTACAGCATATACCTCCACTCCTCACTCCTGCTACATGCACTCCACTCCTTACTTATAGCACATCCACTCCATTCCTTACTCACGCCACATGTACTCCACTCCATATCCATGACACAGGCACTCCACTCCTCATTCACGCAACATGCACTCCACCCCTCACTCACGGCACATGCTCTACACTCCTCACTCAAGCCACATGCACACCACTCCACATACACTCCACTCCTTCCTCACGCCACATGCACTCCACTCCTCACTTATGCCACTTGCACTCCACGCCTTACTCACGCCTCATACGTCCATTTCTGTCGCACTCCACATGCCTCCACTCCTAACTCTTGCCACATGCACTCCACTACTTACTCATGCCACATGCACTCCACTCCTCACTCACGCCACATGCAGTCCACTCTTCATTTTCCCCACATACACTCCACTCCTCACTCACGTCACATTCACTCCATTCCTCACTTATGTCACATGCGCTCCACTACTTATTCACGCCACATGCACTTCATCCCTCACTCACGCCACAAGCACTCCACTCCTCACTCACGCCACATGCACTCTACTCCTTACTTATGGCATATGCACTCTACTCCTTACTCTTGCCACATGAACTCCACTCATTTCTTATGCCACATGCACTCCACTCATTACTCACGCCTCATAACTCCATTTCTCTTACACGCCAAATGCCTCCAATCCTAACTCACGCCACATGCACTCCACTTCTCACTCCCGCCTCATAACTCCATTTCTCTTTCACGCCAAATGCCTCCAGTCCTAACTCACGCCACATGCACTCCACTTCTCACTCACACCATATCCACTCCACTCCTCACTCACGCCACATGCACTCCACCCTTCAATCACGCAACATACACTCCACTCCACACTCACGCCACATGCACTCCACTCCTCACTCACGTCACACGCACTCCACTCCTCATTCTCGCCACATGCACTCCACCCATCACTCACGCCTAATGCACTCCACTCCTCACTCACACCAAATGCACTCGACTTCTTACTTATGGCACATGCACTCCACTCTTTATTCACGCCACATGCACTCCACTCCATACTTATGCCACATGCACTCCACTCCCTACTCACGCCTCATAACTCCCTTTTTCTCTCACGCCACATGCCTCCGCTCCCAGCTCACGCCACATGGAATCCACTCCTTACTCATGCCACATGCACTCCACTCCTCACTCACGCCACATGCACTCCACTCCTCATCCACGCCACATGCCCTCCACTCCTCACTCACGCCACATGCACTTCACCCCTCACTGAGACAACATGCACTCCGCTCCTCGTTCACGCCACATACACTCCAATCCTACCTAACGCCACATGCACTCCACTCCTTATTCATGGCACAGGCACTCCATTCCTCACTCACGATACTTGCATTCCACTCCTCACACACGCCACTTGCACTCTACTCCTCACTCACGTCACATGCCTCCACTCCTCACTCACGCCACATGCCTCCATTCTTCACTCACGCCACATGCTTCCACTCCTCTTTCCCGCTACATGCACTCCACTCCTTACTTATAGCACATCCACTCTATTCTTACTCACGCCACATGCTATCCACTCCTTACTCATGCCACATGCACTCAAATCCTCACTCACGCCACATGCACTCCACTCATCACTCACACCACATGCACTCCACTCTTTACTCATGGCACATGCACTCCTCTTCTCACTCATGCCATATGCACTCCACTCCTCACAAGCACACCACATGTACTCCATTATTCATTCACGCCGCATGCACTCAACTCCTCACACACCCCAAAGGCACTCCGCTCTTTACTCATGCTCCAAGCACTCCACCTTTCTCTCACTCCACATGCACTCCACTCCTCACTCACGTCACATGCCTCTACCTCTCACTCACGTCACATCCCTCCACTCTTCACTCACGCCACATATCTCCAATCCTAACTCACGCCATATGCACTCCACTCCTCACTCACGCCACATGCACTCAACTCCTTACTCATTCCACATGCACTCCACTCCTCACTCACGCCACATGCACTCCTCTCCTTACTCATACCTCATGCAAAACACCCATCACTCATGCCAAATGCACTCCACCCCTCACTCACGCCACATGCTCTCTACTGCTCACTCACGCCATATGCACTACACTCCTCTCACGCCACATGCACTCCACACCTTACTCACGCCACATACACTCCACCCCTCACTCACGCCACATGCACTCCACGCCTAACTTATGCCACATGCACTCCATTCCTCACTCACGCCACATACACTCCACTTCTTACTCATGCCACATGCACTCCACTCCTCATTCACGCCACCTGCATTCCACTCCTCACTCACTCCACATCTACTCCACTCCTCAATCACGCTACATGCACGCCACTCCTCACTCACACCACATGCACTCCATTCCTCACTCACGCCACATGCACTCTACTCCTCACCCACGCCTCAAGCACTTTACTCCTCACTCACGCTACATGCACTCCACTCCTCACTCACGTCTCGTGCACTCCACTCCTCACTCACGCCACATGCACTCCACTCCTCACTCACGTCACATAGACTCCATTCCATACTCATTCCACATATACTCCACTCCTCACTAAAGCCATATACCTCCACGTCTCACTCACGCCTCGTACACTACACTCCTCACTCACACCACATGCACTCCAGTTCTCACTCGAACAACATGCACTTTACTCCTTACTCATGCCACATGCACTCCACTCCTCGCGTCACATGTACTCCACTCCTCACTCACTCCACATGCACTCGACTACTTACGCATACCACATGCACTTCACTCCTCATTAACGCCATATGCATTCCACTCCTCACTCACGCCACATTCACTCCACTCCACACTCACGCCATATTCATTACACTTCTCACTCACGCCATATGCATTATATCCCTCACGTCGCTTGCCACCACTACTCACTCGCGCCACATGCACTCCAATCCTCACTCACGTCACATGCCTCCATTCCTCACTCAAGCCACATGCACCCCACTCCTTACTCATGCCACAAGCACTCCACTCCATTTTCATGCAACATGCACTCCACGCCTCACTCACGCCACATGCTCTCCGCTTCTCACTCATGTCACATGCACTCCACTCCTTACTCATGCCTCAAGTTTTACACTCCCCAATCACGCCACATGCACTCCACTCCTCACTCACGCCATATAGACTCCACTCCATACTCATTCCATATACCCTCTACTCCTTACTCATGACACATGCACTCCGCTCCTTACTCACACCGCATGCACCCCACTGCTCACTCACGCTACATGCACTCCACTCATCACTAATGTCTCTCCACTCCCGACTCACGCCACATACCTCCACTCCTCACTCACTCCAAATGCACTCCAATCCTTACTTATGACACATGCATTCACTTCTCACTCACGCCATAGGCACTTCACTCCTTATTGATGTCACATGTACTCCACTCTTCACTCACGCCACATGCACTCCACTCCTCACTCACGTCATATACACACAACTCCTTACGCATACCACATGTACTCCACTCCTCACTCACGCCACATACACTCCACTCCTCACCCATTACAACATTCACTCCATCCCTCACTCACGCCACATGCACTCCACTCCTTACGCATACCACATGCACTCCACTCACGTCACATGCACTCCACTCCTCACTCACGCCACATGCACTCCACTCTTCACTCACGCCACATGGACTCCACTCCATACTCATTGCACACACACTCCACTCCTCACTAACGCCACATACCTCTAAGTCTCACTCACGCCTCCTACTCTACACTTCTCACTCACGCCACTTGCACTTCACTCCTCACACGAAAAATATGCACTCTACTCATTACTGATACCACATGCACTCTACTCCTCACTCACGCCACATGCACTTTTCTCATTACTCATGCCACATGCACTCTACTCCTCACTCACGCCACATGCACTCTACTCCTCACTCACTCCACATACACTCGCCTCCTTACGCATACCACATGCACTCCACTCCTCACGCCACATGCATTACACTCCTCACTCACGTCACATGCCACCACTACTCACTCACGCCACGTGCACTCCAATCCTCACTCGCGTCACATGCCTCCACTCCTCACTCACGCCACATGCACCCAACTCCTTACTTATGCCACATGCACTCCACTTCCCACTTCTTACTCACGCAACATGCGCTCCACCCCTCACTCACGCCACATGCACTGCACCCCTGCCTCATGCCACATGCACTTCACTCCTCACTCACGTCACATGCACTCTACTCCTTAATCATGCCTCCCGTACCCCAATCCATACTCATTCCACATACTCTCCGCTCCTTACTCACGCCAAATGCACTCCACTCCTCACTCACACCGCCTGCACTCCTCCGCTCACTTACGCCACATGCACTTCACTCATCACTAACGTCACATACCTCTATCCCCACTCACGCCACATACCTCCACTCCTCACTCACTCCACATGCCTTCCAATCCTTACTCACGACACATTCCTCCACTCGTTACTCACGCCACATGCACTCCACTCCTTACTCACGCCACATGCCCTCCACTCCTTACTCATGCCACATGCACTCCACTCCTCACTCACGCCACATGCACTCCACTCCCTCACTCATCGCCACATTCACTCCACTCCTCACTCACGCCACGTGCACGCCACTCCTTACTCACATCACATGCCTCCAATCCTCATTCATGCCACATACCTCCACTTCTCACTCACGCCACATGCACTCCACTCCTCACTCACGCCACATGCACGCCACCCCTCACTCAAGCTACATGCACTCTACTCCTCGCCCACGCCACATAAACTCCACTCCTTACTCAAGCCACATGCACTCCACTCATTACTCACGCCACATGCACTCCTCCCCTCACTCACGCCACATGCACTCTACCCCTAACTCACGCTATATGCACTCCACTCCTCACTCACGCCACATCCACTCCACTCCTCACTCACGTTACATGCCTCCACTCTTCATTCATGCCACATACCTCCATTCCTCACTAACGCATATGCACTCCACTCCTCACTCATGCCACAAGCACTCCAATCCTAACTCACGTCACATGCCTCCACTCCTCACGCCACATGCACTCCACCCCTCACTCACGCCACATGCACTCTACTCCTCACTCACGCCACATGCACTCCACTCCTTACTCACGCCACATGCACTCCACCCCTCACTCACGCCACATGCACTCCACACCAAACTCACGCCATATCCACTCCACTCCTCACTCACGCCAATTGCACTCCACTCCTTACTCATCCCACATCCATTCCATTCCCCACTCACGCCACTGTACTCCACTCCTCGCTCAAGACACATGCACTCAACTCCATATTCATTCCACATACACTCCACTCTTCACTCACGCCTCATGCACTATACTCCTCACACATGCCACATGCACTCCATTCCCCACTCACGCCACATGCAATCCACCCCTTACTCACGCCACATGCATTCCAATCCTCAATCACGCCACACGCATTCCACGCCTTGAGCATACCACATGCACTTTACTCCTCACTCACGCTATATGCACTCCACTCCTCACTCACGAAACATGCACTCCACTCCTTACTTATGCCACATGCACTCCAATCCTCACTCACCCCACATGCACATCACTCCTTATGCATACCACATGCACTCCACTCCTCATCACGCCATGTGCAATCCACTACTCATTCACGCCACATGCAATCCACTCCTTACTCATTCCACATGCACTTCACTCCCACTCCCGCCATCTGCACTCCACTCCTCACACACGCCACATGCACTCCACCCCTAACTCACGCCACATGCACTCCACTCCATACTCATTCCGCATACACTCCAATCCTCACTCACTCCAATTAGCACTCACACCACATGCACTCCACTCTTCACTCTCGCCACATATACTGCACTCATCACAAACGTCATATGCCTCCACTCCCCACTCACGCCACATACCTCCACTCCTCACTCATTCCACATGCATTCCAATCCTTACTCACGTCGAAAGCCACCATTCCTCACTCACGCCACGTGCACTCCACTCCTTGTTCATGCCACATGTACTCCACTCCTCACTCACGCCACATGCACTCCGCTCCTCACTCCCGCCACATGCATTCCACTCCTCACTCACGGCACATGCATTCCACTCCTCACTCACTTAACATGCCTCCGTCCCATATACACACCATATATCTCTACTTCTCACTTACATCACATACACTCCACTGCTCACTCACGCCACATGTACTCCACTCCTCTCTCACGTCACATTCCTCCCTCATTACTCACGTCACATACCTCCATCCTCACTCAAGCATATCCACTCCACTCCTAACTCACGACACATGCACTCCACTCCTCACTCACGTCACATGCCTCAACTTCTCACTCACGCCACATGCACTCCACCCTCACTCACGCCACATGCACTCTACCCCTCGCCCACGCCAAATGAACTCCACTCCTTACTACGCCACATGCACTCCACTCCTTACTCACGCCATATGCACTCCTCCCCTCACTCACGCCACATGCACTCTACCCCTAACTCACGCTATATGCACTCCACTCCTCACTCACGCCACATCCACTCCACTCCTCACTCACGTTACATGCCTCCACTCCTCACTCACGCCACATACCTCCATTCCTCACTCACGCATATGCACTCCACTCCTCACTCACGCCACAAGCACTCCAATCCTCACTCACGTCACATGCCTCCACTCCTCACGCCACATGCACTCCACCCCTCACTCACGCCACATGCACTCTACTCCTCACTCACGCCACATGCACTCCACTCCTTACTCACGCCACCTGCACTCCACCCCTCACTCACACCACATGCACTCCACCCCTAACTCTCGCCATATCCACTCCACTCCTCACTCACGCCAACTGCACTCCACTCCTTACTCATCCCACATGCACTCCATTTTCCACTCACGCCACATGTACTCCACTCCTCGCTCAAGACACATGCACTCCACTCCATATTCATTCCATATACACTCCAGTCCTTACTCACGGCTCATGCACTCTACTCCTCACTCATGCCACATGCACTCCATTTCCCACTCACGCTACATGTACTCCATTCCTTACTCATGCTACATGCACTCCACTCCTCACTCACGCCACATGCACTCCACTCCTCACTCATTCCACATGCACACCACTCCTTACGCATACCACATGCACTCCACTCCTCACTCACACCACATACATTCTACTCCTCACTCATCCTCACATTCACTCCACTCCCCACTCACGCCACATGCACTCCTCTTCTCACTCAAGTCACATGCCTTCACTCCTCACTTACGCCACATGCACTCCACTCCTCACTTACGCCACACGCACTCAACTCCTCATTCACACAACATGCACTCTACTCCTTACTCACGCCACATGCACTCCACTCCTCACTCACGCCACATGGATTCCACTCTTCACTCAAGCCACATGCACTCCACTCCTTACTCATGCCACATGCATTCCACTCCTCACTCACTCCACATGCACTCTACTACTCACTCACGCAATATGCACTCTACTCCTTACTCAAGCAACATGCACTCCACCCCTCACTCATACCTCAAGCACTCCACTCCTTACTCATGCCACATGTACTCCACCCTCACTTGCCACATTCACTTCACTCCTCACTCACGCCACATGCCTCCACTCCTCACTCACGCCACATGCCTCCACCTCTCACTCCCATTACATGCACTCCACTTCTTACTAATGGCACATGGAATCCACTCTTTGCTCACGCCACATGCACTCCACTCCTCACTCACGCCACATTCACTCCACTCCTCACTCATGCCAAATGCACTCAACTCTTTATTCATGCCACATGCATTCCACTCCTCACTCACGCCACATCCACTCCACTCCTTTCTTACAGCACATCCTCTCCACTCCTTACTTATGGCACATGCACTTCACTCCTTACTCACACCACATGCACTCCACTCATTATTTATGGCAAATGTACTCCCCTCCTTACTCACGCCTCATACCTCCACTACTCACTCACATAAATGCCTCCACTCCTTAATCAAGTCATATGTACTAAACTGCTTACTCATTCCACATGCACTACTCTCACTGACGCAACATACACTCTATTCCTCACTCACACCACATACACCCCACTCCTCACTCACGCCACATGCCTCCACTCCTCACTCACGCCACACGCAATCCACTGCTTACTCATACCATATACACTCCACCTCTCTCTCCCCACATCCCCTCCACTCCTCACCCACACCACATACACTCCACTCCTCACTCACGCCACATGCACTACACTCATTACTCATGCTACATGCACTCCATCCCTCATTCACGCAATATGCACTCCAGCCCTCACTCACTCCACATGCACTCCACTCTACTCACGCTTCATGCACTCCACTCCTCACTCATGACATATGCACTCCTTTTCTTACATATGGCACATGCACTCCACTCCTTACTCATGCCATATGTACTCCACTCCTTACTCATGGCATATGCATCCCACTCCTTACTCACGCCTCATAACTCCATTTCTATCTTACGTCACATGCCTCCACGCCTTACTCAAGCCACTTGCACTCCACTCCTCACTCACGTCACATACACTCCACTCCACACTCACGTCACATGCCTCCACTCTTCACTCATGCCACATACCTCCATTCCTCACATACGCATATGCACTCCACTCCTAACTCACGCCACATGCACTCCACTCCTCACTAATGTCATTTGCCTCCACTCCTCACTCACGCCACGCACTCCACCTCTCACTCACGCCACATGCATTCTACTCCTCGCCCACGCCACATGCACTCCACTTCTCACTCACGACACATGCACTCCACTTTTTACTCACACCACAAGCACTCCACCCCTCACTCACGCCACATGCGCTCCACCCCTAACTTAAGCCACATGCTCTCCACTTCTTACTCACGCCACATGCACTCCACTCCTTACTCATGCCACATGCACTCCACCCCTAACTCACGCCACATGCACTCCACTCCATACTCATTCCACATACACTACACTCCTCACTCACGCCTCATATATCCACTCCTCACCCACACCAAATGCACTCCACTCCTCACTCACGCCACATGCACTCGACTCATCAGTTACGTCACATGCCTCCACTCCCCACTCACGCCACATACCTCCACTCCTCACTCACTCCACATGCACTCCAATCCTTACTTACGTCAGTTGCCTCCACTCCTCACTCACGACACATGCAATCCTCTCTCTACTCATGCCACAGGCACTCCACTTCTCACTCACGCCACATGCACTCCACTCCTCACTCACCCCGCATGCACACCACTCCTTACGCATACCACTTGTACTCGACTCCTCACTCACACCACATGCACTCCACTCCTCACTCATCGCCACATTAACTCCACTCCTCACTCCCGCCACATGAACTCTAGTCCTCACTCACGTCACATGTCTCCACTCCTCACTCACGCCACATACCTCCACTTCTCACTCGCGCCACATACGCTCCACTACTCACTTACGCCACATGCACTCCACTCCTCACTCACGCTACATGCAATCGACTCCTAACACACGCCACATGCACTCCACTCCTCAATCATGCTACATGGACTGTACTCCTTACTCAAGCCACATGCACTCCACCCCTACAAACACGCCACATTCACTCCAGTCCTTTCTCACGCCACATGCACTCCACTCCTCACTCCACATGCATCCATTCCTCACTTTCGCCACATACCTCCACTCCTCACTCATGCCACATGCACTCCACTCCTCACTCACCCCACATGCCCACCACTCCTTACGCATGCCATATGCACTTCACTCTTCACTCACGCCACATGGACTCTACTCCATACTAATTCCACATACGCTCCACTCCTCACTCACGCCACATGCACTCTACTTCTCACTCGCGTCACATGCCTCCACTCCTC
The DNA here is from genome assembly GCF_036320965.1 of Panulirus ornatus. Taxonomy (NCBI): domain Eukaryota; kingdom Metazoa; phylum Arthropoda; class Malacostraca; order Decapoda; family Palinuridae; genus Panulirus; species Panulirus ornatus. Next base: position 44,212,066 of record NC_092233.1, read on the forward strand.
ATTAACGCCACATGCCTCCAATCCTCACTCCCATGACATGCACACCACTCCTTACTAATGGCACATGCACTCCACTCCTTACTCACGCCACATGCACTCCACTTCTCACTCAAGCCACATGCACTCTACTCCATGCTCACGCCACATGAACTCCACTTCTTACTCACGCCACATGCACTCCACTCCTTACTCACGCCATATGCACCCCACCCCTCTGTCACGCCACATGCACTCCACCCCTAACTCACGCCACATGCACTCCACTCCTCACTCACGCTACACGCATTCCACTCCTTACTCATTCCATATCCACTCCACTCCACACTCACACCACATGCACTCCCCTCCTCATTCACGCCACATGGACTCCACTCCATACTTATTCCACATACAATCCACTCCTCATTCACGCCACATGAACTCCATTCCTCACTCACACCACATGCACTCCACTCCGTACTCACGCCATATGCACTCCACTCATCACTCACGTTACATACCACCACTCCCCACCCAGGCCACATACCTCCACTCCTCACTCACTCCCGATGCACTCCAATCCTTACTCACGCCACATGCGCTGCAATCCTTCCTCATGCCATATGCACTCCACTCTTCACTGACGCCACATGCACTTCACTCCTCACTCACCCCACATGCACACCACACCTTACGCATACCAAATGTACTCCACTCCTCACCCACGCCACATGCACTCCACTCCTCACTCATCACCCCATTCATTCCACTCTTCACTCACACCACATGCAATCATCTCCTCACTCACGTCAAATGCCTCCAGTCCTAACTTTCTACACATACCTCAACTTCTCACTCCACTTCTCACTCACGCCACATGCACTTCACTCCTCACTCACGCCACATGCGCTCCACTCCTCACTCACGCCACATGCGCTCCACTCCTCACTCACGCCACATGCACTCCACTCCTTACGCATACCACATGCACCCCACTCCTCACTCACGTCACATGCCTCCACTCCTCACTCACACCACCAACCTCCACTTCTCACTCACGCCACATGCACTCCACTCCTCGCTCACGCAACATACACTACACTCCTTACTCACACAACATGCATTCTACTTTTTACTCATGCCACATGCACTCCAATCCTTACCCATGCCACATCACTCTACTCCCCACTCACGCCACATGCACTCCACCCCTCACTCACGCCACATGCACTCCACTCCTCACTCACGTCACATGCCTTCACTCCTCATTCACGCCACATGCCTCTAATCCTCACTCCCATGATATGCACTCCACTCCTTACTCATGGCACATGCACTCCCTCCTTACTCACGCCACATGCACTCCACTCTTCACTCACACAACATGCACTCTACTCCTTTCTCATGCCACATGCACTCCACTCCTTACGCATACCACATGCACTCCACTCTTCAGTCGCGTTACATGTCTCCAAGGTTCACTCTTGCAACATACCTCCATTCCTCACTTACGCATATGCACTCCATTCTTTGCTCAGGTCATATGCCTCCCTTCCTCACTCATGCCACATGCACTTCACTCCTTACTCACGCCACATGTACTCCACCCCTAACTCACGCCACATGCACTCCACTCCTCACTCACACCACATGCACTCCACTCCTTACTCATGCCACATACAATCCACTCCGCACTCACGCCACATGCACTCCATTCCTCACTCACACCATATGCACTCTACTCCTTACTCACACCATATGCACTCTACTCATCACTCACATCACATGCCTTCACTCCCCACTCACCTCTCATACCTCCACTCGTCACTCACTCCACATGCACTCCAATCCTTACACACGTCACTCGCCTCCACTCTTCACTCACGCCACATGCACTCCACCTCTCACTTACGCCACATACACTCCACCCCTAACTCACACCACATGCACTCCACTCCTCACTCACGCCACATGCACTCCACTCCTCACTCATGCCACATGCACTCCACTCCCCACTAACGCCACGAGCACTCCATTCCTCACTCACACCACATGCACTACACTCCTTACTCATGCCATATGCACTCCAATCATCACTCACTTCACATGCCTCCACTCCCCACTTACGCCTCATACCACCACTCCTCACTTACTCCACATGCACTCCAATCCTCACTCACGCCACTCCTCACTCACGCCACATGCACTCCACTCCTCACTCACGCCACATGCACTCCACTCCTTACTCACGCCACATGCACTCCACTCCCCACTCACTCCACATGCACTCCAATCCTCACTCACGCCACTCCTCACTCACGCCACATGCACTCCACTCCTCACTCACGCCACATGCACTCCACTCCTTACTCACGCCACATGCACTCCACTCCTTACTCACGCCACATGCACTCCACTCCTTACTCACGCCACATGCACTCCACTCCTTACTCACGCCACATGCACTCCAATCCTCACTCACGCCACATGCACTCCTACAAACCTTACACAAGGTCATGCGAACATTCCATAAAACTATACCTTGAAACTCATACAAATAAATCTGGTAGATTTGGCTATCAAAAGAATATATTAAAACAGTCAATTTTCTCTTTTCTTATCTCACAAGTATTAAAGGTGTAGTAACACAGTAAACACACCTCCACATGTTGTGTTCATAGCAACTGTTACTTAAATTATTTGAGCCTTTCCTTGGGTTCCTCCCCATTACATAGTTCACAGAAACGTATCACTTTAAAGGCCAGTGAGGGGCCATGTTTAAACACCAGCGATCACCATGATACATAGACCAGTTATTACTCACGTTCCACTCCTGAGTTGTAGTTGGCACTATCACTACACCATCATTAGTTCTGCACTTAAGAATAACATAACGTCGCAGGAGAACGTCAAGTTGCCTTACCATACCTAAACCAGGTCTGCCGCCAAATTCTCCACACCCTGAACGCCTTGGTGAATTTTACTGTCCTTGGTTGCATGTATTCAGTAATACGACCAGGTTTCCGTCACCAACCACACAGTCCGCCGGAACGCCACATACACCAACGCGCGCCAAATTTCAATCACTCACTCACGCTAATTCATATATATATATATATATATATATATATATATATATATATATATATATATATATATATATATATATATATATATATATATATATATATATATATATATATATATATATATATATATATATATATATATATATATATCCCTGGGGATAGGGGAGAAAGAATACTTCCCACGCATTCCTCACATGTCGTAGAAGGCGAATAAAGAGGACGGCAGCGGGGTGCTACAAACCCTCCCCTCCTTGTATGTTAACTTTCTAAAAGGGAAAACAGAAGGAGTCACGCGGGGAGTGCTCATCCTCCTCGAAGGCTCACATTGGGGTGTCTAAATGTGTGTGGATGTAACCAAGATGAGAAAAAAGGAGAAATAGGTAGTATGTTTGAGGAAAGGAACCTGGATGTTTTGACTCTGAGTGACACGAAGTTCAAGGATAAAGAGGAAGAGTGGTTTCGGAATGTCTTGTGAGTAAAGTCAGGGGTTAGTGAGAGGACAAGAGCAAAGGAAGGAGTAGCACTACTCCTGAAACAGGGGTCGTGGAACTATGTGATAGAGTGTAAGAAAGTAAACTCTAGATTGACATGGGTAAAACTGAAAGTGGATGGAGAGAGATGGGTGATTATTGGTGCATATGCACCTGGGCATGAGAAGAAAGATCATGAGAGGCAAGTGTTTTGGGAGCAGCTGAGTGAGTGTGTTAGTAGTTTTGATGCACGAGACCGGATTATAGTGATGGGTGATTTGAATGCAAAGGTGAGTAATGTGGCAGTTGAGGGAAAAATTGGTGTACATGCGGTGTTCAGTGTTGTAAAGGGAAATGGCGAAGAGCTTGTAGATTTATGTGCTGAAAAAGGACTGGTGATAGGGAATACCTGGTTTAGAAAGAGAGATATACATAAGTATACGTGTGTAAGTAGGAGAGATGGCCCGAGAGCGTTATTGGATTACGTGTTAATTGATAGGCGCGCGAAAGAGAGACTTTTGGATGTTAATGTGCTGAGAGGTGCAACTGGAGGGATATCTGATCGTTAACTGGTGGAAGCGAAGGTGAAGATTTGTGGAGGTTTTCAGAAAAGAAGAGAGAACGTTGGGGTGAAGAGAGTGGTGAGAGTAAGTGAGCTTGGGTAGGAGACTTGTGTGAGACTGAGGACAGAATGGAAAAAGGCGAGAACAAAGGAGGTAAAGGGAGTGGAGGAGGAATGGGATGTATTTAGGGAAGCAGTGATGGCTTGTGCAAAAGATGCTTGTGGCATGAGAAGCGTGGGATTTGGGCTGATTAGAAAGGGTAGTGAGTAGTAGGATGAAGAAGTAAGATTATTAGTGAAAGAGGAGAGAGAGGCATTTGGACGATTTTTGCAGGGAAATAATGCAAATAACTGGGAGATGTATAAAAGAAAGAGGCAGGCGGTCAAGAGAAAGGTGCAAGAGGTGAAAAAGAGGGCTAATGAGAGTTGGGGTGAGAGTGTATCATTAAATTTTAGGGAGAGTAAAAAGATGTTTTGGAAGGAGGTAAATAAAGTGCGTAAGACAAGGGAATCAATGGGAACTTCAGTGAAGGGGGCTAATGGGGAGGTGATAATAAGTAGTGGTGATGTGAGAAGGAGATGGAGTGAGTATTTTGAAGGTTTGTTGAATGTGTTTGATGAGAGAGTGGCAGATATAGGGTGTTTTGGTCGAGGTGGTGTGCAAAGTAAGAGGGTTAGGGAGAATGATTTGGTAAACAAAGAAGTAGTGAAAGCTTTGTGGAAGATGAAAGCCGGCAAGGCGGCGGGTTTGGATGGTATTGCAGTGGAATTTATTAAGAAAGGGGGTGACTGTATTGTTGACTGGTTGGTAAGGTTATTTAATGTATGTATGACTCATGGCGAGGTGCCTGAAGATTGGCGGAATGCTTGCATAGTGCCATTGTACAAAGGCAAAGGGGATAAAAGTGAGTGCTCAAATTACAGAGGCATAAGTTTGTTGAGTATTCCTGGTAAATTATATGGGAGGGTATTGATTGAGAGGGTGAAGGCATGGACAGAGCATCAGATTGGGGAAGAGCACTGAGATTTCAGAAGTGGTAGAGGATTTGTGGATCAGGTGTTTACTTTGAAGAATGTATGTGAGAAATACTTAGAAAAGCAAATGGATTTGTATGTAGCATTTATGGATCTGGAGAAGGCATATGATAAGAGTTGATAGAGATGCTCTGTGGAAAGTATTAAGAATATATGGTGTGGGAGGCAAGTTGTTAGAAGCAGTGAAAAGTTTTTATCGAGGATGTAAGGCATGTATACGTGTAGGAAGAGAGGAAAGTGATTGGTTCTCAGTGAATGTAGGTTTGCGGCAGGGGTGTGTGATGTCTTCATGGTTGTTTGGTTTGCTTATGAATGGGGTTTTAGGGAGGTGAATGCAAGAGTTTTGGAAAGAGGGGCAAGTATGCAGTCTATTGTGGATGAGAGAGCTTGGGAAGTGAGTCAGTTGTTGTTCGCTGATGATACATCGCTGGTGGCTGATTCGTGTGAGAAACTGCAGAAGCTGGTGACTGAGATGGTAAAGTGTGTGAAAGAAGAAAGCTGAGAGTAAATGTGAATAAGAGCAAGATTATTAGGTACAGTAGGGTTGAAGGACAAGTCCATTAGGAGGAAAGTTTGAATGAAGAAAAACTGGAGAAAGAGAAGTGTTTTAGATATCTGGGAGTGGATATGGCAGCGGATGGAACCATGTAGAAGCGGAAGTGAATCATAGGGTGGGGGAGCGGACGGAAGTTCTGGAAGCGTTGAAGAATGTGTGGAAGTCGAGAACATTATCTCGGAACGCAAAAATCGGTACGTTTGAAGGAAGAGTGGTTCCAACAATTTCATATGGTTGCGAGGCGTGGGCTATAGATAGAGTTGTGCAGAGGAGGGTGGATGTGCTGGAAATGAGATTTTTGAGGACAATATGTGGTGTGAGGTGGTTTGATCGAGTAAGTAATAATAGGGTAAGAGAGATGTGTGGTAATAAAAAGAGTGTGGTTGAGTGAGCAGAAGAGGGTGTTTTGAAATGGTTTGGTCACATGGAGAGAATGAGTGAGGAAAGATTGACCAAGAGGATATATGTGTCAGAGGTGGAGGGAACGAGGAGAAGTGGGAGACCAAATTGGAGGTGGAAAGATGGAGTGAAAAAGATTTTGAGTGATCGGGGCCTGAACATGCAGGAGGGTGAAAGGCGTGCAAGGAATAGAGTGAATTGGAACGATGTGGTATACCGTGGTCGACGTGCTGTCAATGGATTGAACCAGGGCATGTGAAGCATCTGGGGTAAACCATGGAAAGTTGTTTGGGGCCTGGATGTGGAAAGGGAGCTGTGGTTTCGGTGCATTATTACATGACAACTAGAGACTGAGTGTGAACGAATGTGGCCTTTGTTGTCTTTTCCTAGCGCTACCTCGCGTACATGAGGGGAGAGGGTGTTGTTATTTCATGTGTGGCGGGGTGGCGATGGGAATGAATAAAGGCAGACAGTATGAATTATGTACATGTGTATATATGTATATGTCTGTGTGTATATATATGTATACGTTGAGATGCATAGGTAAGTATATTTGCGTGTGTGGACGTGTACGTATATACATGTGTATGTGAGTGGGTTTGGGCCATTCTTGTGCTACCTCGCTAACGCGGGAGATAGCGACAAAGCAAAATAAATGAATAAATGATTAATATATATATATATATATATATATATATATATATATATATATATATATATATATATATATATATATATATATATATATATATATATATACTTTCAACTCGCTCCTTTCACACGCTTTTCTACACTCACTCACCAGCCTCTGCATTTTCTCACCCTAATCAGCCAATAGAGCTGTATCATCGACGAACAACAAATGACACACTTCCCAAGCCCTCTCATCCACAACAAACTGCATACTCTCCCTTGTCTCCAAAACTCTTACATTTCCTCCCTAACCACCCCCTCCATAAACAAATTAAACAACCATGGGGACATCACACACCCCTGCCGCAAACCAACATTTACTAGGAACCAATCACTCTCCTCTCTTCCTACTCGTACACATGTCTTACATCCTTGGTAAAAACTTTTCACTGCCTTTAGCAACTTTCCTTCCACACCATATACTCTTAGAATCTTCCTCAAAGTATCTCTATCAACCCATCGTATGCCTTCTCCAGATCCATAAATACCTTACATAAATCCAACTGTTTTTCTAAGAATTTCTCACATACATTCTTCTAATCAAAGACCTGATTCACACATCCTTTACCACTTCTGAAACCACACTGCTCTTCCCCAATCTGATGCTCTGTACATGCCTTCACCCTCTCAATCAATACCCTCTCATATAATTTACCAGGAATACTCAACAAACTTATACCTCTGTAGTTTGAACATTTGCCTTTATCCCCTTTGCCTTTGTACAATGGCACTATGCATGCATTCCGCCAATCCTCAGGCACTTCACCGTGATCCATACATACACTGAATATCCTCACTAACCAGTCAACAATACAGTCTCCCCCTTTTTTTGATAAATTCCACTGCAGTACCATCCAAAACCTACGCCTTTCCGGATTTCATCTTCCGCAAAGCTTTCACTTCCTCTTCCCTCTTTACCAAACCATTCTTCCTCTCACTTCGCACACCACCTCGACCAAAACACCCTATATCTGCCACTCTATCATCACACACATTCAACAAACCTTCAAAATACTCACGCCATCTTCTCACTTCATCACTGCCTGTTATTATGTCTCCACTTGCCCCCTTCACCGATGTTCCATTTGTTCTCTTGTCTTACGCAAGTTATTTACCTCCTTCTAAAACATCTTTTCATTCTATCTAAAGTTTGGTGATATTCTCTGACCCCAACTCTCATTTGCCCTCTTTTTCAACCGTTGCACCTTTCTCTTGACCTCCTGCCGCTTTCTCTTATACATATGCCGATCATGTGTACTTATTCTTTGTAAGTATAGTCCAAACACCTCTCTTTTCTCTTTTACTAACAACCTTGCTTCTTCATTCCACTACTTACTACCCTTTCTAATCTGCCCACATCCCACCTTTCGCATGCCACATGCATCTCTTACACATGCCATCACTGCTTCCCTAAATACATCTCATTCTTTTCCCACTCCCCTCACGTCATTTGCTCTCACCTTTTGCCATTCTGCACTCAATCTCGCCTGATACTTCCTCACACAAGTGTCCTTTCCAAGCTTACCTACTCTCACAACTCTCTTCTCCCCAACATTCTCTCTGTTTTTTTGAAAACTTCTACAAATCTTCTCCTTCGCCTCCACAAGATAATGATCAGACATCCCAACAGCTGCCCCTCTTAGCACATTCGCATCCACAAGTCTCTTTTCTACATGCCTATCATTTAACACGCAATCTAGTAATACCCTTTGACCACATTTCCTACTCGTATACTTATGTATATCTCTTTATAGACCAGATGTTTCCAATCACCAGTCTTATATCAGCACACAAATGTACAAGCTCTTAACGATTTCCATTCACAACACTGAATGGATATATATATATATATATATATATATATATATATATATATATATATATATATATATATATATATATATATATATATATATATATCCCTGGGGATAGGGGAGAAAGAATACTTCCCACGTATTCCCTGCGTGTCGTAGAAGTCGACTAAAAGGGAAGGGAGCGGGGAGCTGGAAATCCTCCCCTCTCATTTTTTTTTTTTTTTAATTTTCCAAAATAAGGAAGAGAAGGGGGCCAGGTGAGGATATTCCCTCAAAGGCCCAGTCCACTGTTCTTAACGCTATCTCGCTAATGCGGGAAATGGCGAATAGTATGAAATAAATAAATAAATATATATATATATATATATATATATATATATATATATATATATATATATATATATATATATCATTTTATATTATACTTTGATGCTGTCTCCCGCGTTAGCGAGGTAGAGCAAGGAAACAGACGAAAGAATGGCCCAACCCATCCACATACACATGAATAAACATAAACACCTACACACGCACATATACATACCTATACATTTAAATGTATACATACACAGGCTTATATACGCATGTACACACTCACACATGCTGCCTTCATCCATTCTCACCGCCACCCGGCCGCACATGAAATGGCACCCCCCCCTCCCACCTGCGCGCGCGAGGTAGCGCTAGGAAAAGACAACAAAGGGCACATTCGTTCACACAGTCTCTAAGTGTCATATGTAATGCACCGATACCAGAGCTGCCTTTCCACATCCAGGCCCAATAAAACTTTCCATGGTTTACCCCAGACTCTTCATTGACAGCACGTCGACCCCGGTATACCACATCGTTCCAATTCACTCTATTCCTTGCACGCCTTTCACCCTCTTGTATATTCAGGCCCCGATCGTTCAAGATCTTTTTCACTCCATCCTTCCACATATATAAGAGGATAGAATTATTGAACCAGGCGAGATCTGATTGTGTACATTAAGTTATAGCGCAAAACAAACAAACACAGACGGATTCAACTAGGAACCAGATGGTCGCTAATGTTGTCATATCTATCTAACCTCTGTAGTATTCTTGACTCCTGTTTGTTATTTCATATGTTGGGAATATCATAGTTTGCAATTAAGTATATACATTATTACTAGAGCGACTATATGGGGGAGGGAGATCATATGTTGGCAACCCCACAGTGTTGATCGGTGCCCGGGGTCACAACGAGGGCTGACCACCATCACAGCCCTCCCGCGGGGGAGCAAGAGGCCACATACGGGCACTCTTGTAATATTGTTTAGCTAGTAAGGAGCAAAGTATCATATTGTAAGAATAATGTAAGGAATTAGTACGTAAAATAACCCGTGGCATGGATCATGAGCATAGCTGTATGTTAATTATAGTAATTCAATTGTACGGGACATGTCATCGTAGCAGTTTCCATATAGGATTACGCCATGTGCAAAAGTTTACTATTTACGGTACTTAATTAAGTACATACAGAGACAATTTCAAATAATGACACCACGAAAATCTATCTTGTAGAAAAGTGACAAAGTGACATAGTGAAGTAATTAATCAGGGAAATTGAAATGATCGCCTTGGCAACCCGATGTAATTTCAAGTTACACAGTAATCAGACGAGACGCAGTGGGTCAGTCAGTCAAGTATCGTGTCTCCTTGCAGACAGTTACCCAGAGCGGGGCGGAGGATAGCATTCCACATCCACTAAGATATCCCGGGAAGCTAACACTCCGATTTGTTACAAAAGGTGTCTTTCTACAGTGTGCATGGCACGCCCACTGTGAGGGTAAAGAGGTAATAATGTGTCTACAAGAGACACTGATAACTTTGATTGCAACAGTACAGCTGGTGAGAGGCGAAGAGTGTAGCTTGTGGGAGGCGAGGAATTGTGAGAGTCGAACAGCTGTAACATTATCAAGGACGTACTTCTGGCGTGATTGACCCAGGGCAGTTGTAGGGAACGCGAGGATGGGCCAACCTGAAGAGAAGACGATGGGCCATTGCTTGGCCAGACACACTCACGACCATAGACCTGGTGGCCGTCCAGCGACTAAAAACCCAACCATGACCATGTGTTACACACTCAAGTGAACTTTCAGCACCAGAGAACGCTGACTATTACCATTTGTGTTAGGATGTATACCGCCACATAATGTGAGCATGCCACATTATGATAATGTGAGTAGTTAGCATGCATGCCGCCACATTATGATAATGTGAGTAGTTAGCATGCATGCCGCCACATTATGATAATGTGAGTAGTTAAATATCTATATCAAATCAACGTCCGCGAACCCATACATATTGATTGTTGACATTGTTGCAACCACTTAGATAATAAGATTCCAATCACTGCGTGATGACGCACATTTAATTGTCAGGTTATGTGTGCCCATGTCATTATATTTAAGTATTAAATGTAAGAAGGTTATTAGTTTTTCCTTAGCCCACAGGAAAATGAGTAGTAGTTAAAGTATGCTTGGCAATCCATTGGCCTAGCTGGGTCATTCATGTCTGAATTAAGTGGTTTTACCTAAACCATGACTAACGGCCCGAAATGGTAATCTCATTTGAACATCAACTATAAAATAATAATCTCTAGTAAGTACTACTAGTAATAATAATGCAACGACAGTATCCTCTTATGTCTCTTTTTCTTCTCAATATATATATATATATATATATATATATATATATATATATATATATATATATATATATATATATATATATATATATATATATATATATATATATATATATATATATATACATATATATATATATATATATATATATATATATATATATATATATATATATATATATATATATATATATATATATATATTAGGAATACCTGGTTTAAAAAGCGAGATATACATAAGTATACTTATGTAAGTAGGAGAGATGGCCAGAGAGCGTTATTGGATTACGTGTTAATTGTCAGGCGTGCGAAAGAGAGACTTTTGGATGTTAATGTGCTGAGAGGTGCAACTGGAGGGATGTCTGATCATTATCTCGTGGAGGCTAAGGTGAAGATTTGTATGGGTTTTCAGAAAAGAAGAGTGAATGTTGGGGTGAAGAGGGTGGTGAGAGTAAGTGAGCTTGAGAAGGAGACCTGTGTGAGGAAGTACCAGGAGAGACTGAGTACAGAATGGAAAAAGGTGAGAACAATGGAAGCAAGGGGAGTGGGGGAGGAATGGGATGTATTTAGGGAATCAGTGATGGATTGCGCAAAAGATGCTTGTGGCATGAGAAGAGTGGGAGGTGGGTTGATTAGAAAGGGTAGTGAGTGGTGGGATGAAGAAGTAAGAGTATTAGTGAAAGAGAAGAGAGAGGCATTTGGACGATTTTTGCAGGGAAAAAATGCAATTGAGTGGGAGATGTATAAAAGAAAGAGACAGGAGGTCAAGAGAAAGGTGCAAGAGGTGAAAAAAAGGGCAAATGAGAGTGGGGGTGAGAGAGTATCATTAAATTTTAGGGAGAATAAAAAGATGTTCTGGAAGGAGGTAAATAAAGTGCGTAAGACAAGGGAGCAAATGGGAACTTCAGTGAAGGGCGCAAATGGGGAGGTGATAACAAGTAGTGGTGATGTGAGAAGGAGATGGAGTGAGTATTTTGAAGGTTTGTTGAATGTGTTTGATGATAGAGTGGCAGATATAGGGTGTTTTGGTCGAGGTGGTGTGCAAAGTGAGAGGGTTAGGGAAAATGATTTGGTAAACAGAGAAGAGGTAGTGAAAGCTTTGCGAAAGATGAAAGCCGGCAAGGCAGCAGGTTTGGGTGGTATTGCAGTGGAATTTATTAAAAAAGGGGGTGACTGTATTGTTGACTGGTTGGTAAGGTTATTTAATGTATGTATGACTCATGGTGAGGTGCCTGAGGATTGGCGGAATGCGTGCATAGTGCCATTGTACAAAGCAAAGGGGATAAGAGTGAGTGCTCAAATTACAGAGGTATAAGTTTGTTGAGTATTCCTGGTAAATTATATGGGAGGGTATTGATTGAGAGGGTGAAGGCATGTACAGAGCATCAGATTGGGGAAGAGCAGTGTGGTTTCAGAAGTGGTAGAGGATGTGTGGATCAGGTGTTTGCATTGAAGAATGTATGTGAGAAATACTTAGAAAAGCAAATGGATTTGTATGTAGCATTTATGGATCTGGAGAAGGCATATGATAGAGTTGATAGAGATGCTCTGTGGAAGGTATTAAGAATATATGGTGTGGGAGGAAAGTTGTTAGAAGCAGTGAAAAGTTTTTATCGAGGATGTAAGGCATGTGTACATGTGGGAAGAGAGGAAAGTGATTGGTTCTCAGTGAATGTAGGTTTGCGGCAGGGGTGTGTGATGTCTCCTTGGTTGTTTAATTTGTTTATGGATGGGGTTGTTAGGGAGGTAAATGCAAGAGTTTTGGAAAGAGGGGCAAGTATGAAGTCTGTTGGGGATGAGAGAGCTTGGGAAGTGAGTCAGTTGTTGTTCGCTGATGATACAGCGCTGGTGGCTGATTCATGTGAGAAACTGCAGAAGCTGGTGACTGAGTTTGGTAAAGTGTGTGGAAGAAGAAAGTTAAGAGTAAATGTGAATAAGAGCAAGGTTATTAGGTACAGTAGGGTTGAGGGTCTAGTCAATTGGAAGGTGAGTTTGAATGGAGAAAAACTGGAGGAAGTGAAGTGTTTTAGATATCTGGGAGTGGATCTGGCAGCGGATGGAACCATGGAAGCGGAAGTGGATCATAGGGTGGGGGAGGGGGCGAAAATTCTAGGGGCCTTGAAGAATGTGTGGAAGTCGAGAACATTATCTCGGAAAGCAAAAGTGGGTATGTTTGAAGGAATAGTGGTTCCAACAATGTTGTATGGTTGCGAGGCGTGGGCTATGGATAAAGTTGTGCGCAGGAGGATGGATGTGCTGGAAATGAGATGTTTGAGGACAATGTGTGGTGTGAGGTGGTTTGATCGAGTGAGTAACTTAAGGGTAAGAGAGATGTGTGGAAATAAAAAGAGCGTGGTTGAGAGAGCAGAAGAGGGTGTTTTGAAGTGGTTTGGGCACATGGAGAGGATGAGTGAGGAAAGATTGACCAAGAGGATATATGTGTCGGAGGTGGAGGGAGCAAGAAGAAGAGGGAGACCAAATTGGAGGTGGAAAGATGGAGTGAAAAAGATTTTGTGTGATCGGGGCCTGAACATGCAGGAGGGTGAAAGGAGGGCAAGGAATAGAGTGATTTATCTATTTATTTATTGATTCATTTATTATACTTTGTCGCTGTCTCCCTCTTTACAGAGGTAGCGCAAGGAAACAGAAGGAAGAATGGCCCAACCCACCCACATACACATGTATGTACATACACTTCCACACAAGCACATATACATACCCATACATCTTAACCTAAACACATATATACACACACAGACATACACACATGTACATAATTAATACTGTCTGCCCTTATTCATTCCCGTCGCCACCCCGCCACACATGAAAAGACAACCTCCTCCCCCCGCATGTGCGCGAGGTAGCGCTAGGAAAAGACAACAAAGGCCACATTCGTTCACACTCAGTCTCTAGCTGTCATGTATAATGCACCGAAACCACAGCTCCCTTTCCACATCCAGGCCCCACAAAACCTTCCATGATTTACCCCAGATGCTTCACATGCCCTGGTTCAATCCACTGACAGCAAGTCGACCCCGGTATACCACATCGTTCCAATTCACTCTATTCCTTGCACGCCTTTCACCCTCCTGCATGTTCAGGCCCCGATCAATCAAAATCTTTTTCACTCCATGCTTCCTCCTACAATTAGGTCTCCTATTTCTCCTCGTTCCCTCCGCCTCTGAAACATATATCCCCTTTGTCAATCTTTCCTCACTCATTCTCTCCATGTGACCAAACCATTTCAAAACACCCTCCTGTGCTCTCTCAACCACACTCTCTTTATTACCACACATCTCTCACCCTTTCATTACTTACTCGATCAAACCGCCACACACCACATATTGTACTCAAACATCTCATTTCCAACACATCCACCCTCCTCCGCACAACTCTTATCTATAGCCCACGCCTCACAGCCATATAACATTGTTGGAACCACTATTCCTTCAAACATACCCATTTTTGCTTTCCAAGATAACGTTCTCGAGTTCCACACATTTTTCAACGCTCCCAGAACTCTCGCCCCCTCCCCCACCATATTTTTCACTTCCGCTTCCATAGTTCTCCCCGCTGCCAAATCCAATCCCAGATATCTAAAACACTTCACTTCCTCCAGATTTTCTCCATTCAAACTTATCTCCCAATTGACTTGTCCCTCAACCCTACTGTACCTAATAACCTTGCTCTTATTCACATTTACTCTCAGCTTTCTTCTTTCACACACTTTACCAAACTCAGTCACCAGATTCTGTAGTTTCTCACCCGAATCAGCCACCAGCGCTGTATCATCAGCGAACAACAACTGACTCACTTCCCAAGCTCTCTCATCCACAACAGGCTGCATACTTGCCCCTCTTTCCAAAACTCTTGCATTCACCTCCCTAACAACCCCATCCATAAACAAATTAAACAACCATGGAGACATCACACACCCCTGCCCCAAACCTACATTCACTGAGAACCAATCACTTTCCTCTCTTCCTACACATACACATGCCTTACTTCCTCGATAAATACTTTTCACTACTTCTAACAGCTTGCCTCCCACACCATATATTCTTAATACCTTCCACAGAGCATCTCTATCAACTCTATCATATGCCTTCTCCAGATCCATAAATGCTACATACAAATCCTTTTGCTTTTCTAAGTATTTCTCACATACTTTCTTCAAAGCAACCACCTGATCAACACATCCTCTACCACTTCTGAAACTACACAGCTCTTCCCCAATCTGATGCTCTGATCCTCTCAATCAATACCATCCCATATAATTTCCCAGGGATACTCAACTAACTTATACCTCTATAATTTGAGCACTCACTTTTATCCCCTTTGCGTTTGTACAATGGCACTATGCAAGCATGCCGCCAATCCTCAGGCACCTCACCATGAGTCATACATACATTAAATAACCTTACCAAACAGTCAACAATACAGTCAACCCCTTTTTTAATAAATTCCACTTCAGTACCATCCAAACCCGCTGCCTTGCCGGCTTTCATCTTCCGCAAAGCTTTTACTACCTCTTCTCTGTTTACCAAATCATTTTCCCTAACCCTCTCACTTTGCACACCACCTCGACCAAAACACCCTATATCTGCCACTCTCTCATCAAACACATTCAACAAACCTTCAAAATACTCACTCCATCTCCTTCTCACATCACCACTACTCGTTATCAACTCCCAATTAGCCACCTTCACCGATGTTCCCATTTGTTCCCTTATCTTACGTACTTTATTTACCTAATTCCAAAACATCTTTTCATTCTCCCTAAATTTAATGATACTCTCTCACCCCAACTCTTATTTGCCCTGTTTTTCACCTCTTGCGCCTTCTCTTGACCTCCTACCTCTTTCTTTCATACTTCTCTCGGTCATTTGCATCATTTCCCTGAAAAAATCGTCCAAATGCCTCTCTTCTCTTTCACTAATAATCTTACTTCTTCATCCCACCACTCACTACCCTTTCTAATCTGCCCACCTCCCACACTTCTCATGCCACAAGCATCTTTTGCGCAAGCCATCACTGCTTCCCTAAATGCATCCCATTCCTCTCCCACTCCCTTTACCTCCTTTGTTCTCACCTTTTTCCATTCTGTACTCAGTCTCTCCTGGTACTTCCTCACACAAGTCTCCTTCCCAAGCTCACTTACTCTCACCACTCTCTTCACCCCAAAATTCTCTCTTCTTCTCTAAAAACCTCTACAAATCTTCACCTTCGCCTCCACAAGACAATGATCAGACATCACTCCATTTGCACCTCTCAGCACATTAACATCCAAAAGTCTCTCTTTCGCGCGACTGTCAATTAACACGTAATCCAATAACGCTCTCTGGCCATCTCTCCTACTTACATACGTATACTTATGTATATCTCTCTTTTTAAACCAGTTATTCCCAATCACCAGTCCTTTTTCAGCACATAAATCTACAAGCTCTTCACCATTTCCATTTACAACACTAAACACCCCATGTATACCAATTATTCCCTCAAATGCCACATTGCTCATCTTTGCATTCAAATCACCCATCACTATAACCAGGTCTCGTGCATCAAAACTACTAACACACTCAATCAGCTACTCCCAAAACACTTGCCTCTCATGATCTTTCTTCTCATACCCAGGCGCATATGCACCAATAATCACCCATCTCTCTCCATAAACTTTCAGTTTTACCCATATCAATCTAGAGTTTACTTTCTTACACTATCACATACTCCCACCACTCCTGTTTCAGGAGTAGTGCTACTCTTTCCCTTGCTCTTGTCCTCTCACTAACCCCTGACTTTACTCCCAAGACGTTCCCAAACCACACTTCCCCTTTACCCTTGAGCTTCGTTTCACTCAGAGCTAAAACATCGAGGTTCCTTTCCTCAAACATACTACCTATCTCTCCTTTTTTCTCATCTTGTTTACATCCACACACATTTAGACACCCCAATGTGAGCCTTCGAGGAGGATGAGCACTCCCCGCGTGACTCCTTCTGTTTCTCCTTTTAGAAAGTTAAAATACACGGAGGGGAGGGTTTCTGGCCCCCCACTCCCATCCCCTTTAGTTGCCTTCTACGACACGTGAGGAATACGTGGGAAGTATTCTTTCTCCCCTATATATATATATATATATATATATATATATATATATATATATATATATATATATATATATATATATATATGTTTTGTTTTTTTTTTTTTTGCTTTGTCGCTGTTTCCCGCGCCTGCGAGGTAGCGCAAGGAAACAGACGAAAGAAATGGCCCAACCCACCCCCACACACATGCACACACACACACACGTCCACATACGCAAACATACACACCCACACATCCCAACGTACACACATATATACACACGCAGACACGCACATATACACACATGCACACAATTCACATTGTCTGCCCCTACTCACCCCCATCGCCACCCCGCCACACACGGAATAACATCCCCCTCCCCCCTCATGTGCGCGAGGCAGCGCCAGGAAAAGACAGCAAAAGCCCCATTCGCTCACACTCAGTCTCCAGCTGTCATGCAAAAATTCCCAAAACCACAGCTCCTTTCCAAATCCAGGCCCCACAGAACTTTCCATGGTTTACCCCAGACGCTCCACATGCCCTCATTCATTCCATTGACAGCACGTCGACCCCGGTATAACACATCGTTCCAATTCACACTATTCCTTGCCCGCCTTTCACCCTCCTGCATATTCAGGCCCCGATCACACAAAATCTTTTTCACTCCATCTTTCCACCTCCAATTTGGTCTCCCACTTCTCGTTCCCTCCACCTCCGACACATATATCCTCTCGGTCAATCTTTCCTCACTCATTCTCTCCATGTGCCCAAACCATTTCAAAACACCCTCTTCTGCTCTCTCAGCCACGCTCTTTTTATTTCCACACATCTCTCTTACCCTTACATTACTTACTCGATCAAACCACCTCACACCACATATTGTCCTCAAACATCTCATTTCCAGCACATCCACCCTCCTGCGCACAACTCTATCCATAGCCCACGCCTCGCAACCATACAACATTGTTGGAACCACTATTCCTTCAAACATACCCATTTTTGCCTTCGGAGATAATGTTCTCGACTTCCACACATTCTTCAAGGCTCCCAGGATTTTCGCCCCCTCCCCCACCCTATGATTTACTTCCGCTTCCATGGTTCCATCCGCTGCCAGATCCACTCCCAGATATCTAAAACACTTTACTTCCTCCAGTTTTTCTCCATTCAAACTTACCTCCCAATAGACTTGACCCTCAACCCTACTGTACCTAATAACCTTGCTCTTATTCACATTACTCTTAACTTTCTTCTTTCACACACTTTACCAAACTCAGTCACCAGCTTCTGCAGTTTCTCACATGAACCAGCCACCAGCGCTATGTCATCAGCGAACAACAACTGACTCACTTCCCAAGCTCTCTCATCCCCAACAGACTGCATACTTGCCCCTCTTTCCAAAACTCTTGCTTTCACCTCCCTAACAACCCCATCCATAAACAAATTATTAAACAACCAAGGAGACATCACACACCCCTGCCGCAAACCTACATTCACTGAGAACCAATTACTTTCCTCTCTTCCTACACGTACACATGCCGTACAACCTCGATAAAAACTTTTCACTGCTTCTAACAACTTGCCTCCAACACCATATATTCTTAATACCTTCCACAGAGCATCTCTATCAACTCTATCATATGCCTTCTCCAGATCCCTAAGTGCTACATACAAATCCATTTGCTTTTCTAAGTATTTCTCACATACATTCTTCAAAGCAAACACTTGATCCACACATCCTCTTCCACTTCTGAAACCACACTGTTCTTCCCCAATCTGATGCTCTGTACATGCCTTCACCCTCTCAGTCAATACCCTCCCATATAATTTACCAGGAATACTCAACAAACTAATACCTCTGCAATTTGAGCACTCACTCTTATCTCCTTTGCCTTTGTACAATGGCACTATGCAAGCATTCCGCCAATCCTCAGGCACCTCACCATGAATCATACATACATTAAATAACCTTACCAACCAGTCAACAATACAGTCACCCCCTTTTCTAATAAATTCCACTGCAATACCATCCAAACCTGCTGCCTTGCCGGCTTTCATCTTCCGCAAAGCTTTTACTACCTCTCCTCTGTTTATCAAATCATTTTCCCTAACCCTCTCACTTTGCACACCACCTCGACCAAAACACCCTATATCTGCCACTCTGTCATCAAAGACATTCAAGAAACCTTCAAAATACTCACTCCATCTCCTCCTCACATCACCACTACTTGTTATCACCTCCCCATTAGCTCCCTTCACTGAAGTTCCCATTTGCTTCCTTGTCTTACGCACTTTATTTACCTCCTTCCAAAACATCTTTTTATTCTCCCTAAAATTTAATGATATATATATATATATATATATATATATATATATATATATATATATATATATATATATATATATATATATATATATATATATATATATATATTCTTTCTTTCTTTCAAACTATTCGCCATTTCCCGCGTTAGCGAGGTAGCGTTAAGAACACAGGACTGGGTCTTTGAGGGAATATCCTTCTGCGGGAAGGATCGTCAACTACGCACGCGGATAACACTATCTTAGAGTTATTGGATTAGATCAAAGACTAGTATCAAAACTACTTATAATCCAAGAAACAGAGTACAAAATAACAGAAGCACATTAATCAGGCACAAATCATTTACGTTAACACTGAACATGAGTTCAATATTAAAGGTAAGATTTCAAACCAGGAGATCTCATTCCTTTATGACAATTTGACTCTAGTAACATGATTCAAGGTACACTTATTCGTTGGACACTTCTATGACAAGTTACAATACTCTATTACACTCGAAACTAAATGACAGAGGCAGTTCAACACCGTAGAATTTCGTATAGCGCCACTTTACACTGATCTTTGGCAGAAGGGAAACCCACTTACCTGCTGGGCCTGCGGGGTAGAGAGGACTCATGGCCCAGCGGACGCCAGATGTTTTTATTGCAGGGAAGAGCGAGCCAGGAGGGGCCTGTCCCGCCCTGCTGCCCAAGTCTCAGGTGCGATTGGTGAAGGGTGACCCATAGTGCCACTCTTGATTGGCTAAAAGCCTAAGGTCCAGCTGTGACTGGAGGAGGGTGGTTCATAGCGCCACTCCTGCTTGGCTGGAGGGACTTAGGTCCGGCTGTGACTGGAGGAGGGGCTCATAGTGCCACTCCTGGTTGGCTGGAGGGTCTTAGGTCCGGCCCTCATCTTGCCTACGGCCCAACCTCCTCCTGTACCGACGGTAACGACGATATACAGGAAGCCATATCTCCTAGCTGACTTCCTATCTTGACTTCAGTCGTCTGGTGCCTCGGATGGGAGAGAAATGACAGGTTCAAGCGTTGTGGATAACTGGATTGACGACCTAGCATGACCCCTGCTCTTGACCTCGGCCGTCTGGCGCCTCTGGTATGGGAGAGACGACAGGCCTAAGTGTTGAGGGTACCTGAAATGATGACCAGGCTGGGGTAGTGAAACCCAAGCCGAGATAACGGAGGCCTTGGCCCCCTTCTCTGCCATCTTACAACATAGAATATCACTAACACCATAAACACACAAAGGGGCACACATAAGAACATGGGACACACACACACACATGTTCGTAACACTCCCCTCCTTAAAGGAGAAAATTCTTGGAAGAGGAATTTTTTCACCTTAAGAGCGGGATAAACAATCAGCTAACACATTATGTGCGCCAGCAATATGGTGAATATCTAAATTATACTCTTGAAGGAACAAGGCCCACCTAATCAACCTTTGATTCTTATCTCCGAACTTAACATATTTGAGTGGGTGGTGGTCAGTATACACTCTGATAAGATTGCCTGAAGGGCACAAGTATACATGAAAGTGTTGCAGTTCAACTATCAAAGACAAAAGTTCCTTCTCAATGTTGGAATGATTCCTTTGGGCTTGATTGAATTTCTTACTAATATAGCTCACATCATGGTCAACCTTCTCTGCGTCCTCCTGCAAGATCACATCATGGTCAACCTTCTCTGCGTCCTCCTGCAAGATCACATCATGGTCAACCTTCACTGCGTCCTCCTGCAAGATCACATCATGGTCAACCTTCTCTGCGTCCTCCTGCAAGATCACATCATGGTCAACCTTCACTGCGTCCTCCTGCAAGATCACATCATGGTCAACCTTCTCTGCGTCCTCCTGCAAGATCACATCATGGTCAACCTTCTCTGCGTCCTCCTGCAAGAGGACATCACCAACTTCCACATTACTGGCGTCTTCTGCTTACTTGAACGGCTGGTCAAAATCAGGAGCCTGCTTAATAGGACTGTTACAAAGTATGGCCTTTAACTGATGAAAGGCTGTCTCACACTGCTCATTCCAAACATATCTAACATCTTTCTTAAATAAATCTGTTAGAGGGGCCCCAAGTGTTGCAAAATGAACAATGAACATCCTGTAGTATCCAACCATATCCATTAAGCGTCTCAGTTCTGTTATAGATCGGTGGGGCTAGCTCACCTTGACCGATCACAAAGCCCAAATACTGCACCTTGGCCTTCACAAATTCGCATTTGATCCAATTGAGAACAAGGTTAGCTTCGTTAGACTGTCAGAACGTTGTCAAGTCTCTGTAGATGTTCGTCCCAACTCTGACTGTATATCACAATATCATCCAGGTAGACGACACAACCAGGCAGGTCTCTGATGAGGATGTCCATAAGTCGTTGAATTGTGGCATGGGCATTCTTCATGCCAAAAGGCATCACTTTACACTTATAAGTCCGTCCTAACACTACAAAGATACTGATGTCTTGTGCTTTCTCCGTTAATCTAATTTGCCAGTGCCTCTTCCTGAGGTCTAGTTTTGTCAGACAGCGATCATTGCCGACACCATCTATGCAATCTTCTACACGCGGCAGAGGGTAACTATTAGTTCTCGTCACCTCATTAACCCGGCGGTAGTCAATACGGAACCGATATGTCCCTTCGGCCTTGGGTACGAGAGTAACAGGGGACCTCCACTCTGCCTGACATGGCTCAATCAGGTCGTGCTCCAGCATATAGTTTAGCTCTGTGTGAAGGATGGCCGCTCGTTGTGGGCTTACCCGGTTAGGAGCTTGTTTGACGAGTCAAGCATCTCCCACGTCTGCATCATGGCTTGGTCAGGCACATCTCCCACGTCTGCATCATGGCTTGGTCAGGCACATCTCCCACGTCTGCATCATGGCTTGGTCAGGCACATCTCCCACGTCTGCATCATGGCTTGGTCAGGCACATCTCCCACGTCTGCATCATGGCTTGGTCAGGCACATCTCCCACGTCTGCATCATGGCTTGGACAGGCACATCTCCCACGTCTGCATCATGGCTTGGTCAGGCACATCTCCCACGTCTGCATCATGGCTTGGCCAGGCACATCTCCCACGTCTGCATCATGGCTTGGTCAGGCACATCTCCCACGTCTGCATCATGGCTTGGTCAGGCACATCTCCCACGTCTGCATCATGGCTTGGTCAGGCACATCTCCCATGTCTGCATCATGGCTTGGTCAGGCACATCTCCCACGTCTGCATCATGGCTTGGTCAGGCACATCTCCCACGTCTGCATCATGGCTTGGTCAGGCACATCTCCCAAGTCTGCATCATGGCTTGGTCAGGCACATCTCCCACGTCTGCATCATGGCTTGGTCAGGCACATCTCCCACGTCTGCATCATGGCTTGGTCAGGAACATCTCCCACGTCTGCATCATGGCTTGGTCAGGCACATCTCCCACGTCTGCATCATGGCTTGGTCAGGCACATCTCCCACGTCTGCATCATGGCTTGGTCAGGCACATCTCCCACGTCTGCATCATGGCTTGGTCAGGCACATCTCCCACGTCTGCATCATGGCTTGGTCAGGCACATCTCCCACGTCTACATCATGGCTTGGTCAGGCACATCTCCCACGTCTGCATCATGGCTTGGTCAGGCACATCTCCCACGTCTGCATCATGGCTTGGTCAGGCACATCTCCCACGTCTGCATCATGGCTTGGTCAGGCACATCTCCCACGTCTACATCATGGCTTGGTCAGGCACATCTCCCACGTCTGCATCATGGCTTGGTCAGGCACATCTCCCACGTCTGCATCATGGCTTGGTCAGGCACATCTCCCACGTCTGCATCATGGCTTGGTCAGGCACATCTCCCACGTCTACATCATGGCTTGGTCAGGCACATCTCCCACGTCTGCATCATGGCTTGGTCAGGCACATCTCCCACGTCTGCATCATGGCTTGGTCAGGCACATCTCCCACGTCTGCATCATGGCTTGGTCAGGCACATCTCCCACGTCTACATCATGGCTTGGTCAGGCACATCTCCCACGTCTGCATCATGGCTTGGTCAGGCACATCTCCCACGTCTACATCATGGCTTGGTCAGGCACATCTCCCACGTCTGCATCATGGCTTGGTCAGGCACATCTCCCACGTCTGCATCATGGCTTGGTCAGGCACATCTCCCACGTCTGCATCATGGCTTGGTCAGGCACATCTCCCACGTCTGCATCATGGCTTGGTCAGGCACATCTCCCACGTCTGCATCATGGCTTGGTCAGGCACATCTCCCACGTCTGCATCATGGCTTGGTCAGGCACATCTCCCACGTCTGCATCATGGCTTGGTCAGGCACATCTCCCACGTCTGCATCATGGCTTGTGAGCGAGGTCTGTCCAGGTATGCTTCGGAAAACCTCCGGGTGTTTTGACGGCAGGGCAGACATTTGCACACGTTGTTTCTCCGTTAGATGCAAAAGTTTTGTCTCCCACTTCCCGTCCGCGCCTCCGTCCGGTTCCCAGGTCTCCAAGGCACCCGCAGCTGGGTCGTCGTCCTCGTCACATATAGTTACCACTGGACGTTGGATGATGCAGACTGGCAGAGTCGATTCCAAAGGGGGAGCATCACGATTGGAATATGGCTTAAGCATGTTAACGTGGCATAATCTCCGACCTCTGCGCCTGTCGGGGGTAGAGACAAGGCAATTTGAATCTCCTACACTCCTGATGATGGTGTAGGGACCCTGGAAACGGGCAGCCAGGGGTTGTCCTGGCTCCGGTAGTAGAAGCAACACCTCGTCGCCCGCCTCAAACCTTCTCAATCGAGATCGTTTGTCATACCATCTCTTCATTCGTACCTGGATCTCTGTTAGATTCTTCCGACCGGGTTCCCAACACCTCTGGAGTTTCTCCTTTAACTCGCTAACGGAGTCCGACAGGCCGACACTCTCACTCAAGTTGAGCCACACGTCTTTCAGTAACTTAAGAGGCCCTCGGACCTCGTGGGCAAACATCAGCTCAAAGGCAGAGAAACCTAGAGATTCATTTGGCACTTCTCTCGTGGCGAAGAGAAGAAATGGGAGTCCCTTATCCCAGTCCTTAGTGTTGTCAGCACAATACTTCTTTATCATGGACTTCAGGGTGGAATGGTAACGTTCCAGTGCTGCCTGGCTCTGAGGGTGGTAAGCAGTGGAGGTAATCTTACCGATACCCAGCTCCCTCAGGGTTTGGTGAAAAGTCCTGGACATGAAATTGGATCCCCGATCAGATTGCACCTCTTTGGGAAGTCCAAATTTTGTGAAGAAGCTAAGCAGCTCCCGGACAACAGTCTTGGCATTCATGCTTCTCAACGGTATTGCTTCGGGATATCTCGTGGCCATATCAATAATACTTAAAATGTAACAGTGGCCAGAGGAGGTTCTTGGCAATGGGCCCACAATGTCAACTATGACCCGGTCAAACGGAGCTTCAAGCGGGGCAATAGGAACTAAGGTGGCAGCCTTAAGCTTCTGATTAGGTTTTCCCATCACTTGACATGTATGACACGTCATTACGTACTGAGCGACATCCCGGCGGACACCAGGCCAATATACATTCCGCCACACTCGGTCCAGGGTCTTCCTCACCCCTAAATGACCGGCGAAATTTGAGTCATGCGCCAGCTTCAAAATTGCCTTTCTATAGGGACGTGGCACCACAACGTGGTGGACTGCCTGCCATTCTTCGTCTTCCCATTACATGACACCGGACACTATTTCCTCATATATATATATATATATATATATATATATATATATATATATATATATATATATATATATATATATATATATATATATATATATATATATATATATATATATATATATATGAGGAGATAGGGGAGAAAGAATACTTCCCACGCATTCCTCACGCGTCGTACAAGGCGACTAAAGGGGACGGGAGCGGGGGCCAGAAACCCTCCCCTCCTTGTATTTTAACTTTCTAAAAGGGGAAACAAGGAGTCACGCGAGGAGTGCTCATCCTCCTCGAAGGCTCAGATTAGGGTGTCTAAATGTGTGTGGATGTAACCAAGATGAGAAAAAAGGAGAGATAGGTAGTATGTTTGAGGAAAGGAACCTCGATGTTTTGGCTCTGAGTGAAACGAAGCTCAAGGGTAAAGGGGAAGAGTGGTTTGGGAATGTCTTGGGAGTAAAGTCAGGGGTTAGTGAGAGGACAAGAGCAAGGGAAGGAGTAGCACTACTCATGAATCAGGAGTTGTAGGAGTATGTGATAGAGTGTAAGAAAGTAAATTCTAGATTGATATGGGTAAAACTGAAAGTTGATGGAGAGAGATGGGTGATTATTGGTGCATATGCACCTGGGCATGAGAAGAAAGATCATGAGAGGCAAGTGTTTTGGGAGCAGCTGAATGAGTGTGTTAGTGGTTTTGATGCACAAGCCCGGGTTATAGTGATGGGTGATTTGAATGCAAAGGTGAGTAATGTGGCAGTTGAGGGAATAATTGGTATACATGGAGTGTTCAGTGTTGTAAATGGAAATGGTGAAGAGCTTGTAGATTTATGTGCTGAAAAAGGACTGGTGATTGAGAATACCTGGTAGAAAAAGCGAGATATGCATAAGTATACGTATGTAAGTAGGAGAGGTGGCCAGAGAGCGTTATTGCATTACGTGTTACTTGATGACGCACGAAAGAGAGACTTTTGGATGTTAATGTGCTGAGAGGTGCAACTGGACGGATGTCTGATCATTATCTTGTGGAGGCGAAGGTGAAGATTTGTGGGGGTTTTCAGGAAAGAAGAGAGAATGTTGGGGTGAAGAGAGTGGTGAGAGTAAGTGAGCTTGGGAAGGAGACTTGTGTGAGAAAGTACCAGGAGAGACTGAGTACAGAATGGAAAAAGGTGAGAACAAAGGAGGTAAGGGGAGTGGGGGAGGCATGGGATGTATTTAGGGAAGCAGTGATGGAATGCGCAAAAGATGCTTGTGGCATGAGAAACGTGGGAGGTGGGTTGATTAGAAAAGGTAGTGAGTGGTGGGATGAAGAAGTAAGATTATTAGTGAAAGAGAAGAGAGAGGCATTTGGACGATTTTTGCAGGGAAAAAATGCAAATGAGTGGGAGAGGTATAAAAGAAAGAGGCAGGAGGTCAAGAGAAAGGTGCAAGAGGTGAAAAAGAGGGCAAATGAGAGTTGGGGTGAGAGGGTATCATTAAATTTCAGGGAAAATAAAAAGATGTTTTGGAAGGAGGTAAATAAAGTGCGTAAGACAAGGGAGCAAATGGAAACTTCAGCGAAGGGGGCTGATGGGGAGGTGATAACAAGTAGTGGTGATGTGAGAAGGAGATAGAGTGAGTATTTTGAAGGTTTGTTGAATGTGTTTGATGATAGAGTGGCAGACATAGGGTGTTTGGGTCGAGGTGTAGTGCAAAGTGAGAGGGTTAGGGAAAATGATTTAGTAAATAGAGAAGAGGTAGTAAAAGCTTTACGGAAGATAAAAGCCGGCAAGGCAGCAGGTTTGGATGGTATTGCAGTGGAATTGATTAAAAAAGGGGGTGACTTTATTGTTGACTGGTTGGTAAGGTTATTTAATGTATGTATGATTCATGGTGAGGTGCCTGAGGATTGGCGGAATGCTTGCATAGTGCCATTGTACAAAGGCAAAGGGGATTAGAGTGAGTGCTCAAATTACAGAGGTATAAGTTTGTATAGTATTCCTGGGAAATTATATGGGAGGGTATTCATTGAGGGGGTGAAGGCATGTACAGAGCATCAGATTGGGGAAGAGCAGTGTGGTTTCAGAAGTGGTAGAGGATGTGTGGATCAAATGTTTGCTTTGAAGAATGTATGTATGAAATACTTAGAAAAACAAATGGATTTGTATATAGCACTTATGGATCTGGAGAAGGCATATGATAGAGTTGATAGAGATGCTCTGTGGAAGGTTTTAAGAATATATGGTGTGGGAGGCAAGTTGTTAGGAGCAGTGAAAAGTTTTTATCAAGGATCTAAGGCATGTGTACGTGTAGGAAGAGAGGAAAGTGATTGGTTCTCAGTGAATGTAGGTTTGCGGCAGGGGTGTGTGATGTCTCCTTGGTTGTTTAATATGTTTATGGATGGGGTTGTTAGGGAGGTGAATGCAAGGGTTTTGGAAAGAGGGGCAAGTATGCAGTCTGTTGTGGATGAGAGAGCTTGGGAAATGAGTCAGTTGTTGCTCGCTGATGATACAGCGCTGGTGGCTGATTCATGTAAGAAACTGCAGAAGCTGGTGACTGAGTTTGGTTAAAGTGTGTGAAAGAAGAAAGTTAAGAGTAAATGTGAATAAGAGCAAGGTTATTAGGTACAGTAGGGTTGAGGGTAAAGTCAATTGGGAGGTAAGTTTGAATGGAGAAAAACTGGAGGAAGTAAAGTGTTTTAGATATCTGGTAGTGGATCTGTCAGCGGATGGAACCATGGAAGAGGAAGTGAATCATAGGGTGGGGTAGGAGGCGAAAATTCTGGGAGCCTTGAAGAATGTTTGGAAGTCGAGAACATTATCTCGGAAAGCAAAAATGGGTATGTTTGAAGGAATAGTGGTTCCAACAATGTTGTATGGTTGCGAGGCGTGGGCTATGGATAGAGTTGTGCGCAGGAGGGTGGATGTGCTGGAAATGAGATGTTTGAGGACAATATGTGGTGTGAGGTGGTTTGATCGAGTAAGTAATGTAAGGGTAAGAGAGATGTGTGGAAATAAAAAGAGTGTGGTTGAGAGAGCAGAAGAGGGTGTTTTGAAATGGTTTGGCCACATGGAGAGAATGAGTGAGGAAAGATTGACAAAGAGGATATATGTGTCAGAGGTGGAGGGAACGAGGAGAAGTGGGAGACCAAATTGGAGGTGGAAGGATGGAGTGAAAAAGATTTTGAGTGATCGGGGCCTGAACATGCAGGAGGGTGAAAGGCGTGCAAGGAATAGAGCGAATTGGAACGATGTGGTATACCGGGGTCGACGTGCTGTCAATGGATTGAACCAGGGCATGTGAAGCGTCTGGGGTAAACCATGGAAAGTTCTGTGGGGCCTGGATGTGGAAAGGGAGCTTGGGTTTCGGTGCATTATTACATGACAGCTAGAGACTGAGTGTGAACGAATGGGGCCTTTGGTGTCTTTTCCTAGCGCTACCTCGCACACATGTGGGGGGAGGGGGTTGTTATTCTATGTGTGGAGAGGTGGCGATGGAAACAAATACAGGCAGACAGTATGAATTATGTACATGTGTACATATGTATATGTCTGTGTGTGTATATATATGTGTACATTGAGATGTATAGGTATGTATATTTGCGGGTGTGGACGTTTATGTATATACATGTGTATGTGGGCGGGTTGGGCCATTCTGTCATCTGTTTCCTTGCGCTACCTCGCTAACGCGGGAGACAGCGATAAAGCAAAGCAAATATATATATATATATATATATATATATATATATATATATATATATATATATAATATATTATATATATATATATATATATATATATATATATATATATATATTATATATATATATATATATATATATATATATATATATATATATATATATTTTTTTTTTTTTTTTTTTTTTTTTTTTTTTTTTTTTTTTTTACTTTGTCGCTGTCTCCCGCGTTTGCGAGGTAGCGCAAGGAAACAGACGAAAGAAATGGCCCCCCCCCCATACACATGTATATACATACGTCCACACACGGAAATATACATACCTACACAGCTTTCCATGGTTTATTCCAGACGCTTCACATGCCTTGATTCAATCCACAGACAGCACGTCAACCCCGGTAAACCACATCGCTCCAATTCACTCTATTCCTTGCCCTCCTTACACCCTCCTGCATGTTCAGGCCCCGATCACACAAAATTCTTTTTCACTCCATCTTTCCACCTCCAATTTGGTCTCCCTCTTCTCCTCGTTCCCTCCACCTCCGACACATATATCCTCTTGGTCAATCTTTCCTCACTCATTCTCTCCATGTGCCCAAACCATTTCAAAACACCCTCTTCTGCTCTCTCAACCACGCTCTTTTTATTTCCACACATCTCTCTTACCCTTACGTTACTTACTCGATCAAACCACCTCACACCACACATTGTCCTCAAACATCTCATTTCCAGCACATCCATCCTCCTGCGCACAACTCTATCCATAGCCCACGCCTCGCAACCATACAACATTGTTGGAACCACTATTCCTTCAAACATACCCATTTTTGCTTTCCGGGATAATGTTTGAGGAAAGGAACCTGGATGTTTTGGCTCTGAGTGAAACGAAGCTCAAGGGGAAAGGGGAAGAGTGGTTTGGAAATGTCTGGGAGTGAAGTCAGGGGTTAGTGAGAGGACAAGAGCAAGGAAGGAGTAGCAATACTCCTGAAACAGGAGTTGTGGGAGTATGTGATAGAGTGTAAGAAAGTAAATTCTAGATTGATATGGGTAAAACTGAAAGTTGATGGAGAGAGATGGGTGATTATTGGTGCATATGCACCTGGGCATGAGAAGAAAGATCATGAGAGGCAAGTGTTTTGGGAGCAGCTGAATGAGTGTGTTAGTGGTTTTGATGCACAAGCCCGGGTTATAGTGATGGGTGATTTGAATGCAAAGGTGAGTAATGTGGCAGTTGAGGGAATAATTGGTATGCATGGGGTGTTCAGTGTTGTAAATGGAAATGGTGAAGAGCTTGTAGATTTATGTGCTGAAAAAGGACTGGTGATTGAGAATACCTGGTTTAAAAAGCGAGATATGCATAAGTATACGTATGTAAGTAGGAGAGGTGGCCAGAGAGCGTTATTGCATTACGTGTTACTTGATGACGCACGAAAGAGAGACTTTTGGATGTTAATGTGCTGAGAGGTGCAACTGGACGGATGTCTGATCATTATCTTGTGGAG
This sequence comes from Panulirus ornatus, assembly GCF_036320965.1. NCBI lineage: Eukaryota > Metazoa > Arthropoda > Malacostraca > Decapoda > Palinuridae > Panulirus > Panulirus ornatus. Next base: position 44,242,608 of record NC_092233.1, read on the forward strand.
GCGAAGGTGAAGATTTGTGGGGGTTTTCAGGAAAGAAGAGAGAATGTTGGGGTGAAGAGAGTGGTGAGAGTAAGTGAGCTTGGGAAGGAGACTTGTGTGAGAAAGTACCAGGAGAGACTGAGTACAGAATGGAAAAAGGTGAGAACAAAGGAGGTAAGGGGAGTGGGGGAGGCATGGGATGTATTTAGGGAAGCAGTGATGGAATGCGCAAAAGATGCTTGTGGCATGAGAAACGTGGGAGGTGGGTTGATTAGAAAAGGTAGTGAGTGGTGGGATGAAGAAGTAAGATTATTAGTGAAAGAGAAGAGAGAGGCATTTGGACGATTTTTGCAGGGAAAAAATGCAAATGAGTGGGAGAGGTATAAAAGAAAGAGGCAGGAGGTCAAGAGAAAGGTGCAAGAGGTGAAAAAGAGGGCAAATGAGAGTTGGGGTGAGAGGGTATCATTAAATTTCAGGGAAAATAAAAAGATGTTTTGGAAGGAGGTAAATAAAGTGCGTAAGACAAGGGAGCAAATGGAAACTTCAGCGAAGGGGGCTGATGGGGAGGTGATAACAAGTAGTGGTGATGTGAGAAGGAGATAGAGTGAGTATTTTGAAGGTTTGTTGAATGTGTTTGATGATAGAGTGGCAGACATAGGGTGTTTGGGTTGAGGTGTAGTGCAAAGTGAGAGGGTTAGGGAAAATGATTTAGTAAATAGAGAAGAGGTAGTAAAAGCTTTACGGAAGATAAAAGCCGGCAAGGCAGCAGGTTTGGATGGTATTGCAGTGGAATTGATTAAAAAAGGGGGTGACTTTATTGTTGACTGGTTGGTAAGGTTATTTAATGTATGTATGATTCATGGTGAGGTGCCTGAGGATTGGCGGAATGCTTGCATAGTGCCATTGTACAAAGGCAAAGGGGATTAGAGTGAGTGCTCAAATTACAGAGGTATAAGTTTGTATAGTATTCCTGGGAAATTATATGGGAGGGTATTGATTGAGGGGGTGAAGGCATGTACAGAGCATCAGATTGGGGAAGAGCAGTGTGGTTTCAGAAGTGGTAGAGGATGTGTGGATCAAATGTTTGCTTTGAAGAATGTATGTATGAAATACTTAGAAAAGCAAATGGATTTGTATATAGCACTTATGGATCTGGAGAAGGCATATGATAGAGTTGATAGAGATGCTCTGTGGAAGGTTTTAAGAATATATGGTGTGGGAGGCAAGTTGTTAGGAGCAGTGAAAAGTTTTTATCAAGGATCTAAGGCATGTGTACGTGTAGGAAGAGAGGAAAGTGATTGGTTCTCAGTGAATGTAGGTTTGCGGCAGGGGTGTGTGATGTCTCCTTGGTTGTTTAATATGTTTATGGATGGGGTTGTTAGGGAGGTGAATGCAAGGGTTTTGGAAAGAGGGGCAAGTATGCAGTCTGTTGTGGATGAGAGAGCTTGGGAAATGAGTCAGTTGTTGCTCGCTGATGATACAGCGCTGGTGGCTGATTCATGTAAGAAACTGCAGAAGCTGGTGACTGAGTTTGGTTAAAGTGTGTGAAAGTTAAGAGTAAATGTGAATAAGAGCAAGGTTATTAGGTACAGTAGGGTTGAGGGTAAAGTCAATTGGGAGGTAAGTTTGAATGGAGAAAAACTGGAGGAAGTAAAGTGTTTTAGATATCTGGTAGTGGATCTGTCAGCGGATGGAACCATGGAAGAGGAAGTGAATCATAAGGTGGGGTAGGAGGCGAAAATTCTGGGAGCCTTGAAGAATGTTTGGAAGTCGAGAACATTATCTCGGAAAGCAAAAATGGGTATGTTTGAAGGAATAGTGGTTCCAACAATGTTGTATGGTTGCGAGGCGTGGGCTATGGATAGAGTTGTGCGCAGGAGGGTGGATGTGCTGGAAATGAGATGTTTGAGGACAATATGTGGTGTGAGGTGGTTTGATCGAGTAAGTAATGTAAGGGTAAGAGAGATGTGTGGAAATAAAAAGAGTGTGGTTGAGAGAGCAGAAGAGGGTGTTTTGAAATGGTTTGGCCACATGGAGAGAATGAGTGAGGAAAGATTGACAAAGAGGATATATGTGTCAGAGGTGGAGGGAACGAGGAGAAGTGGGAGACCAAATTGGAGGTGGAAGGATGGAGTGAAAAAGATTTTGAGTGATCGGGGCCTGAACATGCAGGAGGGTGAAAGGCGTGCAAGGAATAGAGCGAATTGGAACGATGTGGTATACCGGGGTCGACGTGCTGTCAATGGATTGAACCAGGGCATGTGAAGCGTCTGGGGTAAACCATGGAAAGTTCTGTGGGGCCTGGATGTGGAAAGGGAGCTTGGGTTTCGGTGCATTATTACATGACAGCTAGAGACTGAGTGTGAACGAATGGGGCCTTTGGTGTCTTTTCCTAGCGCTACCTCGCACACATGTGGGGGCAGGGGGTTGTTATTCTATGTGTGGAGAGGTGGCGATGGGAACAAATAAAGGCAGACAGTATGAATTATGTACATGTGTACATATGTATATGTCTGTGTGTGTATATATATGTGTACATTGAGATGTATAGGTATGTATATTTGCGGGTGTGGACGTGTATGTATATACATGTGTATGTGGGCGGGTTGGGCCATTCTGTCATCTGTTTCCTTGCGCTACCTCGCTAACGCGGGAGACAGCGATAAAGCAAAGCAAATATATATATATATATATATATATATATATATATATATATATATATATATATATATATATATATATATATATATATATATATATATATATATATATATATATATATATATATATATATATATATATATATTATATATATATATATTTTTTTTTTTTTTTTTTTTTTTTTTTTTTTTTTTTTTTTTTTACTTTGTCGCTGTCTCCCGCGTTTGCGAGGTAGCGCAAGGAAACAGACGAAAGAAATGGCCCCCCCCCCATACACATGTATATACATACGTCCACACACGGAAATATACATACCTACACAGCTTTCCATGGTTTATTCCAGACGCTTCACATGCCTTGATTCAATCCACAGACAGCACGTCAACCCCGGTATACCACATCGCTCCAATTCACTCTATTCCTTGCCCTCCTTACACCCTCCTGCATGTTCAGGCCCCGATCACACAAAATCTTTTTCACTCCATCTTTCCACCTCCAATTTGGTCTCCCTCTTCTCCTCGTTCCCTCCACCTCCGACACATATATCCTCTTGGTCAATCTTTCCTCACTCATTCTCTCCATGTGCCCAAACCATTTCAAAACACCCTCTTCTGCTCTCTCAACCACGCTCTTTTTATTTCCACACATCTCTCTTACCCTTACGTTACTTACTCGATCAAACCACCTCACACCACACATTGTCCTCAAACATCTCATTTCCAGCACATCCATCCTCCTGCGCACAACTCTATCCATAGCCCACGCCTCGCAACCATACAACATTGTTGGAACCACTATTCCTTCAAACATACCCATTTTTGCTTTCCGGGATAATGTTTGAGGAAAGGAACCTGGATGTTTTGGCTCTGAGTGAAACGAAGCTCAAGGGTAAAGGGGAAGAGTGGTTTGGAAATGTCTGGGGAGTGAAGTCAGGGGTTAGTGAGAGGACAAGAGCAAGGGAAGGAGTAGCAATACTCCTGAAACAGGAGTTGTGGGAGTATGTGATAGAATGTAAGAAAGTAAATTCTCGATTAATATGGGTAAAATTGAAAGTTGATGGAGAGAGGTGGGTGATTATTGGTGCATATGCACCTGGGCATGAGAAGAAAGATCATGAGAGGCAAGTGTTTTGGGAGCAGCTAAATGAGTGTGTTAGCGGTTTTGATGCACGAGACCGGGTTATAGTGATGGGTGATTTGAATGCAAAGGTGAGTAATGTGGCAGTTGAGGGAATAATTGGTATGCATGGGGTGTTCAGTGTTGTAAATGGAAATGGTGAAGAGCTTGTAGATTTATGTGCTGAAAAAGGACTGATGATTGGGAATACCTGGTTTAAAAAGCGAGATATACATAAGTATACTTATGTAAGTAGGAGAGATGGCCAGAGAGCGTTATTGGATTACGTGTTAATTGACAGGAGTGCGAAAGAGAGACTTTTGGATGTCAATGTGCTGAGAGGTGCAACTGGAGGGATGTCTGATCATTATCTTGTGGAGGCTAAGGTGAAGATTAGTATGGGTTTTCAGAAAAGAAGAGTGAATGTTGGGGTGAAGAAGGTGGTGAGAGTAAGTGAGCTTGGGAAGGAGACCTGTGTGAAGAAGTATCTGGAGAGACTGTGTACAGAATGGAAAAAAGTGAGAAAAATGGAAGTAAGGGGAGTGGGGGAGGAATGGGATGTATTTAGGGAATCAGTGATGGATTGCGCAAAAGATGCTTGTGGCATGAGAAGAGTGGGAGGTGGGCTGTTTAGAAAGGGTAGTGAGTGGTGGGATGAAGAAGTAAGAGTATTAGTGAAAGAGAAGAGAGAGGCATTTGGACGATTTTTGCAGGGAAAATATATATATATATATATTTCTTTTCTTTCAAACTATTCGCCATTTCCCGCATTAGCGAGGTAGCATTAAGAACAGAGGACTGGGCCTTTGAGGGAGTACCCTCACCTGGCCCAATTCTCTGTTCCTTCTTTTGGAAAATTAAAAAAAAAAAAAAACGAGAGGGGAGGATTTCCAGCCCCCCGCTCCCTCCCCTTTTAGTCGCCTTCTACTACACGCAGGGAATACGTGGGAAGTATTCTTTCTCCCCTATCCCCAGGGAAAATATATATATATATATATATATATATATATATATATATATATATATATATATATATATATATATATATATATATATATATATATATATATATTTACTTATTTATTCATTATACTTTGTCGCTGTCTCCCGCGTTAGCGAGGTAGCGCAAGGAAACAGACGAAACAATGGCCCAACCCACCCACATACACATGAATATACATACACGTCCACACACGCACATATACATACCTGTACATCTCAACGTATATATATATATATATATATATATATATATATATATATATATATATATATATATATATATATATATATATATATATATATATATATATATATATATATCTATATGTATATTATTATTTATTATTTTTTATTATACTTTGTCGCTGTCTCCCGCGTTTGCGAGGTAGCGCAAGGAAACAGACGAAAGAAATGGCCCAACCCCCCCCATACACATGTATATACATACGTCCACACACGCAAATATACATACCTACACAGCTTTCCATAGCTTACCCCAGACGCTTCACATGCCTTGATTCAATCCACTGACAGCACGTCAACCCCGGTATACCACATCGCTCCAATTCACTCTATTCCTTGCCCTCCTTTCACCCTCCTGCATGTTCAGGCCCCGATCACACAAAATCTTTTTCACTCCATCTTTCCACCTCCAATTTGGTCTTCCTCTTCTCCTTCTTCCCTCCACCTCCGACACATATATCCTCTTCGTCAATCTTTCCTCACTCATCCTCTCCATGTGCCCAAACCACTTCAAAACACCCTCTTCTGCTCTCTCAACCACGCTCTTTTTATTTCCACACATCTCTCTTACCCTTACGTTACTCACTCGATCAAACCACCTCACACCACACATTGTCCTCAAACATCTCATTTCCAGCACATCCATCCTCCTGCGCACAACTCTATCCATAGCCCACGCCTCGCAACCATACAACATTGTTGGAACCACTATTCCTTCAAACATACCCATTTTTGCTTTCCGAGATAATGTTCTCGACTTCCACACATTCTTCAAGGCCCCCAGAATTTTCGCCCCCTCCCCCACCCTATGATCCACTTCCGCTTCCATGGTTCCATCCGCTGCCAGATCCACTCCCAGATATCTAAAACACTTCACTTCCTCCAGTTTTTCTCCATTCAAACTCACCTCCCAATTGACTTGACCCTCAACCCTACTGTACCTAATAACCTTGCTCTTATTCACATTTACTCTTAACTTTCTTCTTCCACACACTTTACCAAACTCAGTCACCAGCTTCTGCAGTTTCTCACATGAATCAGCCACCAGCGCTGTATCATCATCGAACAACAACTGACTCACTTCCCAAGCTCTCTCATCCCCAACAGACTTCATACTTGCCCCTCTTTCCAAAACTCTTGCATTTACCTCCCTAACAACCCCATCCATAAACAAATTAAACAACCATGGAGACATCACACACCCCTGCCGCAAACCTACATTCACTGAGAACCAATCACTTTCCTCTCTTCCTACACGTACACATGCCTTACATCCTCGATAAAAACTTTTCACTGCTTCTAACAACTTTCCTCCCACACCATATGTTCTTAATACCTTCCACAGAGCATCTCTATCATCTCTATCATATGCCTTCTCCAGATCCATAAATGCTACATACAAATCCATTTGGTTTTCTAAGTATTTCTCACATACATTCTTCAAAGCAAACACCTGATCCACACATCCTCTACCACTTCTGAAACCACACTGCTCTTCCCCAATCTGATGCTCTGTACATGCCTTCACCCTCTCAATCAATACCCTCCTATATAATTTACCAGGAATACTCAACAAACTTATACCTCTGTAATTTGAGCACTCACTCTTATCCCCTTTGCCTTTGTACAATGGCACTATGCACGCATTCCGCCAATCCTCAGGCACCTCACCATGAGTCATACATACATTAAATAACCTTACCAACCAGTCAACAATACAGTCACCCCCTTTTTTAATAAATTCCACTGCAATACCATCCAAACCTGCTGCCTTGCCGGCTTTCATCTTCCGCAAAGCTTTCACTACCTCTTCTCTGTTTACCAAATCATTTTCCCTAACCCTCTCACTTTGCACACCACCTCGACCAAAACACCCTATATCTGCCACTCTATCATCAAACACATTCAACAAACCTTCAAAATACTCACTCCATCTCCTTCTCACATCACCACTACTTGTTATCACCTCCCCATTTGCGCCCTTCACTGAAGTTCCCATTTGCTCCCTTGTCTTACGCACTTTATTTACCTCCTTCCAGAACATCTTTTTATTCTCCCTAAAATTTAATGATACTCTCTCACCCCAACTCTCATTTGCCCTTTTTTTCACCTCTTGCACCTTTCTCTTGACCTCCTGTTTCTTTCTTTTATACATCTCCCACTCAATTGCATTTTTTCCCTGCAAAAATCGTCCAAATGCCTCTCTATTCTCTGTCACTAATACTCTTACTTCTTCATCCCACCACTCACTACCCTTTCTAATCAACCCACCTCCCACTCTTCTCATGCCACAAGCATCTTTTGCGCAATCCATCACTGATTCCCTAAATACATCCCATTCCTCCCCCACTCCCCTTACTTCCATTGTTCTCACCTTTTTCCATTCTGTACTCAGTCTCTCCTGGTACTTCCTCACACAGGTCTCCTTCTCAAGCTCACTTACTCTCACCACCCTCTTCACCCCAACATTCACTCTTCTTTTCTGAAAACCCATACAAATCTTCACCCTAGCCTCCACAAGATAATGATCAGACATCCCTCCAGTTGCACCTCTCAGCACATTAACATCCAAAAGTCTCTCTTTCGCACGCCTGTCAATTAACACGTAATCCAATATATATATATATATATATATATATATATATATATATATATATATATATATATATATATATATATATATATATATATATATACACACAAGGACATATACTTATATACACATGTACATAATGCATACTGTCTGCCCTTATTCATTCTCGTCGCCACCCAGCCACATAATGAAATACCAACCGCCTCCCCACGCATGTGCGCAAAGTAGAGCTAGGGAAGGACAACAAAGGCCACATTCGTTCACACTCATTCTCTAGCTGTTATATATAATGCACCGAAACCACAGCTCCCTTTCCACATCCAGGCCCCACAGAACTGTCCACGATTTACCCCAGACGCTTCACACGCCCTGGTTCAATCCACTGACAGCACGTCGACCCCGGTATACCACATCGTTCCAATTCACTCTATTCCTTGCATGCCTTTCACCCTCCTATATGTTCAGGCCCCGATCACTCAAGATCTCTCTCAATCCATCTTTCCACCTGAAATTTCGTCTCCCACTTATCGTTCCCTCCACCTCTGACACATATATCCTCTTTGTCAATCTTTCCTCACTCATTCTCCTAAAGTGACCAAAACATTTCAAAACACCCTCTTCTGCTCTCTCAACCACACTCTTCTTATTACCACACATCTCTCTTACCCTTTCGTTTCTTACTCGATCAAACCACCTCACACCACATATTGTCCTCAAACATCTCAGTTCCAGCACATCCACCCTCCTCCACACAACCCTATCTAGAGCCCACGCCTCACAACCATACATCATTGTTGGAACCACTATTACTTCGAACATACCCATTTTTGCTTTTCAAGATAACGTTCTCGACTTCCACACATTCTTCAACGCTCCCACAACTTTCGCCCCCTCCCCCACCCTATGATTCACTTCCGCTTCCATGGTTCCATCCACTGCCAAATCCACTCTCAGATATCTAAAACACTTTACTTCCTCCAGTTTTTCTCCATTCAAACTTACCTCCCAACTGACTTGTCCCTCAACCTTACTGTACCTAATAACCTTGCTCTTATTCACATTTACTCTCAGCTTCCTTCTTTCACACACTTTACCGAACTCAGTCACCAGCTTCTGCAGTTTCTCACATGAATCAGCCACCAGCGCTGTATCATGAGCGAACAACAACTGACTCACTTCCCAAGCTCTCTCATCCACTACAGACTGCATACTTGCCACTCTTTCCAAAACTCTTCCATTCACCTCCCTAACAACCCCACTCATAAACAAATTAAACAACCATGGGGACATCACGTACCCCTGCCGCAAAGCAATATATATATATATATATATATATATATATAGAGAGAGAGAGAGAGAGAGAGAGAGAGAGAGAGAGAGAGAGAGAGAGAGAGAGAGAGAGAGAGAGAGAGAGAGAGAGAGAGCAGAAGAGGGTGTTTTAAAATGGTTTGGGCACATGGAGAGGATGAGTGAGGAAAGATTGACCAAGAGGATATATGTGTCGGAGGTGGAGGGAACAAGGAGAAGAGGGAGACCAAATTGGAGGTGGAAAGATGGAGTGAAAAAGATTTTGTGTGATCGGGGCCTGAACATGCAGGAAGGTGAAAGGAGGGCAAGGAATAGAGTGAATTGGAGCGATGTGGTATACCGGGGTTGACGTGCTGTCAGTGGATTGAATCAAGGCATGTGAAGCGTCTGGGGTAAGCCATGGAAAGCTGTGTAGGTATGTATATTTGCGTGTGTGGACGTATGTATATACATGTGTATGGGGGGGGGTTGGGCCATTTCTTTCGTCTGTTTCCTTGCGCTACCTCGCAAACGCGGGAGACAGCGACAAAGTATAAAAAAAAAATAAAAAAAATATATATATATATATATATATATATATATATATATATATATATATATATATATATTGCTTTGTCGTTGTCTCCCACGTTAGCGAGGTAGCGCAAGGAAACAGACGAAAGAAATGGCCCAACCCACCCACATACACATGTATATACATACACGTCCACACACGCAAATATACATACCTATACATCTCTACGTATACATATATATATATACACACACAGACATATACATATATACACAAGTACATAATTCATACTGTCTGCCTTTATTCATTCCCATCGCCACCCCGCCACACATGAAATAACAACCCCCTCCCCCCCTTATGTCAATTGGAAGGTAAATTTGAATGGAGAAAAACTGGGAAGTTAAGTGTTTTAGATATCTGGGAGTGGATTTGGCAGCGGATGGAACCATGGAAGCAGAAGTGAATCGTAGGGAAGGGGAGGGGGCGAAAGTTCTGGGAGCGTTGAAGAATGTGTGTATAGCGAGAACATTATTTCGAAAAGCAAATATGGGTATGTTTGAAGGAATAGTGGTTCCACCAATGTTATATGGTTGCGATTCGTTGGCTATACATAAGGTTTTGCGGAGGAGGGTGAATGTGTTGGAAATGAGATATTTGAGGACAATATGTGGTGTAAGGTGGTTTGATCGAGTAAGTAACGAAAGGGTAAGAAAGATGTGTGGTAATAAAAAGAGTGTGGTTGAGAGAGCAGAAGAGGGTGTTTTGAAATGGTTTGGCCACATGGAGAGAATGAGTGAGGAAAGATTGACAAAGAGCAGAAATGTGTCAGAAGTGGAGGGAACAAGAAGAAGTGGGAGACCAAATTGGAGGTAGAAGCGTGCAGAAGGGTGAAAGGCGTGCAAGGAACAGAGTAAAATAGAACGATGTGGTATACCGGGCTCGACGTGCTGTCAATGGATTGAACCAGGGCATGTGAAGCGTCTAGGGTAAACCATGGAAAGTTTTTTTCGATCCCTCCTCGTTCCCTCCACCTCTGACACATATGTCCTCTTTGTTAATCTCTTTTCACTCATTCTCTCCATGTGACCAAACAATTTCAAGGTGCCCTCTCTCTTACCCTTTCATTACTTGATCGATCACACCAGCTCACAAACCTATATTGTCCTCAAACATCTCATTTCCTACACATCCACCCTCCTCCGCACAGCCCTATCTATAGCCCATGCCTCACAGCCATATAACATTGTTGGAACCACTATTCCTTGATACATACCCATTTTTGATCTCGAAGATAGCGTTCCTGCCTTCCACACATTCTTCAGTGCTCCCAGAATCTTCGCCCCCTCCCCTACGTTGTGACTCACTTCCGCTTCCATGGTTCCATCCGGTGCCAAATCCACTCCTAGATATCTAAAGCACTTCATTTCCTCCAATTTTTCTCCATTCAAACTTATCTCCCAAGTTAGTTGCCCCTCAACCCTACTGTACCTAATAACCTTGCTCTTATTCCCATTTACTCTTAGCTGTCTTGTTTCACAAACTTACCAAACTCAGTCACCAACTTCTGCAGTTTTTCACCTGAATCAGCCACTAGCGCTGTATCATCAGCAAACAACTGACTCACTTCCCAAGCCCTCACATCCACAACAGACAGCACACTTGCCCTTCTCTCCAAAACTACTGCATTCACCTCCCTAACAACCCCATCTATAAACAAATTAAACAACCACAGAGACATCAAGCACCCCTGGCACAAACCGACATTCACTCGGAACCAATCACTTTCCGCTCTTCCTACTCGTACATGTGCCTTACATCCTCAATAAAAACTTTTCACTGCTTCTAGCAACTTACCTCCTACACCATATACTCTTAATACCTCCCGCAGAGCATCTCTATCAATTCTATCATATGCCTCCACCAGATCCATAAATGCTACATACAAATCCATCCGCTTTTGTAAGTATTTCTCACATACATTCTTCAAAGCAAACACCTGATCTACACATCCTCCACCACTTCTGAACCCACACTCCTCTTCCCCAATCTGATGCTCTGTACATGCCTTCACCCTCTCAATCAAAACCCTCCCATATAATTTCCCAGGAATACTCAACAAACTTATACCTCTATGATTTGAACACTCACCTTTATCCCCTTTGCCTTTGTACAATGGCACTATGCACGCATTCCGCCAATCCTCAGGTACCTCACCATGAACCATACATAAATTGAATATCCTCACTAACCAGTCATCAACACAGTCACCCCCTTTTTTGATAAATTCCTCAGCAATACCATCCAAACCCGCCGCCTTGCCAGCTTTCATCTTCGGCAAAGCTTTCACTACCTCTTCTCTGTTCACCAAATCATTCACCCTGACCCTCTCACTTCGAACCACCTCGACCAAAACACTCTATATCTGAAACTCTATCATCAAATTCATTCAACAAACCTTCAAAATACACAGTCCATCTCCCTCTCACTTCCCCCTACTTGTTATAACCTCCCCATTTACCCCATTCACCGATGTTCCCATGTTTTCTCATATATATATATATATATATATATATATATATATATATATATATATATATATATATATATATATATATATATATATATATATATATATATTGTTACGAAGTCAGTCCTTATTCAAGCAAGGTCGCCAGTAACATATATATGTTACAAATAATATACTAGTCCTTGTCTTTGCAAGGACTTTAGATTTGTTATATTGCACAACTCAGGATAACGCTGTCTTAACGTTATGGGATTAAAACAAACACCAAGGTTAGAATTACTTATAATGAAAGAATTCAAATGTACAAGATGAACACATAAATCAGGCACGAATCATTTATGATAACACTGAACATGAGTTTAACATTGAACATGAGTTAACATTCCAGATAAGATTTCAAACCAGATCTCTTTCCTTTATGACTCTGTTCGATAGATTACACTTAGTTAGACCTGACGTGACACAGTAAACATCATCGTTACACCTAGCTAAACCTGATGTAACACAGTAAACATCATCGTTACACTTAGCTAAACTTGACGTGACGCCGTAACATCTTACAAACTATGGCAGCGGTGGCTACGGTGTTCGAGACAGGGAAAGCCTACATTACCTTGCTGGGCTCGGGACTGCTGAAGGAATCGACTCTCAGACGATCATCTGAGCTTTTTATCTGAAGGACCAGCAAGGCAGGAACAGCTAGCCACGCCTCGACCCGCCACCTAAGGCTACGATAGGTCAGAATGACACAATTGCCCTTGATAGGTCAAAAGACTGATTGTCACGCCCTCATCTTGACGTGATTGGCTGAAGGAGGCCTAAGGTCCGGCCCATATGTGGCGTGAATTCAAATTCCTTTGTTTCTTGTCCCCGACAGCAGCGAACGTACGGGATGACATACCCCGCAGCTGGTCCCACGCCTTGACCTGACGCCGTTAACAAGGGTTTGGGTGCTAGAGGACTGGTCAACATCTGCTTCAAAAGATAATTGCTAGGACAATTAACACGGTCAGGGAAGTGAGATCCGAGCCGATAGCAACCACTCCCTACACCAAGGCACACCAGCACAGAGCTACACCATACTCAGATATACGAACATGTGGGCACACACACGTGTTCGTAACAATATATATATATATATATATATATATATATATATATATATATATATATATATATATATATATATATATATATATATATATATATATATGTATATATATATTCTTGAGAGTTCACAGGGAAAATGAAACACGATAAGTTCCCAAGTGCACTTTCGTGTAATAATCACATCATCAGGGGAGACACAAAGAGAAATATAACAGTCAGTTGATGTACAACGAAGAGACGTAGCTAGGACACCATTTGATAAACATGCGATTGTCCAAAACATACAACGAGTGTATCATAAACTTATTTTACAAATCTTATCAACAATAAAGTTATCCAATTTGTATAAACCATCGCTAATATTAAGATTATAATTCTTTGTGTATTTAATGATAGAAGATTCAATGATATTTCATGTGTTAATAGAGTTAGAGTTACTAACTGAGATGGCATTATTCCATTCAATACAATGATCATAGTTTTTAACGTGATTAAACAAGGCATTTGATTCTTGTCCCGTTCTCATACTGTATTTGTATTGCTCAAGTCTAACAGAAAGATCCTTACCAGTCTGCCCAACATAAAACTTTACACAATTTCTACATGGCACTTTATAGATGCAACCAGAAGAATTTTCTGGTGAATTCCTGATTAAGATATTCTTTATAGTATTGTTGTTGCTGAAGGCAACATTTACATTAAAGGATTTAAGCAACATGGGAAGTAAAGTGAAATTGTTATTAAAAGGGAGAACTAAGAGATTCTTGGTGTGAATGGGAGGTTTGGGCTCAACGCTATAAAATGATTTCTTTGCTAACTTAAGGGACTTATCAATGAAAGGTCTAGGGTACTTTAACTTAGATCCAATATAATATATCTTCTCAAACTCATCATCAATATACTCTGGACTGCAAATACGTAATGCCCTAAGGAACGTAGAGTGAAATGATGATAATTTAACTCTGTCATGTTGAGATGAGTAATAATGGATATATGAGCATACATTGGTAGGTTTTCTGTATATGCTAAACTTAAACTTGTTTCCTTACCTATGGATCATACAATCTAAAAATGGTAACATACCATTATTTTCATCTTTTTAATGATGACACAACATATTCTAAACTCAGTAAGAATCCCCTAGAAGCAGTTAATTTCCATTTCAATAAAGAACTGAAATTGTTGTCGAAAGGTAATGGTGCTCTCATCAAAAGTTTGTCATCCTTGTCCCCTTCATTGCCATATATGTATGGACTTATCAAAACACATAAGCAAAGTTTTCCAGCAAGACCTATGGTGAGTTCAGTAGGCTCCAATACATATGGATTGTCAAAATGGTTAATTTCTTTATTAGGTAAGTGGGTAAGATATCAAATTCTAATATCATGAACAATATAGATTTGTAGATTTAGTTAACAAGCTTAACAATGTCAATTTTAATTTTGACTTTAAACTAGTTAGCTTTGATGTTTTCTCACTTTTCACAAAAGTTCCAGTTGATGACCTTTTAGAATATTTATTTGATATCTTAGATGATACTCATTTACCTGTTTCAAAGTCTGTTTTCAATGAACTGATAAAATTGTGTATAAAAGACTGTATATTTCAATTCAATGGAGATTATTATGCTCAAAAATTTGGTATGGCAATGGGTAACCCTCTTTCACTTGTACTAAGTAATCTTCATATGGAATCTTTTGAAGCAAAATCACTGAAGGATATCTTTCCTTCTAATGCAATTTGGTTTAGATATGTAAATGATGTTGTGTTTAGCCAACAAATGAAAATTTACAAATATTTCTCCCCTTACTTAACAATTTAGTACCTTCCATCAAATTTACTGTAGAAAATGAAAATAATGGTATATTACCATTTTTAGATTGTATGATCCATAGGTAAGGAAACAAGTTTAAGTTTAGCATATACAGAAAACCTACCAATGTATGCTCATATATCCATTATTACTCATCTCAACATGACAGACTTAAATCATCATCATTTCAGCCTATGTTCCTTAGGGCATTACGTATTTGCATTCTAGAGTATATTGATGATGAGTTTGAGAAGATATATTCTATTGGATCTAAGTTAAAGTACCCTAGATCTTTCATTGATAAATCCCTCATGTTAACAAAGAAATCATTTTATAGAGTTGAGCCCAAACCTCCCATTGACACCAACAATCTTTTAATTCTCCCATTCAATAATAATTTCACTTTACTTCCCATGTTGCTTAAATTCTTTAATGTAAATGTTGCCTTCAGCAACAAAAATACTATAAAAAATATATTAATCAGGAATTCACCAGAAAATTCTTCTGGTTGCATCTATAAAGTGCCATGTAGAAATTGTGATAAATTTTATGGTGGGCAAACTGGTAAGGATGTTCCTGTTAAACTTAAGCAACATAAATAGTATAAGAACGGGACAAGAATCAAATGCCTTGTTTAATCACGTTAGAAACTATGATCATTGTATTGACTGGAGTAATGCCATCTCAGTTATTAACTCTAACTCTTGCTCTTCTATTACTGAATACACAAAGAATTATAATCTTAATATCAGTGATGGTTTATAGAAATTCGATAACTATAGTATTGATGAAATTTGTAAAATAAGTTTATGATACGCTCGTTGTCTGTCTTGGACAATCGCATGTTTACCAAATGGCGTCCTAGCTACGTCTCTTCGTTGTATATCAACTGACTGTTATATTTCTCTCTTGTGTCTCCCGTGATGATGTGATTATTACACGAAAGTGCACTTGGAAACTTATCGTGTTTTATTTTCCCAGTGGACTTTTAAAAATATACTTGATCACGCGGAAAATTGTGATCCTTTCCAATATATATATATATATATATATATATATATATATATATATATATATATGGTGAGGTGTGTGAGAGGGGAGAGGTGGGGGTGGGTGTGGATGGGAGCGGGGTTGTTGGGTACGGTGGGGTTGAGGGTCAAGTCGGTTGGGAGGTGGGTTTGAGTGGGGAAGGGCTGGAGGAAGTTAAGTGTTTTGGATATATGGTAGTGGATTTAGCAGCGGATAGAACAATTGAAGCGGAAGTGACTCATAGGGTGGGGGAGGGGGCGAAAATTCTGGGAGCCTTGAAGAATGTGTGGAAGTCGAGAACATTATCTCGGAAACCAAAATTGGTATGTTTGAAGGAATGCTGGTTACAACAATGTTGTATGGTTGCGAGGCGTGGACTATGGATAGAGTTGTGCGCAGGAGGGTGGATGTGCTGGAAATGAGATGTTTGAGGACAATATGTGGTGTGAGGTGGTTTGGTCGAGTAAGTAATAATAGGGTAAGAGAGATGTGTAGTAATAAAAAGAGTGTGGTTGAGAGAGCAGAAGAGGGTGTTTTGAAATGGTTCGGTCACATGGAGAGAATGAGTGAGGAAGGATTGACCAAGAGGATATATGTGTCAGAGGTGGAGGGAACGAGGAGAAGTGGGAGACCAAATTGGAGGTGGAAAGATGGAGTGAAAAAGATTTTGAGTGATCGGGGCCTGAACATGCAGGAGGGTGAAAGGCGTGCAAGGAATAGAGTGAATTGGAACGATGTGGTATACCGGGGTCGACGTGCAGTCAATGGATTGAACCAGGGCGTGTGAAGCGTCTGGGGTAAACCATGGAAAGTTCTGTGGGGACTGGATGTGGAAAGGGAGCTGTGGTTTCGGTGCATTATTACATGACAGCTAGAGACTGAGTGTGAACGAATGGGGCATTTGTTGTCTTTTCCTAGCACTACCTCGTACACATGAGGGGGGAGGGGGTTGTTATTACATTTGTGGCGGGGTGGCGATGGGAATGAATAAAGGCAGAGAGTATGAATTATGTACACGTGTATATATGTATATGTCTGTGTGTGTATATACATGTATACGTTGAGATATATAAGTATGTATTTTTGCGTGTGTGGACGTGTATGTATATACATGTGTATGTGGGTGGGGTAGGCCATTCTTTCGTCTGTTCCCTTGCACTGCCTCGCTAGCGCGGGAGACAGCGACAAAGCAAAATAAAATAAATAGATAAATAAATAGATATATATATATATATATATATATATATATATATATATATATATATATATATATATATATATATATATTATATATATATATATATATATATATATATATATATATATATATATATATATATATATATATATATATATATATATATATATATATATATATATATATATATATATATATATATATATATATATATATATATATATATATATATATTTGCTTTGTCGCTGTCTCCCGCGTAGCGAGTTGGCGCAAGGAAACAGACGAAAGAATGGCCCAACCCGACCACATACGCATGTATATACATACACGTCCAAACACGCAAATATACATCCCTATACATCTCAATGTACACATATTGTCCTCAGACATCTCATTTCCAGCACATCCACCCTCCTGCGCACAGCTCTATCCATAGCCCACGCCTCGCAACCATACAACAATGTTGGAACCACTATTCCTTCAAACACACCCATTTTTGCTTTCCGAGATAATGTTCTCGACTTCCAAACATTCCTCAAGGCTCCCAGAATTTTCGCCCCCTCCCCCACCCTATGATTCACTTCCGCTTCCATGGTTCCATCCGCTGCCAGATCCACTCCCAGATATCTAAAACACTTTACTTCCTCCAGTTTTCCTCCATTCAAACTTACCTCCCAGTTGACTTGACCCTCAACCCTACTGTACCTAATAACCTTGCTCTTATTCACATTTACTCTTAACATTCTTCCACACACTTTACCAAACTCAGTCACCAGCTTCTGCAGTTTCTTACATGAATCAGCCACCAGCGTTGTATCATCAGCAAACAACAACTGACTCACTTCCCAAGCTCTCTCATCCAGAACAGACTGTATACTTGCCCCTCTTTCCAAAACTCTTGCATTCACCTCCCTAACAACCCCATCCATAAACAAATTAAACAACCATGGAGACATCACACACCCCTGCCGCAAACCTACATTCACTGAGAACCAATCACTTTCCTCTCTTTCTACACGTACACATGCCTTAAATCCTCGATAAAAACTTTTCACTGCTTCTAACAACTTGCCTCCCACACCATATATTCTTAAAACCTTCCACAGAACATCTCTATCAACTCTATCATATGCCTTCTCCAGATCCATAAATGCTACATACAAATCCTTTTGTTTTTCTAAGTACTTCTCACATACACTCTTCAAAGCAAACACCTGATCCACACATCCTCTACCACTTCTGAAACCACACTGCTCTTCCCCAATCTGATGCTCTGTACATGCCTTCACCCTCTCAATCAATACCCTCCCATATAATTTACCAGGAATACTCAACAAACTTATACCTCTGTAATTTGAGCACTCACTCTTATCCCCTTTGCCTTTGTACAATGGTACTATATATATATATATATATATATATATATATATATATATATATATATATATATCTTTTTTTTTTTTTGCTTTGTCGCTGTCTCCCGCGTTTGCGAGGTAGCGCAAGGAAACAGACGAAAGAAATGGCCCAACCCACCCCCATACACATGTATATACATACGTCCACACACGCAAATATACATACCTACACAGCTTTCCATGGTTTACCCCAGATACTTCACTTGCCTTGATTCAATCCACTGACAGCACGTCAACCCCGGTATACCACATCGATCCAATTCACTTTATTCCTTGCCCTCCTTTCACCCTCCTGCATGTTCAGGCCCCGATCACACAAAATCTTTTTCACTCCATCTTTCCACCTCCAATTTGGTTTCCCACTTCTCCTCGTTCCCTCCACCTCCGACACATATATCCTTTTGGTCAATCTTTCCTTACTCATTCTCTCCATGTGCCCAAACCATTTCAAAAAACCCTCTTCTGCTCTCTCAACCACGCTCTTTTTATTTCCACACATCTCTCTTACCCTTACGTTACTTACTCGATCAAACCACCTCACACCACACATTGTCCTCAAACATCTCATTTCCAGCACATCCATCCTCCTATTCCTTCAAACATACCCATTTTTGCTTTCCGAGATAATGTTCTCGACTTCCACACATTCTTCAAGGCTCCCAGGATTTTCGCCCCCTCCCCCACCCTATGATTCACTTCCGCTTCCATGGTTCCATCCGCTGCCAGATCCACTCCCAGATATCTAAAACACTTTACTTCCTCTAGTTTTTCTCCATTCAAACTTACCTCCCAATTGACTTGACCCTCAACCCTACTGTACCTAATAACCTTGCTCTTATTCACATTTACTCTTAACTTTCTTCTTTCACACACTTTACCAAACTCAGTCACCAGCTTCTGCAGTTTCTCACATGAATCAGCCACCAGCGCTGTATCATCAGCGAACAACAACTGACTCACTTCCCAAGCTCTCTCATCCCCAACAGACTTCATACTTGCCCCTCTTTCCAAAACTCTTGCATTCACCTCCCTAACAACCCCATCCATAAACAAATTAAACAACCATGGAGACATCACACACCCCTGCCGCAAACCTACATTCACTGAGAACCAATCACTTTCCTCTCTTCCTACACGTACACATGCCTTACATCCTCGATAAAAACTTTTCACTGCTAACAACTTGCCTCCCACGCCATATATTCTTAATACCTTCCACAGAGCATCTCTATCAACTCTATCATATGCCTTCTCCAGATCCATAAATGCTACATACAAATCCATTTGCTTTTCCAAGTATTTCTCACATACATTCTTCAAAGCAAACACCTGATCCACACATCCTCTACCACTTCTTCCGCCCACCAGTGATGCTACTACGTTTGTGAATCAAGAACCATTGCAACACAAACCTCGCCAGGTGGTAGAGTGTCCCGCAGTGTATCGAGACAGACTTCCCCAGAACTTTTTTAAAGGGGAAGTAAATGTTTATAGTTGTGTTACTGGAGTGATAGTTTTCATACATGGTGCTTTGACAAGAAAATAGTGAAATTGGAAAAAATGTAGCTTAGACATTGAAGCTTATTGATACAGTGGTTAAATTGATGAGAACTACTATTGACGTTTCTGTAAATAAATTATACATTTCCATTTTCCATAGCCAGAGGTTGAACCATTATGTGACATTCATTTTCTCATTTCATTTCAAGCTATAAGTTTCAGTTTTCTAAATTATTTCTTACATTTTTCATATGTATATATATGTATATGTGTGTGTGTGTGTGTGTATGTGCGTGTGTATGTGTATGTATATATATATATATATATATATATATATATATATATATATATATATATATATATATATATATATATATATATATTTTATATAAGTCAATTGGGAGGTGAGTTTGAATGGAGAAAAACTGGAGGAAGTGAAGTGTTTTAGATATCTGGGAGTGGATCTGGCAGCGGATGGAACCATGGAAGCGGAAGTGGATCATAGGGTGGGGGAGGGGGCGAAAATTCTGGGGGCCTTGAAGAATGTGTGGAAGTCGAGAACATTATCTCGGAAAGCAAAAATGGGTATGTTTGAAGGAATAGTGGTTCCAACAATGTTGTATGGTTGCGAGGCGTGGGCTATGGATAGAGTTGTGCGCAGGAGGATGGATGTGCTGGAAATGAGATGTTTGAGGACAATGTGTGGTGTGAGGTGGTTTGATCGAGTGAGTAACGTAAGGGTAAGAGAGATGTGTGGATATAAAAAGAGCGTGGTTGAGAGAGCAGAAGAGGGTGTTTTGAAGTGGTTTGGGCACATGGAGAGAATGAGTGAAGAAAGATTGACCAAGAGGATATATGTGTCGGAGGTGGAGGGAACGAGGAGAAGAGGGAGACCAAATTGGAGGTGGAAAGATGGAGTGAAAAAGATTTTGTGTGATCGGGGCCTGAACATGCAGGAGGGTGAAAGGAGGGCAAGGAATAGAGTGAATTGGAGCGATGTGGTATACCGGGGTTGACGTGCTGTCAGTGGATTGAATCAGGGCATGTGAAGCGTCTGAGGTAAACCATGGAAAGCTGTGTAGGTATGTATATTTGCGTGTGTGGACGTATGTATATACATGTGTATGGGGGGGGTTGGGCCATTTCTTTCGTCTGTTTCCTTGCGCTACCTCGCAAACGCGGGAGACAGCGACAAAGTATAATAATAATAATAATATATATATATATATATATATATATATATATATATATATATATATATATATATATATATATATATATATATATATTATCCCTGGGGATAGGGGTGAAAGAATACTTCCCACGCATTCCTCGCGTGTCGTAGAAGGCGACTAGGGGGGGCCGGGAGCGGGGGGCCAAAAATCCTCCCCTCCTTGTATTTTTTAACTTTCTAAAATGGGGGGATGGGATATATATATATATATATATATATATATATATATATATATATATATATATATATATATATATATATATATATATATATATATGGGGATAGGGGAGAAAGAATACTTTCCACGTATTCCCTGTGTGTCGTAGAAGGCGACTAAAAGGGGAGGGAGCGGGTGGCTGGAAATCCTCCCCTCTCGGTTTATTTATTTTTAATTTTCCAAAACAGGGAACAGAGAAGGAGGCCAGGTGAGGATATTTCCTCAAAGGCCCAGTCCTCTGTTCTTAACGCTACCTCGCTAACGCGGGAAATGGCGAATAGTATGAAAGAAGAAAAAAAGATATATCATTAAATTTTAGGGAGAATAAAAAGATGTTTTGGAAGGAGGTAAATAATGTGCGTAAGACAAGGGAATCAATGGGAACTTCAGTGAAGGGGACTAATGGGGAGGTGATAAAAAGCAGTGGTAATGTGAGGAGATGGAGTGAGTATTTTGAAGGTTTGTTGAATGTGTTTGAATATAGAGTGGTAGATAAAGGGTGTTTTGGTCGAGGTGGTGTACAAAGTGAGGGAGTTAGGAAAAATGATTTGGTAAACAGAGAAGAGGTAGTAAAAGCCTTGCGGAAGATGAAAGCCGACAAGGCAGCGGGTTTGGATGGTATTGCTGTGGAGTTTATTAAGAAAGAGGGTGACTGTATTGTTTACTGGTTGGTAAGGTTGGTAATGTATGTATGACTCATGGTGAGGTGCCTGAGGATTGGAGGAATGCTTGCATAGTGCCATTGTACAAAGGCAAAGGGGATAAAAGTGAGTGCTCAAATTACAGAGGTATAAGTTTGTTGAGTATTCCTGGTAAATTATATGGGAGGGTATTGATTGAGAGGGTGAAGGCATGTACAGAGCATCAGATTGGGGAAGAGCAGTGTAGTTTCAGAAGTGGTAGAGGATGTGTGGATCAGGTGTGTGCTTTGAAGAATGTATGTGAGAAATACTTAGAAAAGCAAATGGATTTGTATGTAGCATTTATGGATCTGCAGAAGGCATATGATAGAGTTGATAGTGATGCTCTGTGGAAGGTATTAAGAATACATGGTGTGGGAGGCAAGTTGTTTGAAGTAGTGAAAAGTTTTTATCGAGGATGTAAGGCATGTGTACGTGTAGGAAGAGAGGAAAGTGATTGGTTCTCAGTGAATGTAGGTTTGCGGCAGGGGTGTGTGATGTCTCCACGGTTATCTAATTTGTTTATGAATGGGGTTGTTTGGGAGGTGAATGCAAGCGTTTTGGAAAGAGGGGCAAGTATGCAGTCTGTTGTGGATGAGAGAGCTTGGGAAGTGAGTCAGCTGTTGTTCGCTGATGATACAGCGCTGGTGGCTGATTCATGTGAGAAGCTGCAGAACTAGTGACTGAGGTTGGTAAAGTGTGTGAAAGAAGAAAGCTGAGAGTAAATGTGAATAAGAGCAAGGTTATTAGGTGCAGTAGGGTTGAGGGTCAAGTCAATTGGGAGGTAAGTTTGAACGGAGAAAAACTGGAGGAAGTGAAGTGTTTTAGATATCTGGGAGTGGATTTGGCAGCGGATGGAACCATGGAAACAGAAGTGAATCATAGGGAAGGGGAGGGGGCGAAAATTCTGGGAGCGTTGAAGAATGTGTGGAAGTCGAGAACATTATCTCGGAAAACAAAAATGTGTATGTTTGAAGGAATAGTGGCTCCAACAATGTTATATGGTTGCGAGACGTGGGCTATAGATAGAGTTTTGCGGAGGAGGGTGGATGTGCTGGAAATGAGATGTTTGAGGACAATATGTGGTGTGGGGTGGTTCGATCGAGTAAGTAATAATAGGGTAAGAGATGTGTGGTAATAACAAGAGTTTGGTTGAGAGAGCAGAAGAGGGTGTTTTGAAATGGTTTGGTCACATGGAGAGAATAAGTGAGGAAAGATTGACCAAGAGGATATATGTGTCAGAGGTGGAGGGAACGAGAAGTGGGAGACGAAATTGAAAGTGGAAAGATGGGGTGAAAAAGATTTTGAGTGATCGGGGCCTGAACATGCAGGAGGGTGAAAGGCGTGCAAGGAATAGAGTGATTTGGAACGATGTGGTATACCGGGCTCGACGTGCTGTCAATGGATTGAACCAGGGCATGTGAAGCGTTTGGGGTAAACCATGGAAAGTTCTGTGGGGCCTGGATGTGGAAAGGGAGCTGTGGTTTCGGGCATTATTGCGTGACTGAGTGTGAACGAATGTGGCCTTTGTTGTCTTTTCCTAGCGCTACCTCGCACACATGAGGGGGGAGGGGGATGGTATTCCATGTGTGGCGAGGTGGCGATGGGAATGAATAGGAGCAGGCAGTGTGAATTGTGTGCATGTGTATATATGTATGTGTGTGTATATATATGTGTACATTGAGATGTATAGGTATGTATATTTGCGTGTGTGGGCGTGTGTGTGTGTACATTGTGTATGGGGGTGGGTTGTGCCATTTCTTTCGTCTGTTTCCTTGCGCTACCTCGCAAACGCGGGAGACAGCGACAAAGCAAAATATATAAATAAAATAAATAAAGATATATATATATATATATATATATATATATATATATATATATATATATATATATATATATATATATGAGCGTTTATGTATATATATGTGTATGTGGGTGTTTGGCCATTTTTCGTCTCTTTCCTTGCACTACCTCGCTGACGTGGGAAACAGCGGTTAAGTATAGCAATAATAGTAATGATAGCAAAAATATATAAAGGAATACAAAGAATTTCAAATGAAAGACTATTGGGTCCTCTTGAGGTTGTTTGTAATAATAAAAGAGATCAGAAACTCATAGGTTAGTGTAATATGGGAAAAAAATCATAAATATTTCAGAGAATAATCTGTACATTTGTGATATATCTGAGGAGTTACAAATAATGTTAGTTGTTGATTTGTAGTGAAATACTTATCAAACCTGTTCTTAGTCTTATCTATAATACTGCTTTAACTCATCTAATCAGTAAATCAATTCATATTCTAAAGATCCATTGGAGAAAAGGTACTTGTCCCCAAGTCAGTATCCATTACTTAGACTAAAATCAAGTTGGATGGTTACTGAAACCTTTGATGATTTTAAATACCTGCACCGGTTCACTGCTTAACCTTCTCTTTCCTAAGAAAAAAAAATCTAAGTTTTTTAGTCAGCGCTCATAGGATTTGTCAGTTCACAAATCATCTTGGAAGCTCACCTTTGTACTTGATCCACTCTTCCCCTTTACTCTTGAGCTTTGTTTCACTCAGAGCCAGAACATTCAGGTTTCTTTTCTTAAAGATACTACGTATCTCTCCTCTATCTATACCCTGAGCCTTTGAGGAGGAGGACCACTCCCTGCTTGGTTCCTTCTTCTGTTCTGTTTTGTTTTTTAAAAATTAGAATACAAGAAGGGGAAATTCCAGCCCCCTGCTCCTGTCTCTTAAATCACCTTTTACAACATGCATGGAATACAAAGGTAGAATTCTTTCTTCCATACCCCAGAGGATTGTTGGTATCCAATCAATTTGCTTTTGCTAATATGTATACCTCATGAAGATGTGCCTTAGATGTACCAAGTTCACACAGCCAAGCAGATAATTACTCATGATCTTCCTACTGAGTGTGTTATCTGCTCTAACCTAACCTAACCTAAACTAACCTAACCTAACCTAACCTAACCTAACCTAACCTAAACTAGCCTAACCTAACCTAATCTAACCTAAACTAACCTAACCTAACCTAACCTAACCTAACCTAATCTAACCTAACCTAACCTAACCAACCTAATCTAACCTAACCTAACCTAACCTAACTTAACCTAACCAACCTAATCTAACCTATCCTAAACTAAACTAACCTAACCTAACCTAACCTAATCTAACCTAAACTAACCTTACCTAACCTAACCATCCTAACCTAACCTAACCTAACCACGGTCTCTTTATACAGCATGTGAGTAGGTGATTCAGCAGGACGCAGAAACTCTATCCTTGGTGATGAAAAGGGAGAAAACTTAAATCAGGCTGAAGGACTGAAATTCATTATCATTATCTCCCTAGGGCACAAATGAGCCGTGGCTGAAGTTCTTTTTCTTTTCACCAAGATGTATATCTTTGTCTGACAGCTTTTTTATTTCATTTCTGTCATTCAAAAGCACTTTTGTTATTCTCTCAGTGAACCTGGCTGCCGCAGAGAAGTGGTTCTTAAAACTGAATTAATCAAGACATAGTTGAGATCAGCAATGACAACACACTTGAGTTTTAATTGATTAGGTTACATGGTTAGGAATCTCTTGGCTCAGTCACACTGGGGGGTCCTTACCAAAAATTTCACACAGGGACCCCAGTCAGTCCTGATGATAAACACCAAAATCTCCATAAAGATAGGTGTTGGGTATGTTGGTTATGTTCTACAGCTGGGGAGTATTTATGGAAGAATATGTGGTGTGGGAAGGTATGTAGGTCCTCATTATGTTGTAATTAGTACTGTGTAGCTTTGTTGTATGGACTGTATTTCCAGAGTGTTATCAATACCTGTGTGTTGTTTGGTACTTTGAGTCGTGTTAGAGATTCGTATGGTTTGTTGAATGTGTTATATGTTTAATACACCTTACCCTTGTTGTCTGTCTTGTCTCATGACTGTAATTATAAAGAAGGTTGGAAGGTGTAGGTGGATATGAATCTGGTTTCTTGGATGATGGCTACGTTGATGCCATGTTTTTGGTGTTGGCAAAGTGATTCTGAGTTTGATTTTGATGCTAATGTTGTTGAGTTGTAGGATGTTTGCTTCACAGTTGGGGTATTTTGGAGTATCAAGGTTAGTATGTGAAGATTCAACCTATGTACTTCCTGCTATTGTTTCTCGGGTGTTCATGAGAAGTGTGATACTGGTGTTACCAGACTCTGCCTGCAAGTGAAATTCCCTTTTCAAGAGGCTGTATCATCATCATCAACAAACAAGGAAAAGAGTTTCATCAAGGATACTTCCATTCATATGTACATAAATAGTGGTTACCTATCACAATCCCAATGCAAAGTTCTGGGTAGGGGTACAGGATGGGGACACATGGATGTTGAATGCTGTCACAGAAAATATGATCAGTCGCCCTCCAGACATAAGAGAGAGATATAACAAAGTTTGAGTATACTTTCCTACCATAACCAGAATTTCCCTATGTCTGTCATATATATATATATATATATATATATATATATATATATATATATATATATATATATATATATATATATATATAAAGGTGCAAGAGGTGGAAAAGAGGGCAAATGAGAGTTGGGGTGAGAGAGTATCGTTAAATTTTAGGGAGAATAAAAACATGTTTTGGAAGGACGTAAATGATGTGGGCAAGACAAGACAACAAAAGGGAACATCGGTGATGTGATGTGAGGATGTGAGGAGATGGAGTGAGATTTTGAAGGTTTGTTGAATGTGTTAGATGATAGTGTTAGATAAAAGGTGTTTTGGTCGAGGTGGTGTGGGAAGTGAAAGGGTCAGGGAGAATAATTTGCTAAGCAGAGAAGAGGTAGTGAAAGCTTTGCGGAAGATGAAAACGAGCAAGGCGGCAGGTTTGGATGATATTGCAAAGGAATTTTTTAAAAAAGGGGGTGTGTGTGTTGTTCACTGGTTGGTAAGAATATTCAATATATGTATGGCTCATGTACAAGTGCCTTAGGATTGGCGGAATGCATGCATAGTGCCATTGTACAAAGGCAAAGGGGATAAAAGTGAGTGCTCAAATTACAGAGATATAAGTTTGTGAGTATTCCTGGGAAATTATACGGGAGGGTATTGATTGAGAGGGTGAAGGCATGTACAGAACAGCAGATTGGGGAAGAGCAGTGTGGTTTCAGAAGTGGTAGAGCATGTGTGGATCAGGTGTTTGCTTTGAAAAATGTATGTGAGAAATACGTAGAAAAACTAATGGATTTGTATGTAGCATTAATGGATCTGGAGAAGGCATATGATAAAGATGATAGAGATGCTCTGTGGAAGGTATTGGGAGTATATGATGTGGGAGGCAAGTTGCTGGAAGAAGTGAAAAGTTTTTATCAAGGTTATAAGGCATGTGTACAAGTAGGAAGAGAGGAAAGTGAATGGTTCTCAGTGAATGTCGGTTTGCGACAGGGGTGCGAGATGTCTCCATGGGTGTTTAATTTGTTTATGGATGGGGTTGTTAGGGAGGTGAATGCAAGAGTTTTGGACAGAGGGGCAAGTATGCAGTCAGTTGTGGATGAGAGGCTTGGGGAGTCAGTCAGTTGTTGTTTGCTGATGATACAGCGTTGGTGGCTGATTCGGGTGAAAAACTGCAGATGTTGGCGACTGAGTTTGGTAAAGTGTGTGATGGAAGAAAGCTGAGAGTGAATGTGAATAAGAACAAGGTTATTAGGTACAGTAGGGATGAGGGACAAGTAATTGGGAGGTACGTTTGAATGGAGAAAAACTGGAGGATGCGAAGTGTTTTAGATATCTGGGAGTGGATTTGGCAGCGGATGGAACCATGAAAGCGGAAGTGAGTCACAGGGTGGGGGAGGGGGCGAAACTTCTGGGATCGTTGAAAAATGTGTGGAAGGCGAGAACATTATCTCGGAAAGCAAAAATAGGCATGTTTGAAGGAATGGTGGTTTCAACAATGTTATATGGTTGCGAGGCGTGGGATATAGAAAAGGTTGTGCGGAGGAGGGTGGATGTGTTGGAAATGGGATGTTTGAGGACAATATGTGGTGTGAGGTGGTTTGATCGAGTAAGTAATGAAAAGGTAAGAGAGATGTGTGGTGATAAAAGGAGTGTGGTTGAGAGAGCAGAGGAGGGTGTATTGAAATGTTTGGTTACATGGAGAGAATGAGTGAGGAAAGATTGACAAAGAGGATATATGTGTCACAGGTGGAGGGAACAAGGAGAAGTGGGAGACCAAATTGGAGGTGGAAGGATGGAGTGAAAAAGATTTTGAGCGATCGGGGCCTGAACATGCAGGAGGGTGAAGAGCGTGCAAGGAATAGAGTGAATTGGAACGATGTGGTATACCGGGGTCGACGTGCTGTCAATGGCTTGAACCAGGGCATGTGAAGCGTCTAGGGTAAACCATGGAAAGTTGTGTTGGGCCTGGATATGGAAAGGGAGCTGTGGTTCCGGTGCATTATACATGACAGCTAGAGACTAAGTGTGAACGGTTGTGGCCTTTGTTGTCTTTTCCTAGTGCTACCTCGTGCACTTACGGGGGGAGAGGGTTGTCATTTCATGTGTGGCGGGGTGGCGACGGAAATGAATAAGGGCAGACAGTATAAATTATATACATGTGTATATATGAATATGTCCATGTGTGTATAGATATATATACGTTGAGATGTATAGGTATGTATATGTGCTTGTGTGGACGTGTATGTATATACATGTGTATGTGGGTGGATTGGGTCATTCTTTCGTCTGTTTCCTTGCGCTGCCTCGCTAATGCGAGAGACAGCGACAATAAATAAATAAATAATGATGTCTCCATGGTTGTTTAATTTGTTAATGGATGGCGTTGTTAGGGAGGTGAATGCAAGAGTTTAGAAGAGAGCGGCAAGTATGCAGTCTGTTGTGGATGAGAAAGTTTGGGAAGTGAGTCAGTTGTTGTTTGCTGATGATACAGCGCTGGTGGCTGATTCGAGTGAGAAACTGCAGAAGCTGATGATTGAGTTTGGTAAAGTGTGTGAAAGAAGAAAGCTGAGAGTAAATGTGAATAATAGCAAGGTTATTAGGTACAGTAGGGTTGAGGGACAAGTCAATTGGGAGGTAAGTTTGAATGGAGAAAATTTGGAGGAAGTGAAGTGTTTTAGATATTTGGGAGTAGATTTGGCAGTGGATGGAACCATGGAAGCGGAGGTAAGTCATAGGGTGGGGAAGAGCGAAAGTTCTGGGAGCGTTGAGAAATGTGTGAAAGTCGAGAACATTCTCTCGGAAAGCAAAAATGGGTATGTTTGAAGGGACGGTGCTTCCGACAGTGTTATATGGTTGTGAGGCGTGGGCTATAAATAAAGTTGTGAAGAGGATAGTGGATATACTGGAAATGAGATGTTTGAGGAAAACGTGTGGTGTGACGTGGTTTGATCGAGTAAGTAATGAAAGGGGAAGAGATGTGTGGTAATAAAAAGAGTGTGGCAGAGAGAGCAGAAGAGGGTGTTTTGAAATGGTTTGTTCACATGGAGAGAATGAGTGAGGAAAGATCGACAAAGAGGATATATATGTCAGAGGTGGAAGGAACAAGGAGAAGTGGGAGACCAAATTGGAGGGGGAAAGATGGAGTGAAAAAGATTTTGAGTGATCGGGGCCTGAACATGCAAGAGGGTGAAAGGCGTGCAGGGAATAGAGTGAATTGGAACGATGTGGTATACCGGGGTCGACGTGCTGTCAATGGATTGAACCAGGGCATGTGAAGCGTCTGGGGTAAACCATGGAAAGGTTTGTGAGACTTGGATGGGGAAAGGGAGCTGTGGTTTCGGTGCATTATGCATGACAGCTAGAGACTGAGTGTGAACGAATGTGACCTTTGTTGTCTTTTCCTAGTGCTACCTCGCGCACATGCGGGGGGAGGGGGTTGTCATCTCATGTGTGGCGGGTTGGCGATGGGAATGAATAAGGGCAGACAGTATGAATAATGTACATGTGTATATATGTATATGTCTGTGTGAGTATATATATGTATATGTGCGTGTGTGAAAGTGTATGTATATACATGTGTATGTGGATGGGTTGGGCCATTCTTTCGTCTGTTTCCTTGCGCTGCCTCACTAGCGCGGGAGACAGCGACAAAGTATAATATAGTAAAAATATCATAAATATATATATTCACTCTATTCCTTGCATGCCTTTCACCCTCCTGCATGTTCAGGCCTTGATCGCTCAAAATCTTTTTCACTCCATCTATCCACCTCCAATTAGGTCTCCCACTTCTCCTCGTTCCCTCCACCTCTGACACATATATCCTCTTTGTCAATCTTTCCTTACTCATTCTCTCCGTGTGACCAAACCATTTCAAAGCACCCTCTTCTGCTCTCTCAACAACATTCTTTTTACTACCACACATCTCTCTTGCCCTTTCATTACTTACTTGCTCAAACCACCTCACACCACATACTGTCCTCAAACATCTCATTGCCAACACATCCACCCTCCTCCGCACAACCATACCTATAGCCCACGCCTCACAACCATATATCATTGTTGGAACCACTATTCCTTCAAACATACCCCTATTTGCTTTTCGAAATAATGTTCTCACTATCCACACATTTTTAGCGCTCCCAGAACTTTCGCCCCCTCCCCCACCATGTGACTCACTTTCTCTTCCATGGTTACATCCGCTGCCAAATACACTCACAGATATCTAAAACACTTCACATCCTCCAGTTTTTCTCCAATCAAACTTCCCTTCCTATTGACTTGTCCCCCAATCCTACTGTACCTAATAACCTTGCTCTTATTCACATTTACTCTCAGCTTTCTTCTTTCATACACTTTACCAAACTCAGTCACCAGCTTCTGCAGTTTCTCACCCGAATCAAGCCACCAGCGCTGTATCATGAGCGAACAACAACTGACTCGCTTCCCAAGCCCTCTGATCCACAACAGACTGCATACTTCCCCCTGTCTCCAAACCTCATGCATTCACCTCCCTAACCACCTCATCCATAAACAAATTAAACAACATGGAGACATCATGCACCCCTGCCACAAACCGACATTCACTGAGAACCAATCACTTTCCTCTCTTCCTACTCGTACACATGCCTTATATCCTAGATAAAAAGTTTTCACTGCTTCTAACAACTTGCCTCCCACACCATATATTCTTAATACCTTCCACAGAGTATCACTACAAATTCTGTTGTATTCTATCTCCAGATCCATAAATGCTCAATACATATCCATTTGTTTTTCTAAGTATCTCTCATATACAAGGAATAGAATTGGCCTTCTTGCATATATATATATATATATATATATATATATATATATATATATATATATATATATATATATATCACATACAAACCTCCAACAGCCAGGATCGAACCCGGGACCCCTGTGCAAGAGGCAGGCATGGTAACCGCTAGGCTATGGGACTGTATAATAGGAAACAACTATTCGAATACTAAGTACTCGAATACCCTTCGTCTCACAATGGTGAGCAACGGGGTCTATAACGGTTATTTCCGAACAGACGCACATAGCCAGCTGATAGCGTTTTACCGAACCTAACTGTACAACGCGGAGGTATATGAATACGAATAGCGGTTAGCATGCCTGCCTCTTGCACAGGGGTCCCGGGCTCGATCCTGGCTGTTGGAGGTTTGTATGTTCTATGAAGGTGCGCGTTCATATCCACTTTATTCGTATATATATATATATATATATTATTTTTTTTTATTATACTTTGTCGCTGTCTCCCGCGTTTGCGAGGTAGCGCAAGGAAACAGACGAAAGAAATGGCCCAACCCCCCCCCCCCATACACATGTATATACATACGTCCACACACGCAAATATACATACCTACACAGCTTTCCATGGTTTACCCCAGACGCTTCACATGCCTTGATTCAATCCACTGACAGCACGTCAACCCCGGTATACCACATCGCTCCAATTCACTCTATTCCTTGCCCTCCTTTCACCCTCCTGCATGTTCAGGCCCCGATCACACAAAATCTTTTTCACTCCATCTTTCCACCTCCAATTTGGTCTCCCTCTTCTCCTCGTTCCCTCCACCTCCGACACATATATCCTCTTGGTCAATCTTTCCTCACTCATTCTCTCCATGTGCCCAAACCACTTCAAAACACCCTCTTCTGCTCTCTCAACCACGCTCTTTTTATTTCCACACATCTCTCTTACCCTTACGTTACTCACTCGATCAAACCACCTCACACCACACATTGTCCTCAAACATCTCATTTCCAGCACATCCATCCTCCTGCGCACAACTCTATCCATGGCCCACGCCTCGCAACCATACAACATTGTTGTAACCACTATTCCTTCAAACATACCCATTTTTGCTTTCCGAGATAATGTTCTCGACTTCCACACATTCTTCAAGGCCCCCAGAATTTTCGCCCCCTCCCCCACCCTATGATCCACTTCCGCTTCCATGGTTCCATCCGCTGCCAGATCCACTCCCAGATATCTAAAACACTTCACTTCCTCCAGTTTTTCTCCATTCAAACTCACCTCCCAGTTGACTTGACCCTCAAGGCATATATATATATATATATATATATATATATATATATATATATATATATATATATATATATATATATATATATATATATATATATATATATATATATATATATATCTTACCCTATTATTACTTACTCGATCAAACCACCTCACACCACATATTGTCCTCAAACATCTCATTTCTAGTACATCCATCCTCCTTCGCACAACTCTATCTATAGCCCATTCCTCGCAAACGTATAACATTGTTGGAACCACTATTCCATCAAACATACACATATTTGCTTTCCGAGATAATGTTCTCGACTTCCACACATTCTTCAACGCTCCCAATACTTTCGCCCTCTACCCCACCCCATGATTCACTTCTGCTTCCATGGTTCCATTTGCTGCCAAATCCACTCCCAGATATCTAAAACACTTCACTTCCTCCAGTTTTTCTCCATTCAAACTTACCTCCCAATTGACTTGTCCCTCAACCCTACTGTACCTAATAACCTTGCTCTTATTCACATTTACTCTCAGCTTTCTTCTTTCACACACTTTACCAAACTCAGTCACCGGCTTCTGCAGTCTCTCACATGAATCAGCCACCAGCGCTGTATCATCAGCGAACAACAGCTGACTCACTTCCCAAGCTCTCTCATCCACAACAGACTGCATACTTGCCCTTCTTTCCAAAACTCTTGCATTCACCTCCCTAACAACCCCATCCATAAACAAATTAAACAACCGTGGAGACATCTCACACCCCTGCCGCAAACCAACATTCACTTAGAACCAATCACTTTCCTCTCTTCCTACACGTACACAAGCCTTACATCCTCGATAAAAAAAACTTTTTACTGCTTCTAACATCTTGCCTCCCACACCATATATTCTTAGTACCTTCCACAGAGCATCTCTATCAACTCTTATCATATGCCTTCTCCAGATCCATAAATGCTACATACAAATCCATTTGCTTTTCTAAATATTTCTCACATACATTCTTCAAAGCAAACACCTGATCCACACATCCTCTACCGCTTCTGAAACCACACTGCTCTTCCCCAATCTGATGCTCTGTACGTGCCTTCACTCTCTCAGTCAATACCCTCCCATATAATTTCCCAGGAATATTCAACAAACTTATACCTCTGTAATGTGAGCACTCACTTTTATCCCCTTTGCCTTTGTACAATGGCACTATGGCAAGTATTCCTCCAATCCACAGGCACCTCACCATGAGTCATACATAAGTTAAATAATCTTACCAACCAGTCAACAATATGGTCACCCCCTTTTCTAATAAATTCCTCTGCAATACCATCCATACCCGCTGCCTTGCCTGCTTTCATCTTCCGCAAAGCTTTTACTACCTCTTCTCTGTTTACCAAATCATTCTCCCTAACCCTCTCACTTTGCACACCACCTCGACCAAAAAACCCTATATCTGCCACTCTATTATTAAACACATTCAACATACCTTCAAAATACTCACTCCATCTCCTTCTCACATCACCACTACTTGTTATCACCTCCCCATTAGCCCCTTCACTGAAGTTCCCACGTGTTCCCTTGTCTTACGCACTTTATTTACCTCCTTCCAAAACATCTTTTTATTCTCCCTAGAATTTAATGATACTCTCTCACCCCAACTCTCATTCGCCCTCTTTTTCACCTCTTGCACCTTTCTCTTGACCTCCTGCCTCTTTCTTTTATACATCTCCCAGTCATTTGCATTTTTTCCCTGCAAAAATCGTCCAAATGCCTCTCTCTTCTGCTCCACTAATAATCTTACTTCTTCATCACACCACTAACTACCCTTTCTAATCTGCCAGCCTCCCACGCTCCTCATGCCACAAGCATCTCTTGTGTGGATGTAACCAAGATGACAATAAAGGAGTGATAGGTAGTATGTTTGAGGAAAGGAACCTGGATGTTTTGGCTCTGAGTGAAACGAAGATCAAGGGTAAAGGGGAAGTGTGGTTTGGGAATGTCTTGGGAGTAAAGTTAGGGGTTAGTGAGAGGACAAGAACAAGGAAAGGAGTAGCACTACTCCTGAAACAGAAATGGTGGGAGTATGTAATAGAGTGTAAGAAAGTAAACTCTAGATTGATAGTGGTAAAATTGAAAGTTAATGGAGAGAGATGGGTGATTATTGGATGCACGCATATGCACCTGGGCATGAGAAGAAAGATCATGAGAGGCAAGTGTTTTAGGAGCAGCTGAGTGAGTGTGTTAGTAGTTTTGATGCACGAGATCGGGTTATAGTGATGGGTGATTTGAATGCAATGGTGAGTAATGTGGCAGTTGAGGGAATAATTGGTGTACATGGGGTGTTCAGTGTTGTAAATGGAAATGGTGAAGAGCTTGTAGATTTATGTGCTGAAAAAGAACTGGTGATTGGAAATAACTGGTTTAAAAAGAGAGATATACATAAGTATACGTCTGTAAGTAGGAGAGATGGCCAGAGAGCGTTATTGGATTACGTGTTAATTGATAGGCGCGCGAAAGAGAGACTTTTGGATGTTGATGTGCTGAGAGGTGCAACTGGAGGGATGTCTGATCATTATCTTGTGGAGGCGAAGGTGAAGATTTGTAGGGGTTTTCAGAAAAGAAGAGAGAATGTTGGGGTGAAGAGAGTGGTGAAAGTAAGTAAGCTTGGGAAGGAGACTTGTGTGAGGAAGTACCAGGAGAAACTGAGTTCAGATTGGAAAAAGGTGAGAACAAAGGACGCACATAGCCAGCTGATAGCGTTTTACCGAACCTAACTGTACAACGCGGAGGTATATGAATACGAATAGCGGTTAGCATGCCTGCCTCTTGCACAGGGGTCCCGGGTTCGATCCTGGCTGTTGGAGGTTTGTATGTTCTATGAAGGTGCGCGTTCATATGCACTTTATTCGTATTCATATACCTCCGCGTTGTACAGTTAGGTTCGGTAAAACGCTATCAGCTGGCTATGTGCGTCTGTTCGGAAATAACCGGTATAGACCCCGTTGCTCACCATTGTGAGACGAAGGGTATTCGAGTACTTAGTATTCGAATAGTTGTTTCCTATTATACAGTCCCATAGCCTAGCGTTTAGCATGCCTACCTCTTGCACAGGGGTCCCGGGCTCGATCCTGGCTGTTGGAGGTTTGTATGTTCTATGAAGGCTTCTGCAGTCTCTCACATGAATCAGCCACCAGCGCTGTATCATCAGCGAACAACAGCTGACTCACTTCCCAAGCTCTCTCATCCACAACAGACTGCATACTTGCCCTTCTTTCCAAAACTCTTGTATTCACCTCCCTAACAACCCCATCCATAAACAAATTAAACAACCGTGGAGACATCTCACACCCCTGCCGCAAACCAACATTCACTGAGAACCAATCACTTTCCTCTCTTCCTACACGTACACAAGCCTTACATCCTCGATAAAAAACTTTTTACTGCTTCTAACATCTTGCCTCCCACACCATATATTCTTAGTACCTTCCACAGAGCATCTCTATCATCTCTTATCATATGCCTTCTCCAGATCCATAAATGCTACATACAAATCCATTTGCTTTTCTAAATATTTCTCACATACATTCTTCAAAGCAAACACCTGATCCACACATCCTCTACCGCTTCTGAAACCACACTGCTCTTCCCCAATCTGATGCTCTGTCCATGCCTTCACTCTCTCAGTCAATACCCTCCCATATAATTTCCCAGGAGTACTCAAAAACTTATACCTCTGTAATGTAAGCACTCACTTTTATCCCCTTTGCCTTTGTACAATGGCACTATGGCAAGCATTCCTCCAATCCACAGGCACCTCACCATGAGTCATACATAAGTTAAGTAACCTTACCAACCAGTCAACAATATGGTCACCCCCTTTTCTAATAAATTCCTCCGCAATACCATCCATACCCGCTGCCTTGCCTGCTTTCATCCTCCGCAAAGCTTTTACTACCTCTTCTCTGTTTACCAAATCATTCTCCCTAACCCTCTAACTTTGCACACCACCTCGACCAAAAAACCCTATATCTGCCACTCTATCATTAAACACATTCAACATACCTTCAAAATACTCACTCCATCTCCTTCTCACATCACCACTACTTGTTATCACCTCCCCATTAGCCCCCTTCACTGAAGTTCCCACGTGTTCCCTTGTCTTACGCACTTTATTTACCTCCTTCCAAAACATCTTTTTATTCTCCCTAAAATTTAATGATACTCTCTCACCCCAACTCTCATTTGCCCTCTTTTTCACCTCTTGCACCTTTCGCTTGACCTCCTGCCTCTTTCTTTTATACATCTCCCAGTCATTTGCATTTTTTCCCTGCAAAAATCGTCCAAATGCCTCTCTCTTCTGCTCCACTAATAATCTTACTTCTTCATCACACCACTAACTACCCTTTCTAATCTGCCAGCCTCCCACGCTCCTCATGCCACAAGCATCTCTTGTGTGGATGTAACCAAGATGACAATAAAGGAGTGATAGGTAGTATGTTTGAGGAAAGGAACCTGGATGTTTTGGCTCTGAGTGAAACGAAGATCAAGGGTAAAGGGGAAGTGTGGTTTGGGAATGTCTTGGGAGTAAAGTTAGGGGTTAGTGAGAGGACAAGAACAAGGAAAGGAGTAGCACTACTCCTGAAACAGAAATGGTGGGAGTATGTAATAGAGTGTAAGAAAGTAAACTCTAGATTGATAGTGGTAAAATTGAAAGTTAATGGAGAGAGATGGGTGATTATTGGATGCACGCATATGCACCTGGGCATGAGAAGAAAGATCATGAGAGGCAAGTGTTTTAGGAGCAGCTGAGTGAGTGTGTTAGTAGTTTTGATGCACGAGATCGGGTTATAGTGATGGGTGATTTGAATGCAATGGTGAGTAATGTGGCAGTTGAGGGAATAATTGGTGTACATGGGGTGTTCAGTGTTGTGAATGGAAATGGTGAAGACCTTGTAGATTTATGTGCTGAAAAAGAACTGGTGATTGGAAATAACTGGTTTAAAAAGAGAGATATAGATAAGAATACGTCTGTAAGTAGGAGAGATGGCCAGAGAGCGTTATTGGATTACGTGTTAATTGATAGGCGCGCGAAAGAGAGACTTTTGGATGTTGATGTGCTGAGAGGTGCAACTGGAGGGATATCTGATCATTATCTTGTGGAGGCGAAGGTGAAGATTTGTAGGGGTTTTCAGAAAAGAAGAGAGAATGTTGGGGTGAAGAGGATGGTGAGAGTAAGTGAGCTTGGGAAGGAGACTTGTGTGAGGAAGTACCAGCAGAGACTGAGTACAGAATGGAAAAAGGTGAGAACAAAGGACGTAACGGGAGTGGGGGAGGAATGGGATGTATTTAGGGAAGCAGTGATGGCTTGCGCAAAAGATATATTCTTTTTTTTAATTTTCCAAAAGAAGGAACAGAGAAGGGGGCCAGGTGAGGATATTCCCTCAAAGGCCCAGTCCTCTGTCCTCTGTTTTTAACGCTACCTCGCTAACGCGGGAAATGGCGAAAAGTATGAAAGAAAAAAAAAAGAATATATATATTAACATTATTGATTTTTATTATAATTATTATACATAAATCACTGTTTCCCGAACCACCAAGGCAGTGCCAGGAAAGGGACGAAGAATGGCATATCGATTCATAAATATATATATATATATATATATATATATATATATATATATATATATATATATATATATATATATATTTATCCCTGGGGATAGGGGGTTAAGAATACTTCCCACGTATTCCCTGCGTGTCGTAGAAGGCGACTAAAAGGGGAGGGAGCGGGGGGCTGGAAATCCTCCCCTCTCTTTTTTTTTAATTTTTTTTTTTTTAATTTTCCAAAAGAAGGAACAGAGGGGGCCAGGTGAGGATATTCCAAAAAAGGCCCAATCCTCTGTTCTTAACGCTACCTCGCGAACGCGGGAAATGGCGAATAGTTTAAAAGAAAAAAAAAGATATATATATATATATATATATATATATATATATATATATATATATATATATATATATATATATATATATATATATATAAATGCGCATACACGCACATATACTTACTCATATAATCAATTTATACATACACACACATACACATACATATACATATATACACATGTACATATTCATACTTGCTTGCCTTCATCCATTCCTGTCACTACCCCGTCCCACAGGAAACAGCATTGCTACCCCAGCTACAGAGAGGCAGCAACAGGAAGACACGAATAAGGCCACTTTTGTTCACACTCAGTCTCTAGCTGTTATGTGTAATGCACTGAATCCACAGCTCCTTGTCCACATTCAGGCCCCACAGACCTTTCCATGGTTTACCCCAGATGCTTCACATGCCCTGGTTCAGGCTACTGACAGCACGTTGACCCCGGTATACCACATCGTTCCAATTCACTCTATTCCTTGCAAGGCTTTCATCCTCCCGTATGTCCAGGCCCCGATCGCTCAAATCTTTTTCACTCTATCCCTCCACCTCCAATTTGGTCTTCCACTTCTCCTTGTTCCCTCCACCTCTGACACATATATCCTCTTTATCAATCTTTTCCTCACATATTCTCTCCATATGTCCAAGCCATTTCAGCACACTCTCTTCTCCTCTCTCAACCACACTCTATTTCCTTTCATTATGTACGTAATTAAAACAACTCACACCACATATCATACTCAAACATCTCATTTCCAACGCATCCACCCTCCTCCGTACAACCCTATCTATAGTCCATGCCTCGCAACCATATAACATTGTTGTAACTACTATTCCTTCTATTTTTTTTTTTTTTCTCTGAGATAACGTTCTGTCCTTCCAAACATTCTTCATCGCTTCCAGAACGTTCGCCCCCTCCCCCACCCTGAGACTCACTTCCAATAACATGGTTCCATCTGCGATAAGTCCACTTCCAGGCATCTAAAACACTTCTCTTCCTCCAAGTTTTCTCCGCTCAAACTTACATCCCAATTAAAGTGTCCCTTCGCCCTACTGAACATAATAGGGATAGGGGAGAAAACAAATAATTCCCACGTATTCCCCGCGTGTCATAGAAGGCAGCTGAAGGGGGCGGGAGCTGTGGACTGGACCCCCCCCCCATATTAGAATTTCCTAAAAGGGAAGCAGAAGGAGTCAAGTGGGGAGTTCTTATCCTCCTTGAAGGATTAGATTGGGGGTGTCTGAATGTGTATGGATATAAGAAAGATGAGAAGAAAGAAGACATAGGTAGTATGTTTGAGGAAAGGAACCTGGATGTTCTGGCTCTAAGTGAAACAAAGCTGAAAGGTTAAGGGGAAGAGTGGTTCGGGAAAGTCTTGGGAGTAAAGTCAGGGATTGGTGAGAAGACAAGAGCTAAGGAAGGAGTAGCAATACTCCTGAATCAGGAGTTGTGGTAGTATGTGATAGAGTGCAAGAAAGTAAATTCTAGATTGATATGGGTAAAACTGAAAGTGGATGGAGAGAGATAGGTGATTATTGGTGCCTATGCACCTGATCATGAGA
Organism: Panulirus ornatus; assembly: GCF_036320965.1. NCBI lineage: Eukaryota > Metazoa > Arthropoda > Malacostraca > Decapoda > Palinuridae > Panulirus > Panulirus ornatus. Next base: position 44,282,767 of record NC_092233.1, read on the forward strand.
AGAAAGATCATGAGAAGCAAGTGTTTTGGGAGCAGCTGAGTGAGTGCATTAGCAGCTTTGGTGCAAGAGACCGGGTTATAGTGATGGGTGAATTAAATGCGAGGGTGAGCAATATGGCAGTTGAAGGTATAATTGTTGTACATGGGGAGTTCAGTGTTGTAAATGGAAATGGGGAGAGCTTTTGGATTTGAATACCGAAAAGACTGGTAACTGGGAATACCTGGTTTAGAAATAGTCATATACGTCAGTACATGAATGTGAATAGGAGAAATGGTCAAAGGGTTTTATTGGATTACGTGTTAATCGATAGGTGTGTGAAAGAGAGACTTTTGGGTTTTAATGGGCTGAAAGGGACAACTGGAGGGATGTCTAAGCACTATCTTCTACGGGCGAAGGTGAAGATTTGTAGAAGTAATCTAAAAAGAAGAGAGAATGTTGGGGAGAAGAGAGTGGTGAAGTAAATGAGTTTGGAAGGGAGACTTGTGTGAGGAAGTACAAGGAAAGATTGAGTGTAGAAAGGGAAAAGGTGAGAGCAAATGATGTAAAGGGAGTGGGTGAGAAATGGAATATATTTAGGGAAGCAGTGATGGCTTGTGCAAAAGATGCATGTGGCATGAGAAAGGTGGGAGGTGAGCAGATTAGAAAGGGTAGTTAGTGGTGGGATGAAGAAGGTTGTTAGAGGAAGAGAAAAAAGACGTGTTTGGACGATACTTGCAAGGAAGGAGTGCAGATGACTGGGAAATGTATAAAAGAATATATTTATTTATTTATTTTGCTTTGTCGCTGTCTCCAGCGTTAGCGAGGTAGCGCAAGGAAACAGAAGAAAGAATGGCCCCACCCACCAACATAACACATGTATATACATACACGTCCACACATGCAAATATACATACCTATACATGTCAACGTATACATATATATACACACACAGACATATACATATATACACATGTACATAATTCATACTGTCTGCCCTTATTCGTTCCCATCACCACCTCGCCACACATGAAATAACAACCCCCTACCCCCTCATGTGTGCGAGGTAGCGCTAGGAAAAGACAACAAAGGCCACATTCGTTCACACTCAGTCTCTAGCTGTCATGTAATAATGCACCGAAACCACAGCTTCCTTTCCACATCCAGGCCCCAAACAACTTTCCATGGTTTACTCCAGACGCTTCACATGCCTTGGTTCAATCCAGTGACAGCACGTCGACCCCGCAATACCACATTATTCCAATTCACTCTATTCCTTGCACGCCTTTCACCCTCCTGCATGCTCAGGCCCCGATCACTCAAAATCTTTTTCACTCCATCTTACCTCATCCAATTTGGTCTCCCACTTCTCCTCATTCCCTCCACCTCTGACACTTATATCCTCTTGGTCAATCTTTCCTCACTCATTCTCTCCATGTGACAAAACCATTTCAAAACACCCTCTTCTGCTCTCTCGACCACACTCATTTTATTACCACACATCTCTCTTACCCTATTATTACTTACTCGATCAAACCACCTCACACCACATATTGTCCTCAAACATCTCATTTCCAGCACATCCACCCTCCTGCGCACAACTCTATCCATAGCCCACGCCTCGCAACCGTATAACATTGTTGGAACCACTATTCCTTCAAACATAGCCATTTTTGCTTTCCGAGATAATGTTCTCGACTTCCACACATTCTTCAACACTCCCAGAATTTTCGCCCCCTCCCACACCCTATGATTCACTTCCGCTTCCATGGTTCCATTCGCTGCCAAATCCACTCCCAGATATCTAAAACACTTCACTTCCTTCAGTTTTTCTCTATTCAAACTTACCTCCCAGTTGACTTGACCCTCAACCCTACTGTACCTAATAACCTTGCTCTTATTCACATTTACTCTCAGCTTTCTTCTTTCACACACTTTACCAAACTCAGTCACCAGCTTCTGCAGTTTCTCACATGAATCAGCCACCAGCGCTGTATCATCAGCGAACAACAACTGACTCACTTCCCAAGCTCTCTCATCCACAACAGACTGAATACTTGCCCCTCTTTCCAAAACTAATGCATACACCTCCCTAACAACCCCATCCATAAACAAATTAAACAACCATGGAGACATCACACACCCCTGCCGCAAACCAACATTCACTGGGAACCAATCACTTTCCTCTCTTCCTACACATACACATGCCTTACATCCTCGATAAACACTTTTCACTGCTTCGAACAACTTGCTTCCCACACCATATATTCTCAATGCCTTCCACAGAGCATCTCTATCAACTCTATCATATGCCTTCTCCAGATCCATAAATGCTACCTACAAATCCATTTGCTTTTCTAAGTATTTCTCACATACATTCTTCACAGCAAACACCTGATCCACACATCCTCTACCACTTCTGAAACCATACTGCTCTTCCCCAATCTGATGCTCTGTACATGCCTTCACCCTCTCAATCAATACCCTCCCATATAATTTCCCAGGAATACTCAACAAACTTATACCTCTGTAATGTGAGCACTCACCTTTATCCCCTTTGCCTTTGTACAAAGGCACTATGCAAGCATTCTGCCAATCCTCAGGCACCTCACCATGAGTCATACCTACATTAAATAACCTTACCAACCAGTCAACAATACGGTCACCCCCTTTTATACATATATATATATATATATATATATATATATATATATATATATATATATATATATATATACATATATATATATATATATATATATATATATATATATATATATATATATATATATATTTATATATACATATATATATATATATATATATATATATATATATATATATATATATATATATATATTTTTTTTTATACTTTGTCGCTGTCTCCCGCGTTTGCGAGGTAGCGCAAGTAAACAGACGAAAGATATGGCCCAACCCCCCCCCATACACATGTATATACATACGTCCACACACGCAAATATACATACCTACACAGCTTTCCATGGTTTACCCCAGACGCTTCACATGCCTTGATTCAATCCACTGACAGCACGTCAACCCCGGTATACCACATCGCTCCAATTCACTCTATTCCTTGCCCTCCTTTCACCCTCCTGCATGTTCAGGCCCCGATCACACAAAATCTTTTTCACTCCATCTTTCCACCTCCAATTTGGTCTCCCTCTTCTCCTTGCTCCCTCCACCTCCGACACATATATCCTCTTGGTCAATCTTTCCTCACTCATCCTCTCCATGTGCCCAAACCACTTCAAAACACCCTCTTCTGCTCTCTCAACCATGCTCTTTTTATTTCCACACATCTCTCTTACCCTTACGTTACTCACTCGATCAAACCACCTCACACCACACATTGTCCTCAAACATCTCATTTCCAGCACATCCATCCTCCTGCGCACAACTCTATCCATAGCCCACGCCTCGCAACCATACAACATTGTTGGAACCACTATTCCTTCAAACATACCCATTTTTGCTTTCCGAGATAATGTTCTCGACTTCCACACATTCCTCAAGGCCCCCAGAATTTTCGCCCCCCCCCCCCCACCCTATGATCCACTTCCGCTTCCATGGTTCCATCCGCTACCAGATCCACTCCCAGATATCTAAAACACTTCACTTCCTCCAGTTTTTCTCCATTCAAACTCACCTCCCAATTGACTTGACCCTCAACCCTACTGTACCTAATAACCTTGCTCTTATTCACATTTACTCTTAACTTTCTTCTTCCACACACCTTCTTTTGGAAAGAAAAAAAAATAAGAGAGGGGAGGATTTCCAGCCCCCCGCTCCTTCCTCTTGTAGTCGCCTTCTACGACACGCAGGGAATACGTGGGAAGTATTCTTTCTCCACTATCCCCAGGGGGTCAGGTGAGGATATTCCCTCAAAGGCCCAGTCCTCTGTTCTTAACGCTACCTCGCTAATGTGGGAAATGGCGAATAGTTTGAAAGAAAGAAAATATATATATATATTGTTCCATCCGTTGCCAAGTCCGCTTCCAGATATCTAAAACACTTTACTTCCTTCAGTTTTTCTCTATTCAAACTTACCTCCAATTAATTTGTCCATAAAACCATGCTGAACTTAATAACCTTGCTCTTATTCATATATACTCTCAACTTTCTCCTTTCACACATTTTACCAAGCTCAGTCACCAATCTATGTAGATTCTCACCTGAATCAGCCACCAGCGTTGTATCATCAGCGAACAACTGGTTCATTTCCCAGGCCCTCTCATCCACAACAGACTGCATACTTGCCCCTCTCTCTCTAAAACTCTTGAATTCACCTCCCTAACCACCCGATCCATAAACAAATTAAACAACCATGGAGACATCATGCACTCCTGCTGCAAACCGACATTCACTGGGAACCAATCACTTTCCTCTCTTCCTACTTGTGCACATGCCTTACATCCTCGATAAACACTTTTCACTGCTTCTAGCAACTTACCTCCCACACCATATACTCTTAATACCTTCCACAAAGCATCTTTGTCAACCCTATCATATGCCTTCTCCAGATCCATAAATGCTACATACAAATCCATTTGCTTTTCCAAGTATTTCTCACATACATTCTTCAAAGCAAACACCTGATCCACACAACCTCTACCACTTCTGAAACCACACTGCTCTTCCCCAATCTGATGCTCTGTACATGCCTTCACCCTCTCAATCAATACCCTCCCATATAATTTACCAGGAATACTCAACAAACTTATACCTCTATAATTTGAGCACTCACCTTTATCCCCTTTGCCTTTGTACAATGGCACTATGCATGCATTTCACCAATCCTCAGGCACCTCATCATGATCTATACATCTATTGAATATCCTTTCCAACCAATCAACCACACACTAACCCCTTCTTTAATAAATTCCATTGTAATACCATCCAAACCTGCTGCCTTGCTGGCTCTCATCTTCCGCAAAGCTTTCACTATGTTTTCTCTGTTTACCAAACCATTCTCCCTGACCCTTTCATTTCGCACACCACCCCGACCAAAACACCCTATATCTGCCGCTCTATCATCAAACGCATTCAACAAACCTTCAAAATACCCACTCCATCTCCTTCTCACTTCATCACTACTTGTTATTACCTCCCCATTTGCCCCCTTCACTGGTGTTCTCATTTGTTCTCTATTCTTATGCACGTTATTTATCTCCTTGCAAAACTTCTTTTTATTCTTCCTAAAATTCAATGATACTTTCTCACCCCAACTCTCATTTGCCCTCTTTTTCACCTCTTGCACCTTTCTGTTGACCTCCTGCCGCTTTCTTTTATACATCTCCCAGTTATTTGCACTACTTCCCTGTAAAAATTGTCCAAACGCCTCTCTCTTCTCTTTCATCAACAATCTTACTTCTTCATCCCGCCACTCCCTACCCTTTCTTATCTACCTATTTCCCACCTTTCTCATGCCACAAGCATCTTTTGTGCAATCCATTACTGCTTCCCAAAATACATCCCATTCCTCCCCACTTCCCTTGCGTCCCTTGCTCTCATGTTTTGCCATTCTACACTTAATCTTTCTTGGTACTTCCTCACACAAGTCTCCTTTCCAAACTCTCTTACTCTCTTCTCCCCTACTTTCTCTCATCTGAAAACCTCTACAAATCTTCACCTTCACCTCCACAAGATAATGATCAGACAACCCTCCAGCTGCCCATCTCAGCACATTAACATCGATAAGTCTCTTCTTTACTCGACTATCAACACATAATCCAATAATGCCCTCTGACCATCTCTCCTACCCACATAAGTATACTTATAAATATCTCTCTCTTTTTTTTTTTTTTTGCCGCTGTCTCCCGAGTTTGCGAGGTAGCGCAAGGAAACAGACGAAAGAAATGGCCCAACCCACCCCCATACGCATGTATATACATACGTCCACACACGCAAATATACATACCTACACAGCTTTCCATGGTTTACCCCAGACGCTTCACATGCCCTGATTCAATCCACTGACAGCACGTCAACCCCGGTATACCACATCGCTCCAATTCACTCTATTCCTTGCCCTCCTTTCACCCTCCTGCATGTTCAGGCCCCGATCACACAAAATCTTTTTCCCTTCATCTTTCCACCTCCAATTTGGTCTCCCACTTCTCCTCGTTCCCTCCACCTCCGACACATATATCCTCTTGGTCAATCTTTCCTCACTCATTCTCTCCATGTGCCCAAACCATTTCAAAACACCCTCTTCTGCTCTCTCAACCACACTCTTTTTATTTCCACACATCTCTCTTACCCTTATGTTACTTACTCGATCAAACCACCTCACACCACACATTGTCCTCAAACATCTCATTTCCAGCACATCCATCTTCCTGCGCACAACTCTATCCATAGCCCACGCCTCGCAACCATGCAACATTGTTGGAACCACTATTCCTTCAAACATACCCATTTTTGCTTTCCGAGATAATGTTCTCGACTTCCACACATTCTTCAAGGCTCCCAGAATTTTCGCCCCCTCCCCCACCCTATGATCTACTTCCGCTTCCATGGTTCCATCCGCTGCCACATCCACTCCCAGATATCTAAAACACTTTACTTCCTCCAGTTTTTCTCCATTCAAAGTTACCTCCCAATTGACTTGACCCTCAACCCTACTGTACCTAATTACCTTGCTCTTTTTAAACCAGGTATTCCCAATCACCTGTCCTTTTTCAACACACAAATCCACAAGCTCTTCACCATTTCCATTTACAACACTGAGCACCCCATGTACAACATTATACCCTCAACTGCCACATTACTCATCTTTGCATTCAAATCACCCATTACTATAATCCAGTCTCGTGCATCAAAGCTGCTAACACACTGACTCAGCTGCTCCAAACACACTTGCCTTTCGTGATCTTTTTTCTCATGACCAGGTGCATAATCACCAATAATCACCCTTCTCTGTCCATCCACTTTCAGTTTTACCCACATTAATCTAGAATTTACTTTCTTACACTCTATCACATACTCCCACAACTCCTGCTTCAGCAGTAGCACTACTCCTTCCTTAGCTCTTGTCTTGTATTCATTATACATGATTGCGCTGAGGTAGTACTAGAAAACAGACAAAGAATGGCCCATCTACACATATATATATGTAAACGCCCACATATGCACATATACATATCAACATATACATACATATACATACACATACATAGACACTACATACATACCCATGTACATATTCATATTTGTTTGCCTTCATCCATTCCTGCCACTACCCCACCACACAGGAAAACAGCATCACTATCCCCTGCTTCAGTGAGGTAGTGACAGGAATACAGACAAAAAGGCCACATTCATTCACACTGTCTCTAGCTGTCATGTGTAATGCACCGAAACCACAGCTCCCTATCTACATCCAGGCCCCACAGACCTTTCCATGGTTTACCCTAGATGTTTCACATGCTCTGGTTCAGTCCATTGACAGCATGTCGACTCTGGTATACCACATCATTCCAATTCACTCTATTCCTTGCACACCTCCACCCTCCTGGATGTTCAAGCCCCCATCGCTCAAAATCTCTTTCACTCCATCCTTCCACCTCCAATTTGGTCTCCCACCTCTCCTTGTTCCCTCCACCTATGACACATATATCCTCTTTGTCAATCTTTCCTCACTCATTCTCTCCATATGTCCAAACCATTTCAGCCCACCTTCTTCTTCTCTCAAACATACTCTTATTATTTCCAAACACCTCTCTTACCCTTACATCACTTACTCAATCAAACCACCTCACACCACATATTGTCCTCAAACATCTCATTTCCAACACATCCACCCTCCTCCGTACAACCCTATTTATAGCCCTTGCCTCGCAACCATATAACATTGCTGGAACTGCTATTCTTTCAAACATATCCATTTTTGCTCTTCGAGATAATGTTCTCTCCTTACACACATTCTTCATCACTCCCAGAACCTTCGTCCCCTCCCCCACCCTGTGACTCACTTCCACTTCCATGGTTCCATCCGCTGCTAAGTCCACTCTTAGATATCTTTATCATTATTAAGTCATTTATTGTACATCCTTGTCTTATGGGGTTTACAATGAAAACCTCCTCTTTGGTTTTCCTCCTTTTTCTTGTTTCCACCACTAATACAAGGGAAAACAAAGGGATTCATACAAAAGCAGACACACCAATGGGTCTCTTTGAAGCTGTTTGTGGTTGTGGAAGAGATACAAAAATCATAAATCAGTGCAGTAAGAGCAGAAATATGTAAATAAAAAAATTATAAATTTTCCAGTACCTGAGGAAGTGCAAATAGTGAGTCATGGATTTGAAGCAAAATAACTATCAAGCCTATTCTTAGACTTATCTGTGGTACTTATCCGTGGTAATTCTTTCTCTGTATTAAACATCCTGTTGAGGCAAAAGTATTTCGCTTCATTCAATACAATGTTTTTCCACAAGTTTGTAACCATTACTACGACTGAAATCAGAAGAATCTATCCCTATGTAAGTTGTTAAATAGAGACTATCGAAGCCTTTAATAATTTTGAATGCCTGCATCAAATTACCCCTTAACCTTCTCTTTTCTAAACTGAATAGATTTAAGTCTTTTAACCAGCTGTCATAGGATTTGTATTTCAGTTCAGGAATCATCTTGGTTAACTCTTCTCTGTATTCTTTTCATTCTGTCTATGTCTTTCCTCAGATAGGTTCACCAAAACTGAACACAATATGCAGGTGCCTTGTAAGGAGTAAGGATAATTTCCCAAGAATTCGATAGCCCTACCTATAAATCCAAGAATTTTATGCACCTTATCAACTGCTTCTGTGCTCTGTTTACTTGGCTTTAGATCACCAGAGATTATTATGCCCATATCTTTTCCACAATTAAATTTTGAAGTTCAACAAAATTCATACTATAGCTTGCCTTTTCCTTGTTACCACCAACATGTAAAACTTTGCACTTATCGATATTAAAATTTATATGACGCCCACGAGCCCAGTCCATCTGTTTGTTTATATCTGTTTGAAGCTGCAGGCATTCAATTTCTGTTGCAGATTTATTTCTTAACTTAGTAGTCTGCAATTTTCACTATCTCACAATTCAGCCTATTATCAATATCATGAAGATACATTTGAGAACGAAAACCTGTCCCATGACTGATAATTGTAGTACATCACTTATGTTTAACCATTCTGAGGATTAACCATTAACCATAACTCTTTGTGTATGGCCAGTTAAACAGTTTCCTAACCAATGAAGTACATCCCCATGTATACCATGTGAATTAACTTTGGTTAGTAGCCTTTGATGTGGAACTTTATTTAATGCTGTTTGAAGATCTAGATACATGATATTAACTGTTTTACTTTCATCATACATGTTGATCATATCATTAAAGAAACCAAACCATGCTGAGTCATTCATTAAGTGGTGGTCCTCTAAATGGTTTACAGTCTTATCCCTAATGATGGTTTCCATAAGTTTACCAACTACAGATATTAAGCTGATGGAACGATAATTTCCAGGCAGTGATATATTAACATTTTTTGAAAATGGATGTTACATTAGCAAACTTTCATTCATCTGGTACTTTTTCCATGACAAGTGACTTACTGAAGAGAGTAGTCAAGGGTTTAACTATCTCATTTTTCATTTCTTTCATTGTCGTCAGATAGAACTTATACGGACCTGCTATTTTATCTATTTTCATTTCATTTAGTGCTGATGCTCTATCTTCAGCTCTTATATACATGTGTATCAAAATGTTTTCCTCTCATAGCATTGGATCTGGATTCAGGACATGAGTTGTACCTTAGATTGTAAATATGGATTAAAAAAATTCATTTTATATCTTTGCCATATCTTCATTGTTGTGAAACAAATCACTATTTTCAGTTATCAATGGACCAGTTGACTAAGGGAATGACTCTCTTGCTTCTTACATGCCCATAAGACTCCTCTCAGTCTCTTAGCTGTTTTTGGCAATACAGTTACTGAACCATTCAATCAGAAAGCTAGGGACTGGAGGCAACCCGGATTTCAGGATATTCCAGGTTTCTGGAATGCAACCTGATATATACATAAAATATGAAAAAGCAATAAAAACTGAAAAATGAAATTGTACTGAAGAGATACAAATCAATAACCTTCAAAAGCAGGGTCTGTTTGATCTATGAAGCTTACCACATTCAAAACTAGCCAGTTTCATAAATATCCAGATTTCTGAAACTTATGTTTCCTGGCTTCTGGATAAATGGTTCAGTACCTGTATAAGCTTCATAAAAACATTTACTTTGACAAATAAGTCCCTTCATTTGTCTTTGCAGACTTACATGATTTCCTTTATCAAGCTGGTTATTGGTCTCTTTTGAGCTTCTTATGTGCAACTTTCTCAGACAACAGACACTCTTTATGTCACCGTTCCACCATTTTGGCTTTGCATTGGAAAAATACTGTTTACTATGCATTGGCACAAATGTTCCCTCCTCTCCTTTGAACATTTTACTGAAACTCTCACCAAGCTATATCCATATCACTTTCATTCATATTATCATCCCAGGTTTGCTTGTCAAGAGCAATTTGAAGATCTTTAAAATTTGCAAGTCTAAACTTTGGTATTTTTTGCAACTCGTGTTGATATGCATTACAGGCAATGTTGAAAGTTAACTCAAAAGTAATTTGCTGGTGATCACTTGTACGTTACTTTTATCCAATTCAACAATGTTAACAAGATCCTCATTTTTAGTTAGAACTAATTCTAATACATTCTTATCACTGGTACATTTATCAACTAACTGTATCAGGAAACACTACCAAGCAGATTTAGGCAAAGCTCATTCCCCAAGCTACTGGAAAGGGATTCTATCTGCATAGATAATATGTTAATATCTCCTACTAAGAATGAATCTCTTTCATTGCTAATTTCTGCTATCTGATCACTTAGTCTTTTATCTACCTCTGGTGTCTGTGTCGGGGGCCTGTAAACTAATCCTAATATTATTTCCTTTCAAAACTTATCTTTGATTTCTACAAAAATAGAGTCATTCTATCAACAAAAACATTTTTCATCACAGGAGTTAGATGAGCTTTAACAAAGAGCAAGACACCACTGATTACTTTATTTCCTCTATCACTTGAATTTAGTGTACCCGAAAATGATATATTTGGTGAGGAAGTCAATTTACAATATGTAGCCAAAATTACAAAATACCGATTATATCATAACTTTCTTCCAATACAGTTGTCTCTAACTCTGAAAAAATTTTTACATTTATTCCATGAATTAACAGAATATTCTAATACGTGACAGACTTTTTTCATAGGTATGTGGCAATGAGGAGTCCACCTACTTGAACAAAGTCCATAACCTTAACTTGAACTGTCCCACCCTGTTCGCTACCTGCCTTGTTCCAAGCTTCCACCTGGAAATTGATCTCATGCTGCTCTATTCTGCCTTTTCCCTGACCTGCCTCATTCCCAAATGGCAGTGCCAACTGACACATCCCGTCATGCATCCCTATCACCCCGTTCCCTGCCACTACCTGTGAAATGACCTCTCCTACCTGTTAATTAAGCATTAGGTGTTCTGTTCCGCAGTATTCCCAGGTATCTGACCTCTAAGTTACCAACCCTGCCATGTTTACTCTTATCCTGAATCCCTCTTTCAGTTTTCCTGTGTTCTGAGTACCTAACTAGTTTATATCTAATGAAAGAAGAGCCTAATATTCATATCTAACACTCTGCCAAGATGGGCTTTCCCTAGCCCATTCAAGTGAAGTCCATTCTTGGCAAAGTGGCTTCTATCTTGGCTGATCCCATAAATCTAAAGAAAAGACATTGTCCTCCTCCCTACAGAGAGCCTCAGTTCTACCATTTATCTCCAGCATTCACTGAAGGTACATGGATTTACTTCATACCTAAGCAGCAATCCTGATAAAACTAAATTTGTATGGCTGTCTTTGAACCTACAGATGAGATCCCTGTACTTCGTTAAAAATTCTTCTGACTTCCTATCGACTATGTTGTTTGTCCCCGCCAGGACAACAAATGTCAGATACTTAGAAAGTCTGAGGCAAGGTCATCAAACTTTCCCAGAATATCTTCCAGTTTTGCATCAGGAAAGCACAAATTTCTCCTTAATACAGAACTCCCAGTCCTGATCCCACACTAAGAAATCCTCAAGCAGAATGATACTTTGATCATCCTTTACTTCATCTTCCAATAAACTAAACCTATAGTGAGTTTGAATCTCTCTTTCCTGAACTTCTGTTAGTTGACAAGTCCTCCTAGCAGGCTGGAATGTATATCTATTACCTCGCTTGATCCCCACAGATAGCATCCCATATTTCAAGTTCTCTACCTCATTTGTTACCAATGATTTGCATTCCTGTACATCACCTATTTCTGCAGTAACATGGCCTGCATCATTTTCCCATTGATTCATCCTAATATCTAGTTTCTCTAATGCCTTACTATTCTTATTTCTATATGCAGTTTTTCTAACAAATTGCAGAACAGATAAGAAATGAACTTACCTTCTTTCTGAATGAGCAAATTCCAAGCAAATTCCCTGGTACAGCAAGGACAGGTAAATCGTGGAGTAGGCACCATTCTTCGTATCAAAGTGATGAACTAGGAGCACAGGAGAAGTACATCCACTCACAACAGAGGATGAGGAACAACTGTATTACCTCTTAGTCATCACTTTGTCATTGATTCTCTCCATATGTCCAAACCTTTTCCTCTCTCTCATCCATACTCCGCTAATATATACAGTATTGGAAACTAGGGTAGCAAATCAACCCCAAGGCACTGGACGACCCTACCTCTACTCTAGACTGTGGGGCTGGGGTTAGAGATGTTATTCATGCATGATTAATCCCCATGCTTCAATGTATTTGATTCATATCTTAGAAATGGGAATAAAGTTAATAATAAGAAATAGAAAGAAATATAATTCATAAGACTGTAGGTTACAATGAAAAATAGAAAACAGCCCATAACTTTATTATTCAAGGCAATCTGCTTCTTTGGCTTACATGATTTTAAATCACACTGTTAGTACAGATCTTTAAATAAGTAGCATAAACTCTGTATGAACTTTAACAAAATTTGCTTAAGTCTATGAACTTTTACAAAATGCTCTTAAGACTTATCAACCACACAAAAATACAATATTATATTCTTTGATCTCCAGCAGCCTGATCCTCAATCACTATATACAGGAATATTAAAAATTACATAGTGCTTACTCTCACACACACACAAAAAAAATACTTATAAAAAGTTAAATAGTATGAGAAAGAATAAGTACTCTTTTATAAATGCAAAATGGAAAATCTATTCCCTTAAACATTCAAAATAAAGGACTCTTAAAAACTGATATTAAAAGAAATGGACTAAGTTCATATAAAAGCTGATAACCTCTTGAACATCTCAACTAACAATACAGTACAACACTATCATTAATGCTAACTAGATCCTTAATCTCTAGCAAATACTGCTGTGCCCCACTAGCAACCAAACAAGCAAGATGAAAGTACTCAGGTAAGAAAAATTTGACTTTTCCTTTACTAAATGAAACATATAAAGTTTATTTGTGGTCATTCTAATATTAAGATCTGCACTGCCCACCAAAGGATTATTTTGCAGGATACTGGACTTGGGATAACAGGTCTCCCACCATGACATGTTTGACACTGTATTTGAAAGCTATTACTATTAAGTAAAGAGAGCATGTCACCTTAAGGAAATGAAAAAAATTATTGATATATTTACAGAAGTCCCTTGCCAACAACAGGGGTTTCTTTTGTAGAAGACCCTTTGGTTGACAAAGTTTAGGGCCTTTTGGAAGTGGGGAGGTTAGGGGAAGGGCCTCTTGAGAAACATACCTTAAGTTACGTAATGAGCACATCAGAGTTAAAGATAAGCATGTTGTACTTCAAAAACATACTTATTCTATAAATGTACAAATAAATGATGTACAAAACTGTAAAGTAATAATAGGGTGGCAGTAAGTCACCTCTGATGCTACACTCTCATACTACCACAAAGCAGCCAACCAGGTATGCCACACAAAAGGCTACCTTAATGCTCATCCTCGAAGCATTGCCTGGTTATGACACTCCCCCAGCCTCTCCCTAACATTGATGGTTTACCAGGCTGGGTGTCCAGCAGCCTGTGGCCATGTCACACCCACCCAAATTGCAGAAATATTTTTGTAGTGTGTGGAAAAACATGGATACTCAAAACTTGACACCATATTTAGTAAAATGGTATTCATTGTTATGAGTGTGTATGATTAAATTCGTGGTTGTCAAAACTGGGGTAAGCATGGGACCTCTATACTTATATCAGTGCTATCAGTTTTGGCATTCTTTTATGGGTGAATTATTTGGCTATACTCATTCTATGTACTGACTGTTGGCATACAAATGTAAAATAAATCATACATGAATGAGCTTATTTAGTATCAACAAATGTACCAACAACTTATTTTTGTGCATCTCAAAGATTTCTGCAATTCAAATATTGCATAATACCATAAAAAGTAGATGAACTACAACAAAAAGATGAAAAACAAGCATATCACAACTGGCCAAAAATGTACCATGGATACTGACTGTTCAAGAAGAGCACCTCAAGAGACTAGATGCAATATTTCATGAAAACATCTGATCAAGTCCATGATTATGAGAACAGTTTTGGTGTACATAGGTACTCTTAAAGTTCATTATGAGAACAGTTATGGTATACAAAGATATTCTTAAATTCAATTTTTGTCATGGGATTGGAAAAATATAGAGTTAGTGAACACAAAGATATAACCCATGGACCCTTTCTGCAAAGGTTCCTACAGCTACAAGACTGCTGTAATTTGGAGCAGGGAAAAGATGGACTCCTTTGTTGTGAGAAGTTCTTCAACGAGATTGCACTCTGATGATACAACCTTGCTAAAGGCAACTTTTCACTCATGGTGTAACCATAAGTAGGTGGAGTCAGGTAATGAATATTCAAAGATATGGTTTATGGTTCATGTTTTTTTTTATGTGGAATGATGTATGATTATTTTCTTGTGGAACATAAAATTCTTGCTTCTTCACTGGTACTTGCTATTCTTGAAAGCTAATATTCTTGATGGGTTAAACTTAAACTTAAAAGTTATTTGCAGTCAACAGGACCATTACCAGTATAGTTTACTCAGTGTCTGGTTGTGTGGTAAGATAAGAAGAAAGGAGCCATAGGTAGTATGTTTCAGGATAGAAACCTGGATGATTCGGCTCTGAGTGAAACAACACCCAAAGGTAAAAGGGGAAGAGTGTTTTGGTAATGTCTTGGGAGTATTGTCAGGGTTAGGTGACAAGCAGGAGGGAGTGGTACTGCTGCTGAAGAAGGAGTTGTGGGAGTGTGCAACAGAGTGTAAGGAAGTGAGCTTGAGAATGATGTGGGTATAACTGAAAGTGGAAGGCGAGAGATGGGTGATTATTAGAACTTATGCAAATGCCCATATGAAGAATCAAGAGAGGCTACTTAAGTAAGTGCATCAACAATCATAATGCAAGAGATTGGGTACTGGTGATGGGTGATTTGAAAAAATGTTATATGGTTGTGAGGCATGGGCTGTAGATAGGGTTGTGTGGAGGAGAGTGGATGTGTTGGAAATGATATGTTTGAGGACACTATGTGGTGTGATTTGGTTTGATCAAGTAAGTAATGAAAGGGTAAGAGGGAAGTGTGATGATAAAAAGAGTGTGGATGAGTGAGCTGAAGAGGGTGCATTGAAATGGTTTGGACATATGGAGAGAATGAGGGAGAAAAGACTAACTGAAAGGATATATGAGGCAGAGGTGGAGGGAACAAGGAGATGCGGGAGACCAAACTGGAGGTGGGAATATGGAAAGAGAAAAATTTTGAGTGGTAAGGGCCTGAACATACAGGATTTTGAAAGGCATGCAAGGACTAGAGTGGATTTGGTCTGCCACTTCTCCTTTTTCCCCTCACCTCTCACACATATACCCTCTTTGTTGATCTTTCCTCACTCATTCTCTCCATATGTCCAAATCGTTTCAACACACCCTCTTCTACTATTTCAACCACACTCGTTTTTGATTTGCACACATCTCTCTCACTCTTTCATTACTTGCTTGATCAAATCACCTCACATCACATATTGCCCTGAAAAATTTTCTTTCCAACACATCCACCCTCCTCCCATGTGTCATATCCATAAAATATTGCAATACTATTCCTTCAAACATACCCATTTTTCTCTCCAAGACAATGTTCTCTTTTTCCACACATTCATCATTGCTCCCAGAACCTGTGCCCCCTCCCGTACCCTATGACTCACTTCCACTTCCATGGTTCTATTCGTTACTGAGCCTACTCCCAGATATCTAAAAAACTTCACTTCCTCCAGTCTTTCTCCCAGTTTGCTTGTCCCTCAACCCTATTGAAGCTAATAACCTTGCTCTTATTCACATTCACTCTAAGCTTTCTTCTTTCACACACTTTACCAAACTCAGTCACCAACTTCTGCAGTTTCTCACTTGAATCAGCCACCAGTGCTGTATCATCAGCAAACAACAACTGACTCACTTCCCAGGCCCCTCATCCCCAACCGACTACATACTCGCCCCCTCTCGAAAACACGTGCACTTACCTCCCTAATTCAGACGGTGGTAACGCTTGTTTACCAATGGTCTCTTACCTAAATCTCTTCCTTGTACATCAACTGACTGTTCTTCTGTCTCATTCTTGTATCTCCCCTGATGATGTAATCATTACATGAATGTGCACTAGGGAACATATTGTGCTTCATTTTCCTCATGGTTTTATGCATGCAGAAGATCACATGCACAACTGTGACCTCTTGGTGACAGTGAGTGAGCTTGTGTGAGGAAGTACCAGGAGAAACTGAGTACAGAATGGAAAAAGGTGAGAACAAAGGATGTAAGGGGAGTGGGGGAGGAATGGGATGTATTTAGGGAAGCAGTAATGGCTTGTGCAAAAGATGCCTGTGGCATGAGAAGCGTGGGAGGTGGGCAGATTAGAAAGGGTAGTGAGTGGTGGGGTGAAGAAGTAAGATTATAAGTGAAACAGAAGAGAGAGGCATTTGGACAATTTTTGCAGGAAAAAAATGCAAATGACTGGAAGATATATAAAACAAAGAGGCAGAAGGTCAAGAGAAGGGTGCAAGAGGTGAAAAAGAGGGCAAATGAGAGTTGGGGTGAGAGAGCATCATCAAATTTTAGGGAAAATAAAAAGATGTTTTGGAAGGAGGTAAATAAAGTGCGTAAGACAAGGGAACAAATGGGAACATCAGTGAAGTGGGCTAGTGGGGAGGTGATAACAAGTAGTGGTAATGTGAGAAGGAGATGGAGTGAGTTATTTTGAAGGTTTGTTGAATGTGTTTGATGATAGAGTGGCAGATATAGGGTGTTTTGGTCAAGGTGGTGTGCAAAGTGAGAAGGTTAGGGAGAATGATATGGTAAACAGAGAGGAGGTAGTAAAAGCTTTGGGAAGATGAAAGCTGGCAAGGCAGCAGGTTTGGATGGTATTGCAGTGGAATTTTTTAAAAAAGGGGGTGACTGTATTGTTGACTGGTTGGTAAGTCTATTTAATGTATGTATGACTCATTGTGAGGTGCCTGAGGATTGGCAGAATGCTTGCATAGTGCCATTGTACAAAGGCAAAGGGGATAAAAGTGAGTGCTCAAATTACAGAGATATGTCTGCTGAGTATTCCTGGGAAATTATATGGGAGGGCATTGATTGAGAGGATGAAGGCATGTACAGAGCATCAAATTGGGGAAGAGCAGTGTGGTTTCAGAAGTGGTAAAGGATGTGTGAATCAGGTGTTTGCTTTAAAGAATGTATGTGAGAAATACTTAGAAAAGCAAATGGAGTTGTATGTACAATTTATGGATCTGGAGAAGGCATATGATAGAGTTGATAGAGATGCTCTGTGGAAGGTATTAAGAATATAAGGTGTGGGAGGCAAGTTGTTAGAAGCAGTAAAAAGTTTTATCAAGGATGTAAGGCATGTGTATGCGTAGGAAGAGAGGAAATAATTGGTTCTCAGTGAATGTTGGTTTGTGGCAGGGGTGCGTGATGTCTCCATGGTTGTTGAATTTGTTTATGGATGGGGTTGTTAGGGAGATGAATGAAAGAGTTTTGGAAAGAGGGGCAAGTATGCAGTCTGTTGAGGATGAGAGAGCTTGGGAAGTGAGTCATTTGTTTTTGCTGATGATACAGCGCTAGTGGCGGATTCGGATGAGAAACTGCAGAAGCTGGTGACTGAGATTGGTAAAATGTGTGAAAGAGGAAAGCTGAGAGTAAATGTGAATAAGAGCAAGGTTATCAGGTACAGTAGGGTTGAGGGACAAGTCAATTGGGAAGTAAGTTTGATTGGAGAAAAACTGGAGTCACTGAAGTGTTTTAGATATCTGGGAGTGGATTTGGCAGCGGAAGGAACCACTGAAGTGGACGTGAGTCATAGGGTGGGTCAGGGGGCGAAAGTTCTGGGAGAGTTGAAAAATCTGTGGAAGGTGAGAACATTATCTCGGAAAGCAAAAATGGGTATGTTTGAAGAAATAGTGATTCCAACAATGTTATATGGTTGCAAGGGTTGTGCAGAGGAGTGTGGATGTATTGGAAATGAAACGTTTGAGGACAATATGTGGTGTGAGGTGGTTTCATTGAGTAAGTAAATAAAGGGTAATAGAGATGCGTGGTGATAAAAAGAAAGTGGTTGAGAGGGCAGAAGAGGGTGTATTGAAATGGTTTGATCAGATGGAGAGAATGAGTGAGGAAAGATTGACAAAAAGGATGGTGGAAAGATGGAGTGAAAAAGATTTTGAGCGATCGGGGCCCGAACATACAGGAGGGTAAAAGGCGTGCAAGGAATGTGAATTGAAATGATGTGGTATACCGGGGTCGATGTGTTATCAATGGATTGAACCAGGGTATGTGAAGCGTCTGGGGTAAACCATGGAAGATTTTGTGGGGCCTGTATGTGGAAAGGGAGCTGTGGTTTTGGTGCATTATACATGACAGCTAGAGACTGAGTGTGAACGAATGTGACCTTTGTTGTCTTTTCCTAGCACACATGCGGGGGGAGGGAGTTGTCATTTCAAGTTTGGTGGGGTGGCAACGGGAATGAATAAAGGCAGCAAGTATGAATTACGTACATGTGTATATATGTATATGTCTGTGCATGTATATATATATGTATACGTTGAAATGTATAGGTATGTATATGTGCGTGTGTGGATGTGTATGTATATACATGTGTATGTGGGTGGGTTTGGCCATTCTTTTGACTGTTTCCTTGCGCTACCTCGCTAACGCGGGAGACAGCGACAGAGTATAATAAATAAAACATATATATATATATATATATATATATATATATATATATATATATATATATATATATATTATATATTCTCACATGAATCCGCCACCAGCGCTGTATCATCAGCGAACAACAACTGACTCACTTCCCAAGCTCTCTCATCCCCAACAGACTTCATACTTGCCCCTCTTTCCAAGACTCTTGCATTTACCTCCCTAACAACCCCATCCATAAACAAATTAAACAACCATGGAGACATCACACACCCCTGCCGCAAACCTACATTCACTGAGAACCAATCACTTTCCTCTCTTCCTACACGTACACATGCCTTACATCCTCGATAAAAACTTTTCACTGCTTCTAACAACTTGCCTCCCACACCATATATTCTTAATACCTTCCACAGAGCATCTCTATCAACTCTATCATATCATATGCCTTCAAACTATTCGCCACTTCCCGCGTTAGCAAGGTAGCGTTAAGAACAGAGGACTGGGCCTCTGAGGGAATATCCTCACCTGGCCCCCTTCTCTGTTCCTTCTTTTGGAAAATTAAAAAAAAAAAAAGAGGGGAGGATTTCCAGCCCCACGCTCCCTCCCGTTTTAGTCGCCTCCTACGACATGCAGGGAATACGTGGAAGTATTCTTTCTCCCCTATCCCCAGGGATAATATATATATATATATATATATATATATATATATATATATATATATATATATATATATATATATATATTCCCTGGTGATAGGGGAGAAAGAATACTTCCCACGTATTCCCTGCGTGTCGTAGAAGGCAACTAAAAAGGAAGGGAGCAGGGGGCTGGAAATCCTCCCCTCTCTTTTTTTTTTTTTTTCCCCAAAGGAAGGAACAGAGAAGGGGGCTGGATGAGGATGTTTCCTCAGAGGCCCAGTCCTCTGTTCTTAACGCTACCTCGCTGACGCTGGAAATGGCGAATAGTATGAAAGAAAAGAAAATATATATATATATATATATATATATATATATATATATATATATATATATATATATATATATATATATATATATATTTCTTTCTTTTCTTTCAAACTATTCGCCATTTCCCGCATTAGCGAGGTAGCGTTAAGAACAGAGGACTGGGCCTTTGAGGGAATACCCTCACCTGGCCCAATTCTCTGTTCCTTCTTTTGGAAAAAAAAAAAAAAAAAAAAAAAAATATATATATATATATATATATATATATATATATATATATATATATATATATATATATATATATATATACACGGAGGTATAAGTTTGTTGAGTATTCCTGGTAAATTATATGGGAGGGTATTGATTGAGAGGGTGAAGGCATGTACAGAGCATCAGATTGGGGAAGAGCAGTGTGGTTTCAGAAGAGGTAGAGGATGTGTGGATCAGGTGTTTGCTTTGAAGAATGTATGTGAGAAATACTTAGAAAAGCAAATGGATTTGTATGCAGCATTTATGGATCTGGAGAAGGCATATGATAGAGTTGATAGAGATGCTCTGTGGAAGGTATTAAGAATATATGGTGTGGGAGGCAAGTTGTTAGAAGCAGTGAAAAGTTTTTATTGAGGATGTATGGCATGTGTACGTGTAGGAAGAGAGGAAAAAGATTGGTTCTCATTGAATGTAGGTTTGCGGCAGGGGTGTGTGATGTCTCCATGGTTGTTTAATTTGTTTATGGATGGGGTTGTTAGGGAGGTAAATGCAAGAGTTTTGGAAAGAGGGGCAAGTATGAAGTCTGTTGGGGATGAGAGAGCTTGGGAAGTGAGTCTTGTTGTTCGCTGATGATACAGCGCTGGTGGCTGATTCATGTGAGAAACTGCAGAAGCTGGTGACTGAGTTTGGTAAAGTGTGTGAAAGAAGAAAGTTAAGAGTAAATGTGAATAAGAGCAAGGTTATTAGGTACAGTAGGGTTGAGGGTCAAGTCAATTGGGAGGTAAGTTTGAATGGAGAAAAACTGGAGGAAGTAAAGTGTTTTAGATATCTGGGAGTGGATCTGGCAGCGGATGGAACCATGGAAGCGGAAGTGGATCATAGGGTGGGGGAGGGGGCAAAAATCCTGGGAGCCTTGAAGAATGTGTGGAAGTCGAGAACATTATCTCGGAAAGCAAAAATGGGTATGTTTGAAGGAATAGTGGTTCCAACAATGTTGTATGGTTGCGAGGCGTGGGCTATGGATAGAGTTGTGCGCAGGAGGATGGATGTGCTGGAAATGAGATGTTTGAGGACAATGTGTGGTGTGAGGTGGTTTGATCGAGTGAGTAACGTAAGGGTAAGAGAGATGTGTGGAAATAAAAAGAGCGTGGTTGAGAGAGCAGAAGAGGGTGTTTTGAAATGGTTTGGGCACATGGAGAGAATGAGTGAGGAAAGATTGACCAAGAGGATATATGTGTCGGAGGTGGAGGGAACGAGAAAGTGGGAGACCAAATTGGAGGTGGAAAGATGGAGTGAAAAAGATTTTGTGTGATCGGGGCCTGAACATGCAGGAGGGTGAAAGGAGGGCAAGGAATAGAGTGAATTGGATCGATGTGGTATACCGGGGTTGACATGCTGTCAGTGGATTGAATCAGGGCATGTGAAGCGTCTGGAGTAAACCATGGAAAGCTGTGTAGGTATGTATATTTGCGTGTGTGGACGTATGTATATACATGTGTATGGGGGTGGTGTAGAATGAGTACAGAATGGAAAAAGGTGAGAACAAAGGATGTAAGGGGAGTGGGGAGGAATGGGATGTATTTAGGGAAGCAGTAATGGCTTGTGCAAAAGATGCCTGTGGCATGAGAACGTGGAGGGTGGGCAGATTAGAAAGGGTAGTGAGTGGTGGGGTGAAGAAGTAAGATTATAAGTGAAACAGAAGAGAGAGGCATTTGGACAATTTTGCAGGAAAAAAATGCAAATGACTGGAAGATATATAAAACAAAGAGGCAGAAGGTCAAGAGAAGGGTGCAAGAGGTGAAAAAGAGGGCAAATGAGAGTTGGGGTGAGAGAGCATCATCAAATTTTAGGGAAAATAAAAAGATGTTTTGGAAGGAGGTAAATAAAGTGCGTAAGACAAGGGAACAAATGGGAACATCAGTGAAGTGGGCTAGGGGGGAGGTGATAACAAGTAGTGGTAATGTGAGAAGGAGATGGAGTGAGTTATTTTGAAGTTTGTTGAATGTGTTTGATGATAGAGTGGCAGATATAGGGTGTTTTGGTCAAGGTGGTGTGCAAAGTGAGAAGGTTAGGGAGAATGATATGGTAAACAGAGAGGAGGTAGTAAAAGCTTTGGGAAGATGAAAGCTGGCAAGGCAGCAGGTTTGGATGGTATTGCAGTGGAATTTTTTAAAAAAGGGGGTGACTGTATTGTTGACTGGTTGGTAAGTCTATTTAATGTATGTATGACTCATTGTGAGGTGCCTGAGGATTGGCAGAATGCTTGCATAGTGCCATTGTACAAAGGCAAAGGGGATAAAAGTGAGTGCTCAAATTACAGAGATATGTCTGCTGAGTATTCCTGGGAAATCATATGGGAGGGCATTGATTGAGAGGATGAAGGCATGTACAGAGCATCAAATTGGGGAAGAGCAGTGTGGTTTCAGATGTGGTAAAGGATGTGTGAATCAGGTGTTTGCTTTAAAGAATGTATGTGAGAAATACTTAGAAAAGCAAATGGAGTTGTATGTACAATTTATGGATCTGGAGAAGGCATATGATAGAGTTGATAGAGATGCTCTGTGGAAGGTATTAAGAATATAAGGTGTGGGAGGCAAGTTGTTAGAAGCAGTAAAAAGTTTTATCAAGGATGTAAGGCATGTGTATGCGTAGGAAGAGAGGAAATAATTGGTTCTCAGTGAATGTTGGTTTGTGGCAGGGGTGCGTGATGTCTCCATGGTTGTTGAATTTGTTTATGGATGGGGTTGTTAGGGAGATGAATGAAAGAGTTTTGGAAAGAGGGGCAAGTATGCAGTCTGTTGAGGATGAGAGAGCTTGGGAAGTGAGTCATTTGTTTTTGCTGATGATACAGCGCTAGTGGCGGATTCGGATGAGAAACTGCAGAAGCTGGTGACTGAGATTGGTAAAATGTGTGAAAGAGGAAAGCTGAGAGTAAATGTGAATAAGAGCAAGGTTATCAGGTACAGTAGGGTTGAGGGACAAGTCAATTGGGAAGTAAGTTTGATTGGAGAAAAACTGGAGTCACTGAAGTGTTTTAGATATCTGGGAGTGGATTTGGCAGCGGAAGGAACCACTGAAGTGGACGTGAGTCATAGGGTGGGTCAGGGGGCGAAAGTTCTGGGAGAGTTGAAAAATCTGTGGAAGGTGAGAACATTATCTCGGAAAGCAAAAATGGGTATGTTTGAAGAAATAGTGATTCCAACAATGTTATATGGTTGCAAGGGTTGTGCAGAGGAGTGTGGATGTATTGGAAATGAAACGTTTGAGGACAATATGTGGTGTGAGGTGGTTTCATTGAGTAAGTAAATAAAGGGTAATAGAGATGCGTGGTGATAAAAAGAAAGTGGTTGAGAGGGCAGAAGAGGGTGTATTGAAATGGTTTGATCAGATGGAGAGAATGAGTGAGGAAAGATTGACAAAAAGGATGGTGGAAAGATGGAGTGAAAAAGATTTTGAGCGATCGGGGCCCGAACATACAGGAGGGTAAAAGGCGTGCAAGGAATGTGAATTGAAATGATGTGGTATACCGGGGTCGATGTGTTATCAATGGATTGAACCAGGGTATGTGAAGCGTCTGGGGTAAACCATGGAAGATTTTGTGGGGCCTGTATGTGGAAAGGGAGCTGTGGTTTTGGTGCATTATACATGACAGCTAGAGACTGAGTGTGAACGAATGTGACCTTTGTTGTCTTTTCCTAGCACACATGCGGGGGGAGGGAGTTGTCATTTCAAGTTTGGTGGGGTGGCAACGGGAATGAATAAAGGCAGCAAGTATGAATTACGTACATGTGTATATATGTATATGTCTGTGCATGTATATATATATGTATACGTTGAAATGTATAGGTATGTATATGTGCGTGTGTGGATGTGTATGTATATACATGTGTATGTGGGTGGGTTTGGCCATTCTTTTGACTGTTTCCTTGCGCTACCTCGCTAACGCGGGAGACAGCGACAGAGTATAATAAATAAAACATATATATATATATATATATATATATATATATATATATATATATATATATATATATATATATTCTCACATGAATCCGCCACCAGCGCTGTATCATCAGCGAACAACAACTGACTCACTTCCCAAGCTCTCTCATCCCCAACAGACTTCATACTTGCCCCTCTTTCCAAGACTCTTGCATTTACCTCCCTAACAACCCCATCCATAAACAAATTAAACAACCATGGAGACATCACACACCCCTGCCGCAAACCTACATTCACTGAGAACCAATCACTTTCCTCTCTTCCTACACGTACACATGCCTTACATCCTCGATAAAAACTTTTCACTGCTTCTAACAACTTGCCTCCCACACCATATATTCTTAATACCTTCCACAGAGCATCTCTATCAACTCTATCATATCATATGCCTTCAAACTATTCGCCACTTCCCGCGTTAGCAAGGTAGCGTTAAGAACAGAGGACTGGGCCTCTGAGGGAATATCCTCACCTGGCCCCCTTCTCTGTTCCTTCTTTTGGAAAATTAAAAAAAAAAAAAGAGGGGAGGATTTCCAGCCCCACGCTCCCTCCCGTTTTAGTCGCCTCCTACGACATGCAGGGAATACGTGGAAGTATTCTTTCTCCCCTATCCCCAGGGATAATATATATATATATATATATATATATATATATATATATATATATATATATATTCCCTGGTGATAGGGGAGAAAGAATACTTCCCACGTATTCCCTGCGTGTCGTAGAAGGCGACTAAAAAGGAAGGGAGCAGGGGGCTGGAAATCCTCCCCTCTCTTTTTTTTTTTTTTTCCCCAAAGGAAGGAACAGAGAAGGGGGCTGGATGAGGATGTTTCCTCAGAGGCCCAGTCCTCTGTTCTTAACGCTACCTCGCTGACGCTGGAAATGGCGAATAGTATGAAAGAAAAGAAAATATATATATATATATATATATATATATATATATATATATATATATATATATATATATATATATATATATATATTTCTTTCTTTTCTTTCAAACTATTCGCCATTTCCCGCATTAGCGAGGTAGCGTTAAGAACAGAGGACTGGGCCTTTGAGGGAATACCCTCACCTGGCCCAATTCTCTGTTCCTTCTTTTGGAAAAAAAAAAAAAAAAAAAAAAAAATATATATATATATATATATATATATATATATATATATATATATATATATATATATATATATATATATATACACGGAGGTATAAGTTTGTTGAGTATTCCTGGTAAATTATATGGGAGGGTATTGATTGAGAGGGTGAAGGCATGTACAGAGCATCAGATTGGGGAAGAGCAGTGTGGTTTCAGAAGAGGTAGAGGATGTGTGGATCAGGTGTTTGCTTTGAAGAATGTATGTGAGAAATACTTAGAAAAGCAAATGGATTTGTATGCAGCATTTATGGATCTGGAGAAGGCATATGATAGAGTTGATAGAGATGCTCTGTGGAAGGTATTAAGAATATATGGTGTGGGAGGCAAGTTGTTAGAAGCAGTGAAAAGTTTTTATTGAGGATGTATGGCATGTGTACGTGTAGGAAGAGAGGAAAAAGATTGGTTCTCATTGAATGTAGGTTTGCGGCAGGGGTGTGTGATGTCTCCATGGTTGTTTAATTTGTTTATGGATGGGGTTGTTAGGGAGGTAAATGCAAGAGTTTTGGAAAGAGGGGCAAGTATGAAGTCTGTTGGGGATGAGAGAGCTTGGGAAGTGAGTCTTGTTGTTCGCTGATGATACAGCGCTGGTGGCTGATTCATGTGAGAAACTGCAGAAGCTGGTGACTGAGTTTGGTAAAGTGTGTGAAAGAAGAAAGTTAAGAGTAAATGTGAATAAGAGCAAGGTTATTAGGTACAGTAGGGTTGAGGGTCAAGTCAATTGGGAGGTAAGTTTGAATGGAGAAAAACTGGAGGAAGTAAAGTGTTTTAGATATCTGGGAGTGGATCTGGCAGCGGATGGAACCATGGAAGCGGAAGTGGATCATAGGGTGGGGGAGGGGGCAAAAATCCTGGGAGCCTTGAAGAATGTGTGGAAGTCGAGAACATTATCTCGGAAAGCAAAAATGGGTATGTTTGAAGGAATAGTGGTTCCAACAATGTTGTATGGTTGCGAGGCGTGGGCTATGGATAGAGTTGTGCGCAGGAGGATGGATGTGCTGGAAATGAGATGTTTGAGGACAATGTGTGGTGTGAGGTGGTTTGATCGAGTGAGTAACGTAAGGGTAAGAGAGATGTGTGGAAATAAAAAGAGCGTGGTTGAGAGAGCAGAAGAGGGTGTTTTGAAATGGTTTGGGCACATGGAGAGAATGAGTGAGGAAAGATTGACCAAGAGGATATATGTGTCGGAGGTGGAGGGAACGAGGAGAAGTGGGAGACCAAATTGGAGGTGGAAAGATGGAGTGAAAAAGATTTTGTGTGATCGGGGCCTGAACATGCAGGAGGGTGAAAGGAGGGCAAGGAATAGAGTGAATTGGATCGATGTGGTATACCGGGGTTGACATGCTGTCAGTGGATTGAATCAGGGCATGTGAAGCGTCTGGAGTAAACCATGGAAAGCTGTGTAGGTATGTATATTTGCGTGTGTGGACGTATGTATATACATGTGTATGGGGGTGGGTGTAGAATGAGTGTAGAATGGCAAAACGTGAGAGCAAATGATGAAAGGGGAGTGGGGGAAGAATGGGATGTATCTAGGGAAGTGGTGATGACTTGTGCAAAAGGTGCATCTGGCATGAGAGAGGTGGGAGGTGGGCAGATTAGAAAGGGTAGTGAGTGGTGGGATGAAGAAGTAAGATTGTTAGTGAAAGAGAAGAGAGTGGAATTTGTCTGAGTTTTGCAGGGAAGTAGTGCAAATGACTGGGAGATGTATAAAAGAAAGTGGCACGAGGTCAAGTGAGACATACAAGAGGTGAAAGAGAGAGCAAATTAGAGCTGGGATGAGAGCATCATTAAATACTGAGAAGAATAAAATGATGTTTCGGAAGGAGGTAAATACAGTAAATAAGACAAAAGAGCAAATGAGAACATCAGTGAGGGGGTCAAATGGGAAAATAATAAGAAATAGTGATGAAGTGAGAAGGAGATGGAGTGAGTATTTTGAAGGCTTATTGAATGTGTTTGATGATGGAGTGGCAGATATAGGGTGTTTTGGTCAGGGTGGTATGTGAAGTGAGAGGGTCAGGGAGAATGGTTTGGCAAACAAAGAAGAGGTAGCGAAGGCTTTGCAGAAGATGAAAGCCGGCAAGGTGGTGGGTTTGGATGGTATTGCAGTGGGATTTATTAAAAAAAGGGGTGACTGTGTTGTTGATTGGTTAGTAAGGATGTTCAACATATGTATGGATCATGGTGAAGTGCCTGAGGATAGGCGGAATGCATGCAGTGCCATTGTACATAGGCAAAGGGGATAAAGGTAAGTATGGGTCATGGTGAAGTGCCTGAGGATAGGCGGAATGCATGCATAGTCCCATCGTATAAAGGCAAAGGTGATAAAGGTAAGTGTTCAAATTACAGAGGCATAAGTTTGTTGAATATTCCTGGGAAATTATATGGAAGGGTATTGATTGAGAGGGTGAAGGCATGTACAAAGCATAAGACTGGGGAAGATCAGAGTGGTTCCAGACGTGGTTGTGGATGTGTGAATCAGGTGTTTGCTTTGAAGAATGTACATGAGAAATACTTAGGAAAAGAGATGGATTTGTATGTAGCATTTATGGATCTGGAGAAGGCATATGGTAGGGTTGACAGAGATGCTTTGTGGAAGGTTTTAAGAGTATATGGTGTGGGAAGTAAGTTGCTAGAAGCAGTGAAAAGTTTTTACCATGGATGTAAGGCATGTGTACGAGTAGGAAGAGAGGAGAGTGATTGGTTCCCAGTGAATGTCAGTCTGCAGCTTGGGTGTGTGTGATGTTCCCATGGTTGTTCAATTTGTTTATGGATGGTGGGTTTAGGGAGGTAAATGCAAAAGTTTTGCAGAGAGGGGTGAGTATGTAGTCTGTTGGGAATGAGAGGGCCTGGGAAGTAAGTTGTTGTTTGCTGATGATACAGCTCTAGTGGCTGATTTGTGTGAGGAACTGCAGAAGTTGATGACTGAGTTTGGAAAAGCGTGTGAAAGGAGAAAGTTGAGAATAAATGTGAATAAGAGCATGGTTATTAAGTTCAGTAGGGTTGAGGGACAAGATAATTAGGATGTAAGTCTGAATGGAGAAAGATTGGAGGAAGTGAAGAGTTTTAGATATCTCAGAGAGGACTTAGGAACTGATGGAACCATGGAAGCAAAAGTGAGTCAAAGGGTGGGGGAGGGGTATATGTTCTGGGGGCGATGAAGAATATGTAGAAGGAGAGAACGTTATCTCAGAAATTAAAAATGGGTATGTTTGAAGGAATAGTAGTTCCAACAATGTTATATGGTTGCGAGGCATGGGCTATAGATAGGGTTGTGTAGAGGAGGGTGAATGTGTTGGAAAATGAAATATTTGAGGACAATTGTGGTGTCAGGTGGTTTCGTTGAGTAAGTAATGAAAGGGTAAAAGAGATGTTTGGAAATGAAAAGAGTGTGGTTGAGAGAGCTGAAGAAGGTGTGCTGAAATGGTTTGGACATATGGAGAGAATGAGTGAGGAAAGATTGACAAAGAGGATATGTGTCAGCTATGGAGGGAAGAAGGAGAAGTGGGAGACCAAATTGTAGGTGGAAAGATGGAGTGAAAGAGATTTCAAGCGATCAGGGCCTGAACATACAGAAGGTGAGAGGCATTCGAGGAATGGAGCGAATTGGAATGACGTGGTATACCTGTGTTGATGTGCTGTCAATGGACTGAACCAGGGCATATAAAGTATCTGGGGTAAATCATGGAATTGTCTGTGGGGCCTGGATGTAAAAAGGGAGCTGTTGTTTTGGCCATTAAACATGACAACTAGAGATTGAGTGTGAATGAATGCAGCCTTTTTTGTCTTTTCCTGCCGCTAACTCACTGAAACAGGGGGTAGCAATGCTGTTTCCTGTAGGGCAGGGTGGCGACAGGAATGGATGAAGGCAAGCAAATATGAATATGTACATGTGTATATATGTACATGTCTATGTATGTGTATGTATATGTATGTATATGTGCATATGTGGGTGTTTATGCATATATATATATATATATATATATATATATATATATATATATATATATATATATATATATATACCATACAAACCTCCAACAGCCAGGATCGAACCCGGGACCCCTGTGCAAGAGGCAGGCATGCTAACTGCTAGGCTATGGGACTGTATAATAGGAAACAACTATTCGAAATACTAAGTACTCGAATACCCTTCGTCTCACAGTGGTGAGCAACGGGGTCTATCGGTTATTTCCGAACAGACGCACATAGCCAGCTGATAGCGTTTTACCGAACCTAACCGTACAACGCGGAGCTATATGAATACGAATAAAGTGCATATGAACGCGCACCTTCATAGAACATACAAACCTCCAACAGCCAGGATCGAACCCGGGACCCCTCTGCAAGAGGCAGGCATGCTAACCGCTAAGCTATGGGACTGTATAATAGGAAACAACTATTCGAAATACTAAGTACTCGAATACCCTTCGTCTCACAATGGTGAGCAACGGGGTCTATCGGTTATTTTTTTTTTTTTTTTCCCAAAAGAAGGAACAGAGAAGAGGTCCAGGTGAGGATATTCCCTCAAAAAAAAAAATATATATATATATATATATATATATATATATATATATATATAGGTTATTTAATGTATGTATGACTCATAGCGAGGTGCCTGAGGATTGGCGGAATGCGTGCATAGTGCCATTGTACAAAGGCAAAGGGGATAAGAGCGAGTGCTCAAATTACAGAGCTATAAGTTTGTTGAGTATTCCTGGTAAATTATATGGGAGGGTATTGATTGAGAGGGTGAAGGCATGCACAGAGCATCAGATTGGGGAAGAGCAGTGTGGTTTCAGAAGTGGTAGGGGATGTGTGGATCAGGTGTTTGCTTTGAATAATGTATGTGAGAAATACTTAGAAAAGCAAATGGATTTGTATGTAGCATTTATGGATCTGGAGAAGGCATATGATAGAGTTGATAGAGATGCTCTGTGGAAGGTATTAAGAATATATGGTGTGGGAGGCAAGTTGTTAGAAGCAGTGAAAAGTTTTTATCGAGGATGTAAGGCATGTGTACGTGTAGGAAGAGAGGAAAGTGATTGGTTCTCAGTGAATGTAGGTTTGCGGCAGGGGTGTGTGATGTCTCCATGGTTGTTTAATTTGTTTATGGATGGGGTTGTTAGGGAGGTAAATGCAAGAGTTTTGGAAAGAGGGGCAAGTATGAAGTCTGTTGGGGATGAGAGAGCTTGGGAAGTTAGTCAGTTGTTGTTCGCTGATGATACAGCGCTGGTGGCTGATTCATGTGAGAAACTGCAGAAGCTGGTGACTGAGTTTGGTAAAGTGTGTGGAAGAAGAAAGTTAAGAGTAAATGTGAATAAGAGCAAGGTTATTAGGTACAGTAGGGTTGAGGGTCAAGTCAATTGGGAGGTGAGTTTGAATGGAGAAAAACTGGAGGAAGTGAAGTGTTTTAGATATCTGGGAGTGGATCTGGCAGCGGATGGAACCATGGAAGCGGAAGTGGATCATAGGGTGGGGGAGGGGGCGAAAATTCTGGGGGCCTTGAAGAATGTGTGGAAGTCGAGAACATTATCTCGGAAAGCAAAAATGGGTATGTTTGAAGGAATAGTGGTTCCAACAATGTTGTATGGTTGCGAGGCGTGGGCTATGGATAGAGTTTTGCGCAGGAGGATGGATGTGCTGGAAATGAGATGTTTGAGGAATATGTGTGGTGTGAGGTGGTTTGATCGAGTGAGTAACGTAAGGGTAAGAGAGATGTGTGGAAATAAAAAGAGCGTGGTTGAGAGAGCAGAAGAGGGTGTTTTGAAGTGGTTTGGGCACATGGAGAGAATGAGTGAGGAAAGATTGACCAAGAGGATATATGTGTCGGAGGTGGAGGGAACGAGGAGAAGAGGGAGACCAAATTGGAGGTGGAAAGATGGAGTGAAAAAGATTTTGTGTGATCGGGGCCTGAACATGCAGGAGGGTGTAAGGAGGGCAAGGAATAGAGTGAATTGGAGCGATGTGATATACCGGGGTTGACGTGCTGTCAGTGGATTGAATCAAGGCATGTGAAGCGTCTGGGGTAAACCATGGAAAGCTGTGTAGGTATGTATATTTGCGTGTGTGGACGTATGTATATACATGTGTATGGGGGGGTTGAGCCATTTCTTTCGTCTGTTTCCTTGCGCTACCTCGAAAACGCGGGAGACAGCGACAAAGTATAATAAAAAAAAAATAATATATATATATATATATATATACATATATATATATATCTGGGATATCTGGGAGTGGAACTGGCAGCGGATGGAACCATGGAAGCGGAAGTGGATCATAGGGTGGGGGAGGGGGCGAAAATTCTGGGGGCCTTGAAGAATGTGTGGAAGTCGAGAACATTATCTCGGAAAGCAAAAATGGGTATGTTTGAAGGAATAGTGGTTCCAACAATGTTGTATGGTTGCGAGGCGTGGGCTATGGATAGAGTTGTGCGCAGGAGGATGGATGTGCTGGAAATGAGATGTTTGAGGACAATGTGTGGTGTGAGGTGGTTTGATCGAGTGAGTAACGTAAGGGTAAGAGAGATGTGTGGAAATAAAAAGAGCGTAGTTGAGATAGCAGAAGAGGGTGTTTTGAAGTGGTTTGGGCACATGGAGAGAATGAGTGAGGAAAGATTGACCAAGAGGCTATATGTGTCGGAGGTGGAGGGAACGAGGAGAAGAGGGAGACCAAATTGGAGGTGGAAAGATGGAGTGAAAAAGATTTTGTGTGATCGGGGCCTGAACATGCAGGAGGGTGAAAGGAGGGCAAGGAATAGAGTGAATTGGAGCGATGTGGTATACCGGGGTTGACGTGCTGTCAGTGGATTGAATCAAGGCATGTGAAGCGTCTGGGGTAAACCATGGAAAGCTGTGTAGGTATGTATATTTGCGTGTGTGGACGTATGTATATACATGTGTATGGGGGGGGTTGGGCCATTTCTTTCGTATGTTTCCTTGCGCTACCTCGCAAACGCGGGAGACAGCGACAAAGTATAAAAAAAAAAAAAAATATATATATATATATATATATATATATATATATATATATATATATATATATATATATTTTTTTTTTTTTTCTTTTTTTTGCTTTGTTGCTGTCTCCCATGTTTGCGAGGTAGCGCAAGGAAACAGACGAAAGAAATGGCCCAACCCACCCCCATACACATGTATATACATACGTCCACACACGCAAATATACATACCTACACAGCTTTCCATGGTTTACCCCAGACGCTTCACATGCCCTGATTCAATCCACTGACAGCACGTCAACCCCGGTATACCACATCAATCCAATTCACTCTATTCCTTGCCCTCCTTTCACCCTCCTGCATGTTCAAGCCCCGATCACACAAAATCTTTTTCGCTCCATCTTTCCACCTCCAATTTGGTCTCCCACTTCTCCTCATTCCCTCCACCTTCGACACACATATCCTCTTGGTCAATCTTTCCTCACTCATTCTCTCCATGTGCCCAAACCATTTCAAAACACCCTCTTCTGCTCTCTCAACCACGCTCTTTTTATTTCCACACATCTCTCTTACCCTTACGTTACTTACTCGATCGAACCACCTCACACCATACATTGTCCTCAAACGTCTCATTTCCAGCACATCCATCCTCCTGCGCACAACTCTATCCATAGCCCACGCCTCGCAACCATACAACATTGTTGGAACCACTATTCCTTCAAACATACCCATTTTTGCCTTCCGAGATAATGTTCTCGACTTCCACACATTCTTCAAGGCTCCCAGAATTTTCGCCCCCTCCCCCACCGTATAATCCACTTCCGCTTCCATGGTTCCATCCACTGCCAGATCCACTCCCAGATATCTAAAACACTTTACTTCCTCCAGTTTTTCTCTATTCAAACTTACCTCCCAATTGACTTGACCCTCAACCCTACTGTACTTAATAACCTTGCTCTTATTCACATTTACTCTTAACTTTCTTCTTTCACACACTTTACCAAACTCAGTCACCAGCTTCTTCAGTTTCTCACATGAATCAGCCACCAGCGCTGTATCATCAGCGAACAACAACTGACTCACTTCCCAAGCTCTCTCATCCCCAACAGACTTCATACTTGCCCCTCTTTCCAAAACTCTTGCATTCACCTCCCTAACAACCCCATCCATAAACAAATTAAACAACCAGGGAGACATCACACACCCCTGCCGCAAACCTACATTCACTGAGAACCAATCACTTTCCTCTCTTCCTACACGTACACATGCCTTACATCCTCGAAAAAAACTTTTCACTGCTTCTAACAACTTGCCTCCCACACCATATATTCTTAATACCTTCCACAGAGCATCTCTATCAACTCTATCATATGCCTTCTCCAGATCCATAAATGCTACATACAAATCCATTTGCTTTTCTAAGTATTTCTCACATACATTCTTCAAAGCAAACACCTGATCCTCACATCCTCTACCACTTCTGAAACCACACTGCTCTTCCCCAATCTGATGCTCTGTACATGCCTTCACCCTCTCAATCAATACCCTCCCATATAATTTACCAGGAATACTCAACAAACTTATACCTCTGTAATTTGAGCACTCACTCTTATCCCCTTTGCCTTTGTACAATGGCACTATGCACGCACTCCGCCAATCCTCAGGCACCTCACCATGAGTCATACATACATTAAATAACCTTACCAACCAGTCAATAATACAGTCATGTATAAAATACAGATGTATAAAAGAAAGAGACAGGAGGTCAAGAGAAAGGTGCAAGAGGTGTAAAAAAGGGCAAATGAGAGTTGGGGTGAGAGAGTATCATTAAATTTTAGGGAGAATAAAAAGATGTTCTGGAAGGAGGTAAATAAAGTGCGTAAGACATGGGAGCAAATGGGAACTTCAGTGAAGGGCGCAAATGGGGAGGTGATAACAAGTAGTTGTGATGTGAGAAGGAGATGGAGTGAGTATTTTGAAGGTTTGTTGAATGTGTTTGATGATAGAGTGGCAGATATAGGGTGTTTTGGTCGAGGTGGTGTGCAAAGTGAGAGGGTTAGGGAAAATGATTTGGTAAACAGAGAAGAGGTAGTGAAAGCTTTGCGGAAGATGAAAGCCGGCAAGGCAGCAGGTTTGGATGGTATTGCAGTGGAATTTATTAAAAAAGGGGGTGACTGTATTGTTGACTGGTTGGTAAGGTTATTTAATGTATGTATGACTCATGGTGAGGTGCCTGAGGATTGGCAGAATGCGCGCATAGTGCCACTGTACAAAGGCAAAGGGGATAAGAGTGAGTGCTCAAATTACAGAGGTATAAGTTTGTTGAGTATTCCTGGTAAATTATATGGGAGGGTATTGATTGAGAGGGTGAAGGCATGTACAGAGCATCAGATTGGGGAAGAGCAGTGTGGTTTCAGAAGTGGTAGAGGATGTGTGGATCAGGTGTTTGCTTTGAAGAATGTATGTGAGAAATACTTAGAAAAGCAAATGGATTTGTATGTAGCATTTATGGATCTGGAGAAGGCATATGATAGAGTTGATAGAGATGCTCTGTGGAAGGTATTAAGAATATATGGTGTGGGAGGCAAGTTGTTAGAAGCAGTGAAAAGTTTTTATTGAGGATGTAAGGCATGTGTACGTGTAGGAAGAGAGGAAAGTGATTGGTTCTCAGTGAATGTAGGTTTGCGGCAGGGGTGTGTGATGTCTCCATGGTTGTTTAATTTGTTTATGGATGGGGTTGTTAGGGAGGGAAATGCAAGAGTTTTGGAAAGAGGGGCAAGTATGAAGTCTGTTGGGGATGAGAGAGCTTGGGAAGTGAGTCAGTTGTTGTTCGCTGATGATACAGCGCTGGTGGCTGATTCATGTGAGAAACTGCAGAAGCTGGTGACTGAGTTTGGTAAAGTGTGTGGAAGAAGAAAGTTAAGAGTAAATGTGAATAAGAGCAAGGTTATTAGGTACAGTAGGGTTGAGGGTCAAGTCAATTGGGAGGTGAGTTTGAATGGAGAAAAACTGGAGGAAGTGAAGTGTTTTAGATATCTGGGAGTGGATCTGGCAGCGGATGGAACCATGGAAGCGGAAGTGGATCATAGGGTGGGGGAGGGGGCGAAAATTCTGGGGGCCTTGAAGAATGTGTGGAAGTCGAGAACATTATCTCGGAAAGCAAAAATGGGTATGTTTGAAGGAATAGTGGTTCCAACAATGTTGTATGGTTGCGAGGCGTGGGCTATGGATAGAGTTGTGCGCAGGAGGATGGATGTGCTGGAAATGAGATGTTTGAGGACAATGTGTGGTGTGAGGTGGTTTGATCGAGTGAGTAACGTAAGGGTAAGAGAGATGTGTGGAAATAAAAAGAGCGTGGTTGAGAGAGCAGAAGAAGGTGTTTTGAAGTGGTTTGGGCACATGGAGAGGATGAGTGAGGAAAGATTGACCTAGAGGATATATGTGTCGGAGGTGGAGGGAACAAGGAGAAGAGGGAGACCAAATTGGAGGTGGAAAGATGGAGTGAGAAAGATTTTGTGTGATCGGGGCCTGAACATGCAGGAGGGTGAAAGGAGGGCAAGGAATAGAGTGAATTGGAGCGATGTGGTATACCGGGGTTGACGTGCTGTCAGTGGATTGAATCAAGGCATGTGAAGCTTCTGGGGTAAGCCATGGAAAGCTGTGTAGGTATGTATATTTGCGTGTGTGGACGTATGCATATACATGTGTATGGGGGGGTTGGGCCATTTCTTTCGTCTGTTTCCTTGGGCTACCTCGCAAACGCGGGAGACAGCGACAAAGTATGAAAATAAAAAAAAAAATATATATATATATATATATATATATATATATATATATATATATATATATATATATATATATATATATATATGCATATATATGTATGAGTATATGAGTGGATGGGCCATTCTTAGTCTGTTTCCTGGCACTACCTCACTGATAAAGGTTACAGCAATTAAGTATAATAAATAAGTATATAAATCATTTATCTATCAAATTATACTTAGTCAATGTCTCCCAGATGAGCGAGGTAGCACAAGGAAACAGACGAAAGAATGGCCCTACCCACCCGCACACACATGTATATACATAAACGCCCACACACGCACATATACATACCTATACATTTCAATGAATACATACACAGACATATACATATGTACATATTCATACTTGCTGCCTTCATCCATTCCTGTTGCCACCCTGCCACACATGAAATGGCTACCCCCCTCTCCCTGCATGCATCGAAGGTAGCGCTAGGAAAAGACAACAAAGGGCACATTCATTCATACTCAGAGCTGTCATGTATAATGCACTGAAACCACAGCTCCCTTTCCACATCCAGGCCCCACAAAACTTTCCATGGTTTACCCCAGATGCTTCACATGCCCTGATTAAATCCACTGACAGCAAGTTGACCCTGGTGTACCACATCATTCCATTTCACTCTATTCCTTGCACGCCTTTCACCCTCCTGTATGTTTAGGCCCAGATCGCTCAAAATCTATTTAACTCCATCCTTCCACCTCCAATTTGGTCTCCCACTTCCCCTCATTCCCTCCACTTTTGACACATATATCCTCTTTGTCAATCTTTGTTCACTAATTCACTCCATGTGACCAACCCATTTCAATACACCTTCTTCTGCTCTCTAAACCACACTCTTTTTATTACCACACATCTCTCCTACCATTTCATTACCTACTCAATCAAACCACCTCACACCACATATTGTCCTCAAACATTTCATTTTCCAACATGCCTCGCAACCATATAACATTATTGGAATCACTATTCCTTCAAACATACCCATTTTTGCTCTCTGAGATAACATTCTTCCCTTCCACACATTCTTCAATGCTCCCAGAGTCTTCACCCCCTTCCCAACCCTGTGACTCACTTCCGCTTCTATGGTTCCATCCACTGCTAAATCCACTCCCAAATATCTAAAACACTTCACTTCCTCCAATTTTTCTCCATTCAAACTTACCTACCAATTTACTTGTCCCTTAACCCTACTGACTCTAATAACTGAGTGAATGTGAATAAGAATTCACATTCACTATCAGTTTTCTTCTTTCACACACTTTACCAAACTGTCACCAACTTCAGCAGTTTCTCACTCAAATCAGCCACTAGCACTGTATCATCAGTGAACAACAACTGACTCACTTCTCAAGCTCTCTCATCCACAACAGACTGCATATTTGCTCCTCTCTCCAAAATTCTTGCATTCACCTCCCTAACAACCCCATCCATAAACAAATTAAACAACCATGGAGACATCACACACACCTTCTGCAAACCGACATTTACTGGGAATCAGTCACTTTCCTCTCTACCTACTCATACACATGCCTTACATCCTTGATAAAAACTTTTCACAATTTCTAGCAGCTTACCTCCCACACCATATACTCTTAATACCTTCCACAGAGCATCTCTATCAACTCTTATCATATGCCTTCTCCATACCCATAAATGCTACATACACGTCCATCTGTTATTCAAAATATTTCTCACATACATTCTTTAAAGCAAACATCTGATCCACACATCCTCTAACACTTTTGAAACCACACTATTCTTCCCCAATCTGATGCTCTGTACATGCCTTTACCCTCTCAATCAATACCCTCCCATATAATTCAGCTTTGTACAGTGGCACTATGCATGCATTCCGTCAATCCTCAGGCATTTCACCATGAACCATGACTACAATGAATATCCTTACCAACCAGTCAACAACACAGTCACCCCCCTTTTTAATAAATTGCACTGCAATACCATCCAAACCCACCTGCCTTTCTGGCTTTCATATTCTGCAAAGCTTTCACTACCTCTTCTCTGTTTACCAAACCAATCTCCCTGACCCTCTTACTTCACACACCACCTCGACCAAAACACCCTATATCTGCCACTATATCATCAAACACATTCACCATACCTTCAAAATGCTCACTCCATCTCCTTCTCATTTAACCACTACTTGTTATTACCTCCCCATTAGCCCCCTTCACTGATGTTCCCATTTGTTCTCTCGTCTTACGCACTTTACTTATCTCCTTCCAAATATCTTTTTATTCTCCCTAAAATTTAATGATACTCTCTCACCCCAACTCTATTTTGCCCTCTTTTCCACCTCTTGCACCTTTCTCTTGACCTCCTGCCTCTTTCTTTGATACATCTCCCAGTCATTCGCACTACTTCCCTGCAAAAATTGTCCAAACATCTCTCTCTTCTCTTTCACTAACAATCCTACTTCTTCATCCCATCACACACTACCCTTTCTAATCTGCCCACCTCCCATGCTTCTCATGCCGCAAACATCTTTTGCACAAGCCATCACTGTTTCCCTAAATACGTCCCATTCCTTCCTCGCTCCCCTTACATCATTTGCTCTCACCTTTTTCCATTCTGCACTCATTCTCTTCTGTTACTTCCTCACACAAGTCTCCTTTGCAAGCTCACTTACTCACACCACTCTCTTCATCCCAACATTCTCTCTTCTTTTCTGAAAACCTCTACAAATCTTCACCTTCACCTCCACAAGATAATGATCAGACATCCCTCCAGTTACCCTTCTCAGCACATTAACATCCAAAAGTCTCTCTCATGCACCTATCAATTAACACGTAATCCAATAACACTCTCTGGCTATCTCTCCTACTTACATACATATACTTATGTATATCTCTCTTTTAACCAGGTATTCCCAATCACCAGTCCTTTTTCAGCATATAAATCTACAAGGTCTTCACCATTTCCATTTACAACACTGAACACCCCATGTATACCAATTATTCCCTCAACTGCCACATTACTCACCTTTGCATTCAAATCACCCATCACTATAACCCGGTCTCGTGCATCAAACCTGCTAACACACTCACTCAGCTGCTCCCAAAACACTTGCTTCTCATGATCTTTCTTTTCATTACCAGGTGCATAGGCACCAATAATCACCCATCTATCTCAATTCACTTTCAGTTTTACCCTTATCAAATACATACATTTATTTGTATTATATCTATTATACTTAATCACTGTTTCCTGTGTCTGTGAGCTAGCGTCAGGAAACAGACTAAGAATGACCCATCCACTCATATATACATACTTATACATAAGTGCCCATACACGCACATATACACCCATATATCAATACATACCCATATACATACATATACATACACATACATGTACATACATACACTTGTACATATTCACACTTAATTGCCTTCATCCATTCCTGGTGCCACCCCGCCCCACAGGAAACAGCATCATTACCCCCTGCTTCAGTGTGGTAGCACCAGGAAAACAGACAAAAAAGCTACATTCGTTCACACTGAGTCTCTAGCTGTCATGTGTAGTGCATAAATTTGTAAAAGAATCCCATTCAGTTTTTGTCTTACCAGTCCAGCCTTTTTATCTGAGAAAATTACAGATGATGAAATCATTAAAGGAATATATGTTTAAGCTGCAATACTGTCAGGCATGCTATGCATCCTCCCAACTATATACATACACATATGAAAGTGAAGTCATACTATAATTTCCAATAATGTGTTCCAATATTCATATAAGTGTATATATATTACTTATCCCCGAGGATAGGGGAGAAAGAATACTTCCCACATATTCCCTGTGTGTCATAAAAGGCGACTTAAAGGGGAGGGAGCAGAGGGCTGGAGATCCTCTCCTCCAGTTTTTAATTTTCCAAAAGAAGGAAGAGAAGGTGGCCAAGTGAGGATTTCCCTTCTTAGGCTCAGTCCTCTCTTCTTAACACTAGCTCGCTAACGTGGGAAATGGTGAATATGTATGAAAAAATGAAATATATAACATATATGAATTACATACATTACCTATGTATATTTTCTATGATGCCCGGGCAATGTAAAATTAATGTATCACCCCATGAAATTTTGACAATCATTGAGTAGATGAGTTGAAAAATAACTGGAGAAGGATGTGGAAACACTCTCTGATATGCCAGTAGTTGCTTCTTGACCTACTTCTTTGCTGTCTCCCACCTCCAGAATTTTGAAACATTCAATACCAATTCAGTACACTCAGTCAACTGCAGCAGGTGGCCTGTACTCCATATGGCACATTAGCAGTCACCGGGTTAATACTGTGGACTATAAAACCCACAGGATCTTACTTTAGCAAGGAATTAGGAGAATCCACCACCTCCCACACCACCCCAGCCACTACATATGAAGCACTTCAGACTCAAATGACCATCATCCTTTCTCCCAAAAAACACATCCATTTTCATGAAACTAATAAAAAATCAACCAAACTTCTAAAGAGGAGTCATATGAAAACTGGGCAAATTCACTCTGAAATATTTGCTGACCCCACCCTTCACTCTTACTGACACTTACAATGCCATGAAAACTAAAGAACTTCCCTATTAGCAGGTTCTGACAACATATCAAACTTCTAAATTAAATATTTTGCACTAATTGCAATCTAAGCACCTATAGATATCTTCAAAATCCCAAACATATGAAAACTAGCCAATACAGTACTCACCTTAAGGCTCTCTAAATGACCCTACTCCCTCTCATACTACTCCTTATATTGCTGCTGTACTCAGTACCCAAACTTGAAAAACTCATCTACAACAGAATCAGTGCCCTGCCACCCAGTCTGAAACTTGCCTGAGGCCAACAGGGAGATGGTTGAATTTTAGCAGAGCCTTGAGCAAGATATGTATGTCTCTACCAAACTAAGGGGCCGGCAGTATCTCTCAGCCATGCTAGCACAAAGTTTCCTCAGTCCACATGAATGGATCTCACAGGTCAAGAGTCAAAGAGTTGATACAAGATACTTTGTGATTATCCTACTGATTTCTTGCAGACTGAAGCCATGGTACAGCAAGAGAACCAGATGTTAACTGCCATTTTGAAGCTGGAAGTCAAGATACAGACACCCCCTCTGTATCACGAGAACCATAAGAATACAGGTGTCAACTAGTCAAGTCATGGATTCTCAGAATTACACCAGTGAAATACAGTGAACTGGGAAATGTATTGATTGTCACAGTACTCTACACAATACAGGGGATGACTGGAGGCTAGCCACTATCTATGTTAGGGGTCAAGCTGCAATTATCTCATTGTCTCCAATCAACTCAAGGAGCAAAGACTCCTAACATCCCACATCAACTGGGAGCTGGCTAATACAGCTTGATTACCTTTAATGCCTTCATCAGCATTTCACAACAAGTACAATGGCATGGGACCCGATATTTCAATGGTCAACAGCAGTCAGGGGATGAGTTGTCAACAACTATTAACTGGCTAGCCAGCCAAAGGACTGACTGTTACATGAGAACAAAACAGACAAATTTCACTGTCCACTTGGCAGTGCAGCCACATTTGTAAAAACAAAACAGTATGATTGTGAAATGTAAACAAAGCTGATGGATATTAAAAGCCATATCATGACCAACATCAATTTCCTACAATAAGGGCTAAAAGCAAGATTATTGTACCAGTGTACAGATAACAATGAGATACTGAAACAATGTTTGATGAATCTGTTGTTAGGTTACATGAGAACAGTGACATATTGGAACGGTGATTGTGTGTTCGAGTGACTATGAAGAATTAAAACACAAGGGCAGTACAGGAGATCATTCATCCCAGTTCTTAAGTACCACATGTCACGGGTTAGTGTGTTGTACTGTTAACTGTCTTTGTGCCTCATTGCATAAGTGACAAACCACAATCCAAACATATGAGAGTTGCACTAAACCAATAACTATCTCTTTGATATTCTTTACAACCAAGTTTACATGATTTTAAAAGTTATTTACATACTTTCATAATTCTATATGAATATACATATTGTTTCTCACAAGCTAAAGT
This sequence comes from Panulirus ornatus, assembly GCF_036320965.1. NCBI lineage: Eukaryota > Metazoa > Arthropoda > Malacostraca > Decapoda > Palinuridae > Panulirus > Panulirus ornatus. The sequence continues at coordinate 44,325,262 of NC_092233.1, forward strand.
CAGTGATATCTAACTGAGTTATCAGTAGTGTGGTAATTTCTCATAGTTTGACTTACTTTAATCAGATCTCATTTAATCAATCAAAGCTCAGTAAAGCTCAAGCATAACAGTGGTTCAATGTTCATCCACCTAAATGATATACTATAACATTAGAGAAAAATAATCATTGTACAAGATATTAGTTTACTTATGCTAAGAAATTCATATATCCCAATTATATTTCGATGAACAGATCTTTTAATGATGTGTAAAAATAAGCCCATCTTATCCAAAATGTTTCTTTTATATAAAAAATTACCCTCGAACCCATTTCTGAGAAAGAACACTAGCGTTATATAGCTTAAGGATGAACTACTTCCAGTAGCAAAGAACTCCTTTGGAGCAGGTTCTTTGACAAGACTGTACTCCCAATGATACAGCCTTGCCAAAGGTGACTTTTCATTCACAGCGTAGTCTTATGCAGGTGGAATCCAGTAACACCTTTTATCAAAGATAAATAAGTCGATACAAGTTTCTCTAATATGATAAACAAATCATATGAATTGTAACAAAATGATTCATGTCATTAAAATGAATCAAAGTTTATTATTCAGTTAACTAAGAACTCCTCTGAACTTCTTACAAAGTTATCAATCATGATCTCCCATTTTCTAAATGCCTGGAAGATTAATAGAATATTTTTACAGCTACAGGATCTACAGAAATGTTTCATTCTTTGGCACAAGGAAAATATATATATATATATAAATATATATATATATATATATATATATATATATATATATATATATATATATATATATATATATATATATATATATATTTATTTATTTATTTTATTTTGCTTTGTTGCTGTCTCCCGCGTTTGCGAGGTAGCGCAAGGAAACAGACGAAAGAAATGGCCCAACCCACCCCCATACACAATGTATATACATACACGTCCACACACGCAAATATACATACCTATACATCTCAATGGACACATATATATATATACACACACAGACACATACATATATACCCATGCACACAATTCACACTGTCTGCCTTTATTCATTCCCATCGCCACCTCGCCACACATGGAATACCATTCCCCTCCCCCCTCATGTGTGCGAGGTAGCACTAGGAAAAGACAACAAAGGCCCCATTCGTTCACACTCAGTCTCTAGCTGTCATGCAATAATGCCCGAAACCACAGCTCCCTTTCCACATCCAGGCCCCACACAACTTTCCATGGTTTACCCCAGACGCTTCACATGCCGTGATTCAATCCACTGACAGCACGTCAACCACGGTATACCACATTGATCCAATTCACTCTATTCCTTGCCCTCCTTTCACCATCCTGCATGTTCAGGCCCCGATCACACAAAATCTTTTTCACTCCATCTTTCCACCTCCAATTTGGTCTCCCACTTCTCCTCGTTCCCTCCACCTCCGACACATATATCCTCTTGGTCAATCTTCCCTCACTCATTCTCTCCATGTGCCCAAACCATTTCAAAACACCCTCTTCTGCTCTCTCAACCACGCTCTTTTTATTTCCACACATCTCTCTTACCCTTACATTACTTACTCGATCAAACCACCTCACACCACACATTGTCCTCAAACATCTCATTTCCAGCACATCCACCCTCCTGCGCACAACTCTATCCATAGCCCACGCCTCGCAACCATACAACATTGTTGGAACCACTATTCCTTCAAACATACCCATTTTAGCTTTCCGAGATAATGTTCTCGACTTCCACACATTCTTCAAGGCTCCCAGGATTTTCTTACCCTCCCCCACCCTATGATTCACTTCCGCTTCCATGGTTCCATCCGCTGCCCGATCCACTCCCAGATATCTAAAACACTTTACTTCCTCCAGTTTTTCTCCATTCAAACTTACCTCCCAATTGACTTGACCCTCAATCCTACTGTACCTAATAACCTTGCTCTTATTCACATTTACTCTTAACTTTCTTCTTTCACACTCTTTACCAAACTCAGTCACCAGCTTCTGCAGTTTCTCACATGAAATAGCCACCAGCGCTGTATCATCAGCGAACAACAATTGACTCACTTCCCAAGCTCTCTCATCCACAACAGACTTCATACTTGCCCCTCTTTCCAAAACTCTTGCATTCACCTCCCTAACAACCCCATCCATAAACAAATTAAACAACCATGGAGACATCACACACCCCTGCCGCAAACCTACATTCACTGAGAACCAATCACATTCATCTCTTCCTACACGTACACATGCCTTACATCCTCGATAAAAACTTTTCACTGCTTCTAACAACTTGCCTCCCACATCATACATTCTTAATATCTTCCACAGAGCATCTCTATCAACTCTATCACATGCCTTCTCCAGATCCATAAATGCTACATACAAATCCATTTGCTTTTCTAAGTATTTCTCACATACATTCTTCAAAGCAAACACCTGATCCATATATATATATATATATATATATATATATATATATATATATATATATATATATATATATATATATATATATATGTATATGGGAGGGTATTGATTGAGAGGGTGAAGGCAGCAGGTTTGGATGGTATTGCAGTGGAATTTAGTAAAAAAGTGGGTGAATATATATATATATATATATATATATATATATATATATATAAGGCATGTGTACGTGTAGGAAGAGAGGAAAGTGATTGGTTCTCAGTGAATGTAGGTTTGCGGCAGGGGTGTGTGATGTCTCCATGGTTGTTTAATTTGTTTATGGATGGGGTTGTTAGGGAGGTGAATGCAAGAGTCCTGGAAAGAGGGGCAAGTATGAAGTCTGTTGGGGATGAGAGAGCCTGGGAAGTGAGTCAGTTGTTGTTCGCTGATGATACAGCGCTGGTGGCTGATTCATGTGAGAAACTGCAGAAGCTGGTGACTGAGTTTGGTAAAGTGTGTGGAAGAAGAAAGTTAAGAGTAAATGTGAATAAGAGCAAGGTTATTAGGTACAGTAGGGTTGAGGGTCAAGTCAATTGGGAGGTAAGTTTGAATGGAGAAAAACTGGAGGAAGTGAAGTGTTTTAGATATCTGGGAGTGGATCTGTCAGCGGATGGAACCATGGAAGCGGAAGTGGATCATAGGGTGGGGGAGGGGGCGAAAATCCTGGGAGCCTTGAAGAATGTGTGGAAGTCGAGAACATTATCTCGGAAAGCAAAAATGGGTATGCTTGAAGGAATAGTTGTTCCAACAATGTTGTATGGTTGCGAGGCGTGGGCTATGGATAGAGTGGTGCGCAGGAGGATGGATGTGCTGGAAATGAGATGTTTGAGGACAATGTGTGGTGTGAGGTGGTTTGATCGAGTGAGTAACGTAAGGGTAAGAGAGATGTGTGGAAATAAAAAGAGCGTGGTTGAGAGAGCAGAAGAGGGTGTTTTGAAGTGGTTTGGGCACATGGAGAGGATGAGTGAGGAAAGATTGACCAAGAGGATATATGTGTCGGAGGTGGAGGGAACAAGGAGAAGAGGGAGACCAAATTGGAGGTGGAAAGATGGAGTGAAAAAGATTTTGTGTGATCGGGGCCTGAACATGCAGGAGGGTGAAAGGAGGGCAAGGAATAGAGTGAATTGGAGCGATGTGGTATACCGGGGTTGACGTGCTGTCAGTGGATTGAAGCAGGGCATGTGAAGCGTCTGGGGTAAACCATGGAAAGCTGTGTAGGTATGTATATTTGCGTGTGTGGACGTATGTATATACATGTGTATGGGGGGGGGGTGGGCCATTTCTTTCGTCTGTTTCCTTGCGCTACCTCGCAAACGCGGGAGACAGCGACAAAGTATAAAAAAAAAAAAAAAAAAAATATATATATATATATATATATACATATATATATATATATATATATATATATATATATATATATATATATATATATATATATATATATATGGTTGTTTAATTTGTTTATGGATAGGGTTGTTAGGGAGGTGAATGCAAGAGTTTTGGAAAGAGGGGCAAGTATGAAGTCTGTTGGGGATGAGAGAGCTTGGGAAGTGAGTCAGTTGTTGTTCGCTGATGATACAGCGCTGGTGGCTAATTCATGTGAGAAACTGCAGAAGCTGGTGACTGAGTTTGGTAAAGTGTGTGAAAGAAGAAAGTTAAGAGTAAATGTGAATAAGAGCAAGGTTATTAAGTACAGTATGGTTGAGGGTCAAGTCAATTGGGAGGTGAGTTTGAATGGAGAAAAACTGGAGGAAGTAAAGTGTTTTAGATATCTGGGAGTGGATCTGGCAGCGGATGGAACCATGGAAGCGGAAGTAGATCATAGGGTGGTAGAGGGGGCGAAAATCCTGGGAGCCTTGAAGAATGTGTGGAAGTCGAGAACATTATCTCGGAAAGCAAAAATGGGTATGTTTGAAGGAATAGTGGTTCCAATAATGTTGTATGTTCTATGGTTGTGAGGCGTGGGCTATGGATAGAGTTGTGTGCAGGAGGATGGATGTGCTGGAAATGAGATGTTTGAGGACAATGTGTGGTGTGAGGTGGTTTGATCGAGTAAGTAATGTAAGGGTAAGAGAGATGTGTGGAAATAAAAAGAGCGTGGTTGAGAGCAGAAGAGGGTGTTTTGAAATGGTTTGGGCACATGGAGAGAATGAGTGAGGAAAGATTGACCAAGAGGATATATGTGTTGGAGGTGGAGGGAATGAGGAGAAGTGGGAGACCAAACTGGAGGTGGAAAGATGGAGTGAAAAAGATTTTGTGTGATCGGGGCCTGAACATGCAGAAGGGTGAAAGGAGGGCAAGGAATAGAGTGAATTGGATTGATGTGGTATACTGGGGTTGACATGCTGTCAGTGGATTGAATCAGGGCATGTGAAGCGTCTGGGGTAAACCATGGAAAGCTGTGTAGGTATGTATATTTGCGTGTGTGGACGTATGTATATACATGTGTATGGGGGTGAGTTGGGCCATTTCTTTCGTCTGTTTCCTTGCGCTACCTCGGAAACGTGGGAGACAGCGACAAAGCAAAAAAAAAAGAGAAAAAATATATATATATATTATCCCTGGGGATAGGGTTGAAAGAATACTTCCCACGCATTCTTCGTGTGTCGTAGAAGGCGACTAGAGGGGACGGGAGCGGGAGGCCAGAAATCCTCCCCTCCTTGTATTTTTTAACTTTCTAAAACGGGAAACAGAAGAAGGAGTCACGCGGGGAGTGCTCATCCTCCTCGAAGGCTCAGACTGGGGTGTCTAAATGTGTGTGGATGTAACCAAGATGTGAAAAAAGGAGAGATAGATAGTATGTTTGAGGAAAGGAACCTGGATGTTTTGGCTCTGAGTGAAACGAAGCTCAAGGGTAAAGGGGAAGAGTGGTTAGGGAATGTCTTGGGAGTAAAGTCAGGGGTTAGTGAGAGGACAAGAGCAAGGGAAGGAGTAGCAGTACTCCTGAAACAGGAGTTGTGGGAGTATGTGATAGAATGTAAGAAAGTATATTCTCGATTAATATGGGTAAAAATGAAAGTTGATGGAGAGAGATGGGTGATTATTGGTGCATATGCACTTGGGCATGAGAAGAAAGATCATGAGAGGCAAGTGTTTTGGGAGCAGCTGAATGAGTGTGTTGGTGGTTTTGATGTACGAGACCGCGTTATAGTGATGGGTGATTTGAATGCAAAGGTGAGTAATGTGGCAGTTGAGGGAATAATTGGTATACATGGGGTGTTCAGTGTTGTAAATGGAAATGGTGAAGAGCTTGTAGATTTATGTGCTGAAAAAGGACTGGTGATTGGGAATACCTGGTTTAAAAAGCGAGATATACATAAGTATACGTATGTAAGTAGGAGAGATGGCCAGAGAGCGTTATTGGATTACGTGTTAATTGACAGGCGCGCAAAAGAGAGACTTTTGGATGTTAATGTGCTGAGAGGTGCAACTGGAGGGATGTCTGATCATTATCTTGTGGAGGCTAAGGTGAACATTTGTATGGGTTTTCAGAAAAGAAGAGTGAATGGTGGGGTGAAGAGGGTGGTGAGAGTAAGTGAGCTTGGAAAGGAGACTTGTGTGAGGAAGTACCAGGAGAGACTGAGTACAGAATGGAAAAAGGTGAGAACAATGGAAGTAAGGGGAGTGGGGGAGGAATGGGATGTATTTAGGGAATCAGTGATGGATTGCGCAAAAGATGCTTGTGGCATGAGAAGAGTGGGAGGTGGGCTGATTAGAAAGGGTAGTGAGTGGTGGGATGAAGAAGTCAGATTATTAGTGAAAGAGAAGAGAGAGGCATTTGGACGATTTTTGCAGGGAAAAAATGCAATTGAGTGGGAGATGTATAAAAGAAAGAGACAGGAGGTCAAGAGAAAGGTGCAAGAGGTGAAAAAGAGGGCAAATGAGGGTTGGGGTGAGAGAGTATCATTAAATTTTAGGGAGGATAAAAAGATGTTCTGGAAGGAGGTAAATAAAGTGCATAAGACAAGGGAGCAAATGGGAACTTCAGTGAAGGGCGCAAATGGGGAGGTGATAACAAGTAGTGGTGATGTGAGAAGGTGATGGAGTGAGTATTTTGAAGGTTTGTTGAATGTGTTTGATGATAGAGTGGCAGATATAGGGTGTTTTGGTCGAGGTGGTGTGCAAAGTGAGAGGGTTAGGGAAAATGATTTGGTAAACAGAGAAGAGGTAGTAAAAGCTTTGCGGAAGATGAAAGCCGGCAAGGCAGCATGTTTGGATGGTATTGCAGTGGAATTTATTAAAAAAGGAGGTGACTGTATTATTGACTGGTTGGTAAGGTTATTTAATGTATGTATGACTCATGGTGAGGTGCCTGAGGATTGGTGGAATGCTTGCATAGTGCCATTGTACAAAGGTAAAGGGGATAAGAGTGAGTGCTCAAATTACAGAGGTATAAGTTTTCGAGTATTCCTGGTAAATTATATGGGAGGGTATTGATTGAGAGAGTGAAGGCATGTACAGAGCATCAGATTGGGGAAGAGCAGTGTGGTTTCAGAAGTGGTAGAGGATGTGTGGATCAGGTGTTTGCTTTGAAGAATGTATGTGAGAAATACTTAGAAAAGCAAATGGATTTGTATGTAGCATTTATGGATCTGGAGAAGGCATATGATAGAGTTGATAGAGATGCTCTGTGGAAGGTATTAAGAATATATGGTGTGGGAGGCAAGTTGTTAGAAGCAGTGAAAAGTTTTTATCGAGGATGTAAGGCATGTGTACGTGTAGGAAGAGAGGAAAGTGATTGGTTCTCAGGGAAAGTAGGTTTGCGGCAGGGGTGTGTGATGTCTCCATGGTTGTTTAATTTGTTTATGGATGGGATTGTTAGGGAGGTGAATGCAAGAGTTTTGGAAAGAGGGGCAAGTATGAAGTCTGTTGTGGATAAGAGAGCTTGGGAAGTGAGTCAGTTGTTGTTCGCTGATGATGCAGCGCTGGTGGCTGATTCATGTGAGAAACTGCAGAAGCTGGTGACTGAGTTTGGTAAAGTGTGTGAAAGAAGAAAGTTACGAGTAAATGTGAATAAGAACAAGGTTATTAGGTACAGTAGGGTTGAGGGTCAAGTCAATTGGGAGGTAAGTTTGAATGGAGAAAAACTGGAGGAAGTAAAGTGTTTTAGATATCTGGGAGTGGATCTGGCAGCGGATGGAACCATGGAAGCGGAAGTGAATCATATATATATTTATATATATATATATATATATATATATATATATATATATATATATATATATATATATATATATATATATATATATATATATATGGATGTTAATGTGCTGAGAGGTGCAACTGGAGGGATGTCTGATCATTATCTTGTGGAGGCTAAGGTGAACATTTGTATGGGTTTTCAGAAAAGAAGAGTGAATGTTGGGGTGAAGAGGGCGGTGAGAGTAAGTGAGCTTGGGAAGGAGACTTGTGTGAGGAAGTACCAGGAGAGACTGAGTACAGAATGGAAAAAGGTGAGAACAATGGAAGTAAGGGGAGTGGGGGAGGAATGGGATGTATTTTGGGAATCAGTGGTGGATTGCGCAAAAGATGCTTGTGGCATGAGAAGAGTGGGAGGTGGGTTGATTAGAAAGGGTAGTGAGTGGTGGGATGAAGAAGTAAGATTATTAGTGAAAGAGAAGAGAGAGGCATTTGGACGATTTTTGCAGGGAAAAAATGCAATTGAGTGGGAGATGTATAAAAGAAAGAGACAGGAGGTCAAGAGAAAGGTGCAAGAGGTGAAAAAGAGGGCAAATGAGGGTTGGGGTGAGAGAGTATCATTAAATTTTAGGGAGAATAAAAAGATGTTCTGGAAGGAGGTAAATAAAGTGCGTAAGACAAGGGAGCGAATGGGAACTTCAGTAAAGGGCGCAAATGGGGAGGTGATAACAAGTAATGGTGATGTGAGAAGGAGATGGAGTGAGTATTTTGAAGGTTTGTTGAATGTGTTTGATGATAGAGTGGCAGATATAGGGTGTTTTGGTCGAGATGGTGTGGAAAGTGAAAGGGTTAGGGAAAATGCTTTGGTAAACAGAGAAGAGGTAGTAAAAGCTTTGCGGAAGATGAAAGCCAGCAAGGCAGCAGGTTTGGATGGTATTGCAGCGGAATTTATTAAAAAAGGGGGTGACTGTATTGCTGACTGGTTGGTAAGGTTATTTAATGAATGTATGACTCATGGTGAGGTCCCTGAGGATTGGCGGAATGCGTGCATAGTGCTATTGTACAAAGGCAAAGGAGATAAGAGTGAGTGCTTAAATTACAGAGGTAAAAGTTTGTTGAGTATTCCTGGTAAATTATATGGGAGGGTATTGATTGAGAGGGTGAAGGCATGTACAGAGCATCAGATTGGGGAAGAGCAGTGTGGTTTCAGAAGTGGTAGAGGATGTGTGGATCAGGTGTTTGCTTTGAAGAATGTATGTGAGAAATACTTAGAAAAGCAAATGGATTTGTATGTAGCATTTATGGATCTGGAGAAGGCATATGATAGAGTTGATAGAGATGCCCTGTGGAAGGTATTAAGAATATATGGTGTGGGAGGCAAGTTGTTAGAAGCAGTGAAAAGTTTTTATCGAGGATGTAAGGCATGTGTACGTGTAGGAAGAGAGGAAAGTGATTGGTTCTCAGTGAATGTAGGTTTGCGGCAGGGGTGTGTGATGTCTCCATGGTTGTTTAATTTGTTTATGGATGGGGTTGTTAGGGAGGTGAATGCAAGAGTTTTGGAAAGAGGGACAAGTATGAAGTCTGTTGTGGATGAGAGAGCTTGGGAAGTGAGTCAGTTGTTGTTCGCTGATGATACAGCGCTGGTGGCTGATTCATGTGAGAAACTGCAGAAGCTGGTGACTGAGTTTGGTAAAGTGTGTGGAAGAAGAAAGTTAAGAGTAAATGTGAATAAGAGCAAGGTTATTAGGTACAGTAGGGTTGAGGGTCAAGTCAATTGGGAGGTAAGTTTGAATGGAGAAAAACTGGAGGAAGTAAAGTGTTTTAGATATCTGGGAGTGGATCTGGCAGCGGATGGAACCATGGAAGCGGAAGTGAATCATAGGGTTGGGGAGGGGGCGAAAATTTTGGGAGCCTTGAAAAATGTGTGGAAGTCGAGAACATTATCCCGGAAAGCAAAAATGGGTATGTTTGAAGGCATAGTAGTTCCAACAATGTTGTATGGTTGCGAGGCGTGGGCTATGGATAGAGTTGTGCGCAGGAGGATGGATGTGCTGGAAATGAGATGTTTGAGGACAATGTGTGGTGTGAGGTGGTTTGATCGAGTAAGTAACGTAAGGGTAAGAGAGATGTGTGGAAATAAAAAGAGCGTGGTTGAGAGAGCAGAAGAGGGTGTTTTGAAATGGTTTGGGCACATGGAGAGAATGAGTGAGGAAAGATTGACCAAGAGGATATATGTGTCGGAGGTGGAGGGAACGAGGAGAAGAGGGAGACCAAATTGGAGGTGGAAAGATGGAGTGAAAAGGATTTTGTGTGATCGGGGCCTGAACATGCAGGAGGGTGAAAGGAGGGCAAGGAATAGAGTGAATTGGAGCGATGTGGTATACAGGGGTTGACGTGCTGTCAGTGGATTGAATCAAGGCATGTGAAGCGTCCGGGGTAAACCATGGAAAGCTGTGTAGGTATGTATATTGCGTGTGTGGACGTGTGTATGTACATGTGTATGGGGGGGGGTTGGGCCATTTCTTTCGTCTGTTTCCTTGCACTACCTCGCAAACGCGGGAGACAGCGACAAAGTAAAAAAAAAAAAATAAATAAAATATATATATATATATATATATATATATATATATATATATATATATATATATATATATATAATTAGCTTGATTTTCCTGCTAAACTGGGCAAATGAAAAGCAGTGATAAATGCAGTGATGAGTTTCTTTTAAGCATTCAACATTATCAATAAGTCTGATTTTTAATTCTGTAAAACATATTCTGTACTAAAAGTACACAGACTTACCATTATCAAACTTCTAAATTGAAGTTTAGAGGAAAGTTTTTTACATTTCTATACAAATTAGAAAGGCATTTCTGTAATTTATAATTCATAATCAATAAATGCTCTATTAAATACAGTCACACATAGTACTCCTGCAATTATCATGAAGCACCAGGGGGTCATCTCTCAAGAAATCATCAGTTAGATATTTGTTCAAGGAGCACTTGAGTATAGCTTTATATTCCTAGTAGCTACCATTGAATACATCAGTCCTGGTCGATGAGTCCTCTACATCAGGTGTGCATTTTTCTTCACTAAAAAAGAAAATAGAAGGAAAAATATGAAGTAATGTGTCACTAAGTACAAATTAAATGTAAACTCTTTCCACAGGTCTAAATAAAACAATTATTACATACTTAAGTTTTTTGCTTATCACATACCATTGAGCACACCTGCCCACTCATTCACTTACTGACTCTCTTTTGCATACACACAAACAATCAAACATGCCAACATATACCCACTGACAGTTGGACATATCAACAGGCTTTTAAGTTTTTAGATGTTTTTACAAATTCCACAAAATCAATCATACAAACACATAATTTCTTTAAATATCAATTGGGAAATGGAGTTCCACATTCATGATACAGATCACTGTTATGGAATGTTTTGTGAAATCTACAATCAGGTAGTTAGAACATGTGTAACTTCAGCTGCAAAAACAGAGGAAAGGTTAGAAAAGAGAGAGATATGGGTCAAGGAAAGATTTGAAGAAGCAAGAGAGCTTAGGAATGTATTGTACCATGGAGGAGATGTATGTAGCATAGCAGCCTGCCAGCTATGAATAACTATGAGAGAACAAGGAATAAGTATGGAAAACTGAGAGAGGAGGGGATTAACTGAAAAGAATATTGTGAATGAAGCAGAAGATAATCAAAAAATCTCCCATAAATTCATTTGGAATAAGTTGTTGGTTAAAGAGTAAGCAATCAGACTAAGTGATTCAGAAGGAAGAAATACAATGGATGATGCAAAGATGTGTGAGGAGCTAATGAACATTACCCAACGTATGTGAGGAGCTAATCAACAAGTTCAAAAATATTCTCACAATGGAAAACATTGTAGCCCCAACATCAGCAATATGGGATGGAAAAGTCTTTGAAAGCATTAAAATAATGAGAAAAGACATGGGCAGACTTCTACAGGGCCTCGACTCATAAAAGGCCGATGATTTTTCCATATGTGCTGACAAAATGAGCTGGTGTAGTCTACAAGATGCTACAAATATTATGAATTCAGCTGAAGAGGGTGTGCTGAAGTGGTCTGGACACCTGAAGAGAATAAGTGAAGACAACATATATGACAAAGAGGATATATGTGTCAGAAGTGGTAGGAGAGAAGGGGAAACCCAACTGGAGGTGGAAGGGCAAAGTGTAAAAGATTTTCAGAGTTCAGGGCCTGAACATGCTGGAGGGTGAAAGGCTCATTCAGGATAGAATGAATTGGAGTGATGTCGTTTACAGGGGGGGAAACATGCTGTCGATGGACTGAACCGCACCAAGGAATATAAAGCAGCCTGGAAAAACCATGGAAAGGTCCAAGGGGCCCCACTGTGGATAGGGAGCTATGGTTTCCCTGCATTACACTTGACAATGAGAAATTGGTTGTGTGTGGACGAGGCCTTTTCTTCATCTGCTCTTGTTGCTACCTCACTAATGCAGCAAACACTGAAGCAACAAGAAAAAAATATCACATGCATGCATGCACATGCACACACACACACACACACACACACACACACACATAGATATATATTTGATCACCATTTCCAACATTAGTGAGGCAGCACCAAGAACATACATTCTTTAGCCCTATATCCACAACCAGACCCCATAGACCTTTCCATGGTTTCTCCCAGCCACTTCACAGGCCCTAGCTCTGTATACAACATCATTCCTGTTTCCTCTATCCCATGCATGCCCTTCATCCTCCTACATGTTCAGGCCCCCATCACTCAAAATCTTTTTTCACTCCATCCTTCCATCCCCAATTTTCCCATTCTCATCATCCCCTCCACTTCTGACATATATCCTCTTTCTCAACCTTTCCTCATATATTCTCTCCATATGTCCAAACTATTTCAGCACAACCTCTTTAACTGTTTCAACAACACTTTTTATTACCAAACGTCTCTGTTACCCATTTATCACTCACTGCAAACACCTCACATCACATACTGTCACTGAACATATTTCCAACACTTCCACCCTTTTCTGCATATACTCATTTACAGCCAATACACTGCATCCATACAACATTACTGGATTACTGTAACTTCAAACATACTTATTTTTACCCACACATTATTCTTTACTCCCAGAAACTTTGCCCCCTCATCAACCTATGACTCATTTCTAGTTTCACAGTTCAAATGCTGCCATGTCCACTCCCAGGTATCCAAAACACTTCACTTCCTACAAATTATCTCCATTCAAACTCACACTAGCTTGTCCCTCAACCCTGATTAACTTAATGACCTTGCTATTATTCAAATGTACTTTCCACTTCCTCCTTTAACACACTCTCCCAAACCCTGTCACATACTACAGCAGTTTCTCATTCAAATCTGCTACCAGTGCTGTTGTCAGCAAACAACAACTGACACATCCCAAGCCACTTCATCCCCTACAGACTACATACTTTTCCTTCTCTCCAAGATGTGCATTTACCTTCTTCACCACCCCACCCATAAACAAACTAAACAGCCAATCTGACATCACACACCCCTGCTGCAGGACAACCTTCCCTTGGAACCACTCACACTTTTCTCTTTCTACTTAAACCCTTGATAAAAACTTCACACTCCTTCCATCAGCTTTCTACCCTCACCATATATTCTTAAAGCCTTCCCCGAGGCATCATTATCAACATTATCATATGCTTTCCAGATCAATAAATGCCACAAATAAATCTTTCTGTTTCTCTAAGTACTTTTCACACACATTTATTCTTTGGCAAGAATACCTGATCCACATTTCCTCTACCAATTCTAAATCCACACTGTCCTGACCTAATCTGATTCTCTGTGCATACCTTCACGCTCTCCATCACTAATCTCCCATATAACCTACCAGGTACACTCAACAAACTTATACATCCATAGTTTGAACAGTCGCCTTTGTCCCCCTTGCAATAAAAATGCATTATGCCAATTCTCAGGCACCTTACCATGATCCATACATATACTGAAATTCCTAACTCATCAATCAACAGTGCAGTCACCTGCTTTCTTCAGAATTCAATTGTATTGCCATCCATTCAAGCTGCCTTGCCACATTTCATCTTTCACAAGGCCTTCAATGCTTCTCTCTTCATGAAACCACTCTCCATGATTCTCTCACTGTGTGTACCACCCTGATCTAAATACAACATCTGTCGCCTGATCATGAAATGCATTCAACAGTACTTCAAAATACTCACACCATCTCCTCTTCACTTTCTCACTATCTCTTACCACTTCCCCATTTGCCACCATTGCTGATGTTCCCATTGTTCTCTTGTTTTTCTCACACGATTTACCTCTTTTCAAAATATTTTCTTATCATTTTCTTATCCCAGATGTTTCCTAATACTTGCTCACCTTAATTCTCATTAGCCCTTTTTTTTCAACCCCTGCACCTTTCTCATGACCTCCTGCCTCGTTCTCTTATATATCTCCCAATCATTTGCATGCCTTTCCTATAAGTCTTACCCATATACTTCTCTTCTCTCCTTCTCTTGCAACATTATTTCATCATCCCACCACTCACTACCCTTTTTAACCTGCCCACCTCCCACCTTACATATGCCACATGCTTGTCTAGCACTTGCCAGCACTGCCTCCCTAAATACTTCCCATTCCTCACCCACTCCCTAAGTTTCATTAGCTTGTACCTTTTACCATTCTACACTTAAACTCATCATGTATTTCTTCTCAGAGGTTTCTTTTCCAAGCTCATCAAATTTCACTAACCACAAGGTTTCCTCTTAACCTAATGGGGGGCAAAGAGTTTCCCTCAAATGCCAAATTACTTACCTTTGCATCTTAATTGCCAATCACTAATATTCAGTACTGCCAGGAAACAGACAAAGAAAGGCCACATCTGCCTACTTCCATACATAAGCTGTCATGTGTAATGCACTGAAACAATAGCTCACAATCCACATTCAGGCCCCACAAAACTTTCCATGGTTTATCCCATACATTTCACATGCCCTGGTTCAGTATACAGCATTGCTCTAATTCACTCTATCCCGAGCGTGCCTTTCACCCTCCTGCATATTCAGGACCATATCGCTCAAAATCTTTTTCCCTCCATCCTTCCATCTCCAATTTGGTCTCCTTGTTCCCTCCACTTCCGACATATATCCACTTTGTCAACCTGTCCTCACTCATCCTCTCTTTATGTCCAAGCATATACATATAAACATATACATATATACACATGTACATACTCATACTAGATTGCTTTCAACCATTCTTGTTGCTACCCTCCCCTACAGGAAACAGCATTGCTAAACACACACACACACACACTTCATCAAGGTAACACCAGGAAAACAGAAAAAGGCCACATTTGTTCACACTCAGTCTCTAGCTCTCATGAGTAATGCACTGAAACCACAGATCCCTATCCACATCCAGGCCCCATAGACCTTTCCATTGTTTATCCCACACACATCACATGCCCTGGTTCAATCCACTGACAGCACATCGACCATGATATACCACATCATTCCAATTCACTCTATTCCTTCCACGCCTCTCACGATCCTGTATGTTCATGCCCTGATCACTCAAAACCTTTTTCACTCCATCTTTCTACCTCCAATTTGGTCTCCCACTTCTTGTTCACTCCACCTCTGACACATATATCCTCTTTGTCTATCTTTCCTCACTCATTCCATAAGTCCAAACCATTTTGACACACCCTCTTCTGCTCTCTCAATCACACTCTTTTGATTTCCACACATCTCTCTTACCCTTTCATTACTCGATCAAACCACCTCACACCACATAATGTCCTCAAACATTCCATTTCCAACACATTCACCCTACTCCGTACAACCCTATCTATAGCCCATGCCTCACAACCATATTCCTTCAAACATACCCATTTTTATTCACTGAGGTAAGGTTCTCTCCCTCCACATATTCTTCATCACTCCCAGAACCTTTGCCTCCTCCCCAAACCTGTGACTCACTTCCGCTAAGTCCACTCCAAGATATCTAAAACACTTCACTTCCTCCAATTTTTCATCATTCAAACTTCATCCCAATTAACTTGTCCCACAACCCTACCTAACCTAATAACCTGGCTCTTATTCACATTTACTCTCAACTTTCTCCTTTCACACACTTTCCCAAACTCAGTCACCAACTTCTTCAGTTTCTCACATGAATGAGCCACTAGAGCTGATTCATTGTCAAACAACTGACTAACTTCCCAAGCCCTCTCATCCACAACAGACTGCATACTTACTATTTTGTGTGTGGTGGGGTGGCGATGGGAATGGATGCAGGCAGTAAGTATGGATATGAACAAGTGTATATATGTATATGTATGTATATGTTGAAATATATATGTATGTATAGACTGAAATATATACATATGCATTTGTGCATGTGTGGGCATTCATGTATATGTATGTGTTTGTAGGTGGGTTGAGTCATTCTGCATCTGTTTCCTTGCACTACCTTGCTAATGCAGGAAAAGGCATTTGAGTATAATAAAAAGAAGATATATATATATATATATATATATATATATATATATATATATATATATATATATATATATATATATATATTTTTTTTTGCCGCTGTCTCCTGCGTTTGCGAGGTAGCGCAAGGAAACAGAGGAAAGAAATGGCCCAACCCACCCCCATACACATGCCTTGATTCAATCCACTGACAGCACGTCAACCCCGGTATACCACATCGCTCCAATTCACTCTATTCTTTGCCCTCCTTTCACCCTCCTGCATGTTCAGGCCCCGATCACACAAAATCTTTTTCACTCCATCTTTCCACCTCCAATTTGATCTCCCTCTTCTCCTCGTTCCCTCCACCTCCGACACATATATCCTCTTGGTCAATCTTTCCTCACTCATTCTCTCCATGTGACCAAAAGATTTCAAAACACCCTCTTCTACTCTCTCAACCACGCTCTTTTTATTTCCACACATCCCTCTCACCCTTACGTTACTTACTCGATCAAACCACCTCACACCACACATTGTCCTCAAACATCTCATTTCCAGCACATCCATCCTCCTGCGCACAACGCTATCCATAGTCCACGCCTCGCAACCATACAACATTGTTGGAACCACTATTCCTTCAAACATACCCATTTTTGCTTTCTGAGATAATGTTCTCGACTTCCACACATTCTTCAAGGCTCCCAGAATTTTCGCCCCCTCCCCCACCCTATGATCCACTTCCGCTTCCATGGTTCCATCCGCTGCCAGATCCACTCCCAGATATCTAAAACACTTCACTTCCTCCAGTTTTTCTCCATTCAAACTCACCTCCCAATTGACTTGACCCTCAACCCTACTGTACCTAATAACCTTGCTCTTATTCACATTTACTCTTAACTTTCTTCTTTCACACACTTTACCAAACTCAGTCACCAGCTTCTGCAGTTTCTCACATGAATCAGCCACCAGCGCTGTATCATCAGCGAACAACAACTGACTCACTTCCCAAGCTCTCTCATCCCCAACAGACTTCATACTTGCCCCTCTTTCCAAAACTCTTGCATTCACCTCCCTAACAACCCCATCCATAAACAAATTAAACAACCATGGAGACATCACACACCCCTGCTGCAAACCTACATTCACTGAGAACCAATCACTTTCCTCTCTTCCTACACGTACACATGCCTTACATCCTCGATAAAAACTTTTCACTACTTCTAACAACTTGCCTCCCACACCATATATTCTTAATACCTTCCACAGAGCATCTCTATCAACTCTATCATATGCCTTCTCCAGATCCATAAATGCTACATACAAATCCATTTGCTTTTCTAAGTATTTCTCACATACATTCTTCAAAGCAAACACCTGATCCACACATCCTCTACCACTTCTGAAACCACACTGCTCTTCCCCAATCTGATGCTCTGTACATGCCTTCACCCTCTCAATCAATACCCTCCCATATAATTTGCCAGGAATACTCAACAAACTTATACCTCTGTAATATATATATATATATATATATATATATATATATATATATATATATATATATATATATATATATGCATCTGGGCATGAGAAGAAAGATCATGAGAGGCAAATGTTTTGGGAGCAGCTGAATGAGTGTGTTAGTGGTTTTGATGCACAAGACCGGGTTATAGTGATGGGTGATTTGAATGCAAAGGTAATGTGGCAGTTGAGGGAATAATTGGTATATATGGGGTGTTCAGTGTTGTAAATGGAAATGGTGAAGAGCTTGTAGATTTATGTGCTGAAAAAGGACTGGTGATTGGGAATACCTGGTTTAAAAAGCGAGATATACATAAGTATACGTATGTAAGTAGGTAAGATGGCCAGAGAGCGTTATTGGATTACGTGTTAATTGACAGGCGCGCGAAAGAGAGACTTTTGGATGTTAATGTGCTGAGAGGTGCAACTGGAGGGATGTCTGATCATTATCTTGTGTAGGCTAAGGTGAAGATTTGTATGGGTTTTCAGAAAAGAAGAGTGAATGTTGGGGTGAAGAGGGTGGTGAGAGTAAGTGAGCTTGGGAAGGAGACTTGTGTGAGGAAGTACCAGGAGCGAATGAGTACAGAATGGAAAAAGGTGAAAGCAATGGAAGTAAGGGGAGTGGGGGAGGAATGGGATGCATTTAGGGAATCAGTGATGGATTGCACAAAAGATGCTTGTGGCATGAGAAGAGTGCGAGGTGGGTTGATTAGAAAGGGTAGTGAGTGGTGGGATGAAGAAGTAAGATTATTAGTGAAAGAGAAGAGAGAGGCATTTGGACGATTTTTGCAGGGAAAAAATGCAATTGAGTGGGAGATGTATAAAAGAAAGAGACAGGAGGTCAAGAGAAAGGTGCAAGAGGTGAAAAAGAGGGCAAATGAGAGTTGGGGTGAGAGAGTATCATTAAATTTTAGGGAGAATAAAAAGATGTTCTGGAAGGAGGTAAATAAAGTGCGTAAGACAAGGGAGCAAATGGGAACTTCAGTGAAGGGCGCAAATGGGGAGGTGATAACAAGTAGTGGTGATGTGAGAAGGAGATGGAGTGAGTATTTTGAAGGTTTCTTGAATGTGTTTGATGATAGAGTGGCAGATATAGGGTGTTTTGGTCGAGGTGGTGTGCAAAGTGAGAGGGTTAGGGAAAATGATTTGGTAAACACAGAAGAGGTAGTAAAAGCTTTGTGGAAGATGAAAGCCAGCAAGGCAGCAGGTTTGGATGGCATTGCAGTGGAATTTATTAAAAAAGGGGGTGACTGTATTATTGACTGGTTGGTAAGGTTATTCAATGTATGTATGACTCATGGTGAGGTGCCTGGGGATTGGCGGAATACGTGCATAGTGCCATTGTACAAAGGCAAAGGGGATAAGAGTGAGTGCTCAAATTACAGAGGTATAAGTTTGTTGAGTATTCCTGGTAAATTATATGGGAAGGTATTGATTGAAAGGGTGAAGGCATGTACAGAGCATCAGATTGGGGAAGAGCAGTGTGGTTTCAGAAGTGGTAGAGGATGTGTGGATCAGGTGTTTGCTTTGAAGAATGTATGTGAGAAATACTTAGAAAAGCAAATGGATTTGTATGTAGCATTTATGGATCTGGAGAAGGCATATGATAGAGTTGATGGAGATGCTCTGTGGAAGGTATTAAGAATATATGGTGTGGGAGGCAAGTTGTTAGAAGCAGTGAAAAGTTTTTATCGAGGATGTAAGGCATGTGTACGTGTAGGAAGAGAGGAAAGTGATTGGTTCTCAGTGAATGTAGGCTTGCGGCAGGGGTGTGTGATGTCTCCATGGTTGTTTAATTTGTTTATGGATGGGGTTGTTAGGGAGGTGAATGCAAGAGTTTTGGAAAGAGGGGCAAGTATGAAGTCTGTTGGGGATGAGAGAGCTTGGGAAGTGAGTCAGTTGTTGTTCGCTGATGATACAGCGCTGGTGGCTGATTCATGTGAGAAACTGCAGAAGCTGGTGACTAAATTTGGTAAAGTGTGTGAAAGAAGAAAGTTAAGAGTACATGTGAATAAGAGCAAGGTTATTAGGTATAGTAGGGTTGAGGGTCAAGTCAATTGGGAGGTAAGTTTGAATGGAGAAAAACTGGAGGAAGAAAAGTGTTTTATATATCTGGGAGTGGATCTGGCAGTGGATGGAACCATGGAAGCGGAAGTGGATCATAGGGTGGGGGAGGGGGCGAAAATCCTGTGAGCCTTGAAGAATGTGTGGAAGTCGAGAACATTATCTCAGAGAGCAAAAATGGCTATGTTTGAAGGAATAGTGGTTCCAACAATGTTGTATGTTGTATGGTTGTGTGGCGTGGGCTATGGATAGAGTTGTGCGCAGGAGGATGGATGTGCTGGAAATGAGATGTTTGAGGACAATGTGTGGTGTGAGGTGGTTTGATCGAGTAAGTAACGTAAGGGTAAGAGAGATGTGTGGAAATAAAAAGAGCGTGGTTGAGAGAGCAGAAGAGGGTGTTTTGAAATGGTTTGGGCACATGGTGAGAATGAGTGAGGAAAGATTGACCAAGAGGATATATGTGTCGGAGGTGGAGAGAACGAGAAGTGGGAGACCAAATTGGAGGTGGAAAGATGGAGTGAAAATGATTTTGTGTGATCGGGGCCTGAACATGCAGGAGGGTGAAAGAAGGGCAAGGAATAGAGTGAACTGGATCGATTTGGTATACCGGGGTTGACGTGCTGTCAGTGGAATGAATCAGGGCATGTGAAGCGTCTGGGGTAAACCATGGAAAGCTGTGTAGGTATGTATATTTGCGCGTGCGGACGTATGTATATACATGTGTATGGGGGTGGGTTGGGCCATTTCTTTCGTCTATTTCCTTGCGCTACATCAAAAACGCGGGAGACAGCGACAAAGCAAAAAAAAAAAAATATATATATATATATATATATATATATATATATATATACATCTTTTCTTTCTTTCAAACTATTCGCCATTTCCCGCATCAGCGAGGTAGCGTTAAGAACAGAGGACTGGGCCTTTGAGGGAATACCCTCACCTGGCCCAATTCTCTGTTCCTTCTTTTGGAAAAAAAAAAAAAAAAAAAAAAAAAAAAAAATATACATATATACATATATATGTATATATGTATATACATATATATATACATATATATATATATATACATATATATATACATATATGTATATACATATATATATATATATTTTTTTTTTTTTTTTTTCATACTATTCGCTATTTCCCGCAATAGCGAGGTAGCGTTAAGAACAGAGGACTGGGCCTTTGAGGGAATATCCTCACCTGGACCTCTCCTCTGTTCCTTCTTTTGGAAAAAAAAAAAAAAAAAAAAAAAAAAAAAAACGAGAGGGGAGGATTTCCAGCCCCCCGCTCCCTTCCCTTTTAGTCGCCTTCTACGACACGCAGGGAATACGTGGGAAGTATTCTTTCTCCCCTATCCCCAGGGAATATATATATATATATATATATATATATATATATATATATATATATATATATATATATATATATATATACATATATATACATATATATACATATATATACATATATATACATATATACATATATATATATATATATATATATATATATATATATATATATATATATATATTCAACAAACTTTCAAAATACTCACTCCATCTCCTTCTCACATCACCACTACTTGTTATCACCTCCCCATTTGCGCCCTTCACTGAAGTTCCCATTTGCTCCCTTGTCTTACGCACTTTATTTACCTCCTTCCAGAACATCTTTTTATTCCCCCTAAAATTTAATGATACTCTCTCACCCCAACTCTCATTTGCCCTTTTTTTCACCTCTTGCACCTTTCTCTTGACCTCCTGTCTCTTTCTTTTATACATCTCCCACTCAATTGCATTATTTCCCTGCAAAAATCGTCCAAATGCCTCTCTCTTCTCTTTCACTAATACTCTTACTTCTTCATCCCACAGCTCACTACCCTTTCTAATCAACCCACCTCCCACTCTTCTCATGCCACAAGCATCTTTTGCGCAATCCATCACTGATTCCCTAAATACATCCCATTCCTCCCCCACTCCCCTTACTTCCATTGTTCTCACCTTTTTCCATTCTGTACTCAGTCTCTCCTGGTACTTCCTCACACAAGTCTCCTTCCCAAGCTCACTTACTCTCACCACCCTCTTCACCCCAACATTCACTCTTCTTTTCTGAAAACCCATACAAATCTTCAACTTAGCCTCCACAAGATAATGATCAGACATCCCTCCAGTTGCACCTCTCAGCACATTAACATCCAAAAGTCTCTCTTTCCGTGCCTGTCAATTAACATGTAATCCAATAACGCTCTCTGGCCATCTCTCCTACTTACATAAGTATACTTATGTATATCTTGCTTTTTAAACCTGGTATTCCCAATCATCAGTCCTTTTTCAGCACATAAATCTACAAGCTCTTCACCATTTCCATTTACAACACTGAACACCCCATGTATACCAATTATTCCCTCAACTGCCACATTACTCACCTTTACATTCAAATCACCCATCACTATAACCCGGTCTCGTGCATCAAAACCACTAACACACTCATTCAGCTGCTCCCAAAACACTTGCCTCTCATGATCTTTCTTCTCATGCCCAGGTGCATATGCACCAATAATCACACATCTCTCTCCATCAACTTTCAGTTTTACCCATAGTAATCGAGAATTTACTTTCTTACATTCTATCACATACTCCCACAACTCCTGTTTCAGGAGTACTGCTACTCCTTCCCTTAATCTTGTCCTCTCACTAACACATTGTTAAATGTGTTTGATGATAGAGTGGCAGATATAGGATGTTTTGGTAGAGGTGGTGTGCAAAGGGAGAGGGTTAGGGAAAATGATTTGGTAAACAGAGAAGAGGTAGTAAAAGCTTTGCGGAAGATGAAAGCCGGCAAGGCAGCAGGTTTGGATGGTATTGCAGTGGAATTTATCAAAAAAGGGGGTGACTGTATTGTTGACTGGTTGGTAAGGTTATTTAATGTATGTATGACTCATGGTGAGGTGCCTGAGGATTGGCGGAATGCGTGCATAGTGCCATTGTACAAAGGCAAAGGGGATAAGAGTGAGTGCTCAAATTACAGAGGTATAAGTTTGTTGAGTATTCCTGGTAAATTATATGGGAGGATATTGATTGAGAGGGTGAAGGCATGTACAGAGCACCAGATTGGGGAAGAGCAGTGTGGTTTCAGAAGTGGTAGAGGATGTGTGGATCAGGTGTTTGCTTTGAAGAATATATGTGAGAAATACTTAGAAAAGCAAATGGATTTGTATGTAGCATTTATGGATCTGGAGAAGGCATATGATAGAGTTGATAGAGATGCTCTGTGGAAGGTATTAAGAATATATGGTGTGGGAGGCAAGTTGTTAGAAGCAGTGAAAAGTTTTTATCGAGGATGTAAGGCATGTGTACGTGTAGGAAGAGAGGAAAGTGATTGGTTTTCAGTGAGTGTAGGTTTGCAGTAGGGGTGTGTGATGTCTCCATGGTTGTTTAATTTGTTTATGGATGGGGTTGTTAGGGAGGTGAATGCAAGGGTTTTGGAAAGAGGGGCAAGTATGAAGTCTGTTGGGGATGAGAGAGCTTGGGAAGTGAGTCAGTTGTTGTTCGCTGATGATACAGAGCTGGTGGCTGATTCATGTGAGAAACTGCAGAAGCTGGTGACTGAGTTTGGTAAAGTGTGTGAAAGAAGAAAGTTAAGAGTAAATGTGAATAAGAGCAAGGTTATTAGGTACAGTAGGGTTGAGGGTCAAGTCAATTGAGAGGTTAGTTTGAATGGAGAAAAACTGGAGGAAGTAAAGTGTTTTAGATATCTGGGAGTGGATCTGGCAGCGGATGGAACCATGGAAGCGGAAGTGAATCATAGGGTTGGGGAGGGGGCGAAAATCCTGGGAGCCTTGAAGAATGTGTGGAAGTCGAGAACATTATCTCGGAAAGCAAAAATGGGTATGTTTGAAGGAATAGTGGTTCCAACAATGTTGTATCATTGCGAGGCGTGGGCTATGCATAGAGTTGTGCGCATGAGGGTGGATGTGCTGGAAATGAGATGTTTAAGGACAATGTGTGGTGTGAGGTGGTTTGATCGAATAAGTAATGTAAGGGTAAGAGAGATGTGTGGAAATAAAAAGAGTGTGGTTGAGAGAGCAGAAGAGGGTGTTTTGAAATGGTTTGGGCACATGGAGAGAATGAGTGAGGAAAGATTGACCAAGAGGATATATGTGTCGGACGTGGAGGGAATGAGGAGAAGTGGGAGACCAAATTGGAGGTGGAAAGATGGGAGTGAAAAAGATTTTGTGTGATCGGGGCCTGAACATGCAGGAGGGTGAAAGGAGGGCAAGGAATAGAGTGAATTGGATCGATGTGGTATACCGGGGTTGACGTGCTGTCAGTGGATTGAATCAGGGCATGTGAAGCGTCTGGGGTAAACCATGGAAAGTTGTGTGGGGCCTGGATGTGGAAAGGGAGCTGTGGTTTCGGGCATTATTGCGTGGCAGCTAGAGACTGAGTGTGAACGAATGGGGCCTTTGTTGTCTTTTCCTAGTGCTACCTCGCACACATGAGGGGGGAGGGGGATGGTAATTCATGTGTGGCGAGGTGGTGATGGGAGTGATTGGGGGCAGACAGTGTGAATTGTGTGCATGGGTATATATGTATCTGTCTGTGTATGTATATATATGTGTACATTGAGATGTATAGGTATGTATATTTGCGTGTGTGGACGTGTGTGTGTGTATACATTGTGTATGGGGGTGGGTTGGGCCATTTCTTTCGTCTGTTTCCTTGCGCTGCCTCGCAATTTAATTTGTTTATGGATGGGGTTGTTAGGGAGGTGAATGCAAGAGTTTTGGAAAGAGGGGCAAGTATGAAGTCTGTTGGGGATGAGAGAGCTTGGGAAGTGAGTCAGTTGTTGTTCGCTGATGATACTGCGCTGGTGGCTGATTCATGTGAGAAACTGCAGAAGCTGGTGACTGAGTTTGGTAAAGTGTGTGAAAGAAGAAAGTTAAGAGTAGATGTGAATAAGAGCAAGGTTATTAGGTACAGTAGGGTTGAGGGTCAATTCAATTGGGAGGTGAGTTTGAATGGAGAAAAACTGGAAGAGTTGTGCGCAGGAGGATGGATGTGCTGGAAATGAGATGTTTGAGGACAATGTGTGGTGTGAGGTGGTTTGATCGAGTAAGTAACGTAAGGGTAAGAGAGATGTGTGGAAATAAAAAGAGCGTGGTTGAGAGAGCAGAAGAGGGTGTTTTGAAATGGTTTGGTCACATGGAGAGAATGAGTGGGGAAAGATTGACCAAGAGGATATATGTGTCGGAGGTGGAGGGAACGAGGAGATGAGGGAGACCAAATTGGAGGTGGAAAGATGGAGTGAAAAAGATTTTGTGTGATCGGGGCCTGAACATGCAGGAGGGTGAAAGGAGGGCAAAGAATAGAGTGAATTGGAGCGATGTGGTATACCGGGGTTGACGTGCTGTCAGTGGATTGAATCAAGGCATGTGTATGGGGGTGGGTTGGGCCATTTCTTTCGTCTGTTTCCTTGCGCTACCTCGCAAACGCGGGAGACAGCGACAAAGCAAAAAAAAAAAAAAAAAATATATATATATATATATATATATATATATATATATATATATATATATATATATATGTATATATATATATATATATATATATATATATATATATATATATATATATATATTTTTTTTTTTTTTTTTTTTTTTTTTTATACTTTGTCGCTGTCTCCCGCGTCTGCGAGGTAGCGCAAGGAAACAGACGAAAGAAATGGCCCAACCCCCCCCCCCCATACACATGTACATACACATGTCCACACACGTGTATACATACCTACACAGCTTTCCATGGTCCACCCCAAACGCCTCACATGCCTTGATTCACTCCACTGACAGCACGTCAACTCCTGTATACCACATCGCTCCAATTCACTCTATTCCTTGCCCTCCTTACACCCTCCTGCATGTTCAGGCCCCGATCACACAAAATCTTTTTCACTCCATCTTTCCACCTCCAATTTGGTCTCCCTCTTCTCCTCGTTCCCTCCACCTCCGACACATATATCCTCTTGGTCAATCTTTCCTCACTCATTCTCTCCATGTGCCCAAACCATTTCAAAACACCCTCTTCTGCTCTCTCAACCACGCTCTTTTTATTTCCACACATCTCTCTTACCCTTACGTTACTTACTCGATCAAACCACCTCACACCACACATTGTCCTCAAACATCTCATTTCCAGCACATCCATCCTCCTGCGCACAACTCTATCCATAGCCCACGCCTCGCAACCATACAACATTGTTGGAACCACTAATCCTTCAAACATACCCATTTTTGCTTTCCGGGATAATGTTCTCGACTTCCACACATTTTTCAAGGCTCCCAAAATTTTCGCCCCCTCCCCCACCCTATGATCCACTTCCGCTTCCATGGTTCCATCCGCTGACAGATCCACTCCCAGATATCTAAAACACTTCACTTCCTCCAGTTTTTCTCCATTCAAACTCACCTCCCAATTGACTTGACCCTCAACCCTACTGTACCTAATAACCTTGCTCTTATTCACATTTACTCTTAACTTTCTTCTTCCACACACTTTACCAAACTCAGTCACCAGCTTCTGCAGTTTCTCACATGAATCAGCCACTAGCGCTGTATCATCAGCGAACAACAACTGACTCACTTCCCAGGCTCTCTCATCCCCAACAGACTTCATACTTGCCCCTCTTTCCAGGACTCTTGCATTTACCTCCCTAACAACCCCATCCATAAACAAATTAAACAACCATGGAGACATCACACACCCCTGCCGCAAACCTACATTCACTGAGAACCAATCACTTTCCTCTCTTCCTACACGTACACATGCCTTACATCCTCGATAAAAACTTTTCACTGCTTCTAACAACTTGCCTCCCACACCATATATTCTTAATACCTTCCACAGAGCATCTCTATCAACTCTATCATATGCCTTCTCCAGATCCATAAATGCTACATACAAATCCATTTGCTTTTCTAAGTATTTCTCACATACATTCTTCAAAGCAAACACCTGATCCACACATCCTCTACCACTTCTGAAACCGCACTGCTCTTCCCCAATCTGATGCTCTGTACATGCCTTCACCCTCTCAATCAATACCCTCCCATATAATTTACCAGGAATACTCAACAAACTTATACCTCTGTAATTTGAGCACTCACTCTTATCCCCTTTGCCTTTGTACAATGGCACTATGCACGCATTCCGCCAATCCTCAGGCACCTCACCATGAGTCATACATACATTAAATAACCTTACCAACCAGTCAACAATACAGTCACCCCCTTTTTTAATAAATTCCACTGCAATACCATCCAAACCTGCTGCCTTGCCGGCTTTCATCTTCCGCAAAGCTTTTACTACCTCTTCTCTGTTTACCAAATCATTTCCCCTAACCCTCTCACTTTGCACACCACCTCGACCAAAACACCCTATATCTGCCACTCTGTCATCAGACACATTCAACAAACCTTCAAAATACTCATTCCATCTCCTTCTCACATCACCACTACTTGTTATCACCTCCCCATTTACGCCCTTCACTGAAGTTCCCATTTGCTCCCTTGTCTTACGCACCCTATTTACCTCCTTCCAGAACATCTTTTTATTCTCCCTAAAATTTACTGATAGTCTCTCACCCCAACTCTCATTTGCCCTTTTTTTCACCTCTTGCACCTTTCTCTTGACCTCCTGTCTCTTTCTTTTATACTTCTCCCACTCAATTGCATTTTTTCCCTGCAAAAATCGTCCAAATGCCTCTCTCTTCTCTTTCACTAATACTCTTACTTCTTCATCCCACCACTCACTACCCTTTCTAAACAGCCCACCTCCCACTCTTCTCATGCCACAAGCATCTTTTGCGCAATCCATCACTGATTCCCTAAATACATCCCATTCCTCCCCCACTCCCCTTACTTCCATTGTTCTCACCTTTTTCCATTCTGTACACAGTCTCTCCTGGTACTTCCCCACACAGGTCTCCTTCCCAAGCTCACTTATTCTCACCACCTTCTTCACCGCAACATTCACTCCTCTTTTCTGAAAACCCATACTAATCTTCACCTTAGCCTCCACAAGATAATGATCAGACATCCCTCCAGTTGCACCTCTCAGCACATTAACATCCAAAAGTCTCTCTTTCGCAAACTGTCAATTAACACGTAATCCAATAACGCTCTCTGGCCATCTCTCCTACTTACATAAGTATACTTATGTATATCTCGCTTTTTAAACCAGGTATTCCCAATCATCAGTCCTTTTTCAGCACATAAATCTACAAGCTCTTCACCATTTCCATTTACAACACTGAACACCCCATGCATACCAATTATTCCCTCAACTGCCACATTACTCACCTTTGCATTCAAATCACCCATCACTATAACCCGGTCTCGTGCATGAAAACCGCTAACACACTCATTCAGCTGCTCCCAAAACACTTGCCTCTCATGATCTTTCTTCTCATGCCCAGGTGCATATGCACCAATAATCACCCACCTCTCTCCATCAACTTTCAATTTTACCCATATTAATTTTACCCATATTAATTTTACCCATATTAATATATATATATATATATATATATATATATATATATATATATATATATATATATATATACATATATTTATCATATTTTATTCATATTTTGCTTTGTCGCTGTCTCCCGCATTAGCGAGGTAGCGCAAGGAAACAGACAAATGAATGGCCCAACCCGCCCTCATACACAAGTCTATACATACATGTCCACACACGCACAATATACATACCTATACATCACAATCTACACATATATATACACACATAGACATATACATATATACACATGTACATAATTCATACTGTCTGCCCTTATCTGTTCCCATCGCCACCCCGTCACACATGGAATAACAACCCCCTCCCCCCTCATGTGTGCGAGGCAGTGCTAGGAAAAACACCAAAGGCCCCATTCGTTCATACGCAGTCTCTAGCTGTCATGTAATAATGCACCGAAACCACAGCTCCCTTTCCACATCCAGGCCCCACACACTTTGCAT
This sequence comes from Panulirus ornatus, assembly GCF_036320965.1. Taxonomy (NCBI): domain Eukaryota; kingdom Metazoa; phylum Arthropoda; class Malacostraca; order Decapoda; family Palinuridae; genus Panulirus; species Panulirus ornatus. The sequence continues at coordinate 44,354,031 of NC_092233.1, forward strand.
GGTTTACCCCAGACGCTTCACATGCCCTGGTTCAATCCATTGACAGCACGTTGACCCCGGTATACCACATTGTTCCAATTCACTCTATTCCTTGCAAGCCTCTCACCCTCCTGCATGTTCAGGCCCCGATCACTCAAAATCTTCTTCACTCCATCTTTCCACCTCCAATTTGGTCTCCCACTTCTCCTAGTTCCCTCCACCTCTGACACATATATCCTCTTGGTCAATCTTTCCTCACTCATTCTCTCCACGTGACCAAACCATTTCAAAACACCGTCTTCTGCTCTCTCAACCACAATCTTTTTATTTCCACACATCTCTCTCACCCTTACATTACCTACTTGATCAAACCACCTCACACCACATATTGTCCTTAAACATCTCATTTCCAGCACATCCACCCTACTGCGCACAACTCTATCCATAGCCCACGCCTCACAACCATACAACATTGCTGGAACCACTATTCCTTCAAACATACCCATTTTTCCTTTCCGAGATAATGTTCTCGACTTCCAAACATTCTTCAAGGCTCCCAGAATTTTCGCCCCCTCCCCCACCCTATGATTCACTTCTGCTTCCATGGTTCCATCTGCTGCCAGATCCACTCCCAGATATCTAAAGAACTTCACCTCCTCCAGCTTTTCTCCATTTAAACTTACCTCTCAATTGACTTGACCCTCAGCCCTACTGTACCTAACAACCTTGCTCTTATTCACATATACTCTTAACTTTCTTCTTTCACACACTTTACCAAACTCAGTCACCAGCTTCTGCAGTTTCTTACATGAATCAGCCACCTGTGCTGTATCATCAGCGAACAACAACTGACTCACTTCCCAGGCTCTCTCATCCACAACAGACTGCATATTTGCCCCTCTTTCCAAAACTCTTGCATTCACCTCCCTAACAACCCCATCCATAAACAAATTAAACAACCATGGAGACATCACACACCCCTGCTGCAAACCTACATTCACTGAGAACCAATCACTTTCCTCTCTTCCTACACGTACACATGCCTTACATCCTCGATAAAAACTTTTCACTGCTTCTAACAACTTGCCTCCCACACCATATATTCTTAATACCTTCCACAGAGCATCTCTATCAACTCTATCATATGCCTTCTCCAGATCCATAAATGCTACATACAAATCCATTTGTTTTTCTAAGTATTTCTCACATACATTCTTCAAAGCAAACACCTGATCCACACATCCTCTACCACTTCTGAAACCACACTGCTCTTCCCCAATCTGATGCTCTGTACATGCCTTCACCCTCTCAATCAATATCCTCCCATATAATTTACCAGGAATACTCAACAAACTTATACCTCTGTAATTTGAGCACTCACTCTTATCCCCTTTGCCTTTGTACAATGGCACTATGCACGCATTCCGCCAATCCTCAGGCACCTCACCATGAGTCATACATACTTTAAATAACCTTACCAACCAGTCAACAATACAGTCACCCCCTTTTTTAATAAATTCCACTGCAATGCCATCCACACCTGCTGCTTTGCCGGCTTTCATCTTCCGTAAAGCTTTTACGACCTCTTCTCTATTTACCAAATCATTTTCCCTAACCCTCTCACTTTGCACACCACCTCGACCAAGACACCCCACATCTGCCACTCTATCATCAAACACATTCAACAAACCTTCAAAATACTCACTCCATCTCCTTCTCACATCACCACTACTTGTTATCACCTCCCCATTAGCGCCCTTCACTGAAGTTCCCATTTGCTCCCTTGTCTTACGCACTTTATTTACCTCCTTCCAAAACATCTTTTTATTCTCTTGGAATTTAATGATACTCTCTCACCCCAACTCTCATTTGCCCTCTTTTTCACCTCTTGCACCTTTCTCTTGACCTCCTGCCTCTTTCTTATATACCTCTCCCACTCATTTGCATTTTTTCCCTGCAAAAATCGTTCAAATGCCTCTGTCTTCTCTTTCACTGATAGTCTTACTTCTTCATTCCACCACTCACTACCTTTTCTAATCAACCCACCTCCCACGCTTCTCATGCCACAAGCATCTTTTGCGCAAGCCATCACTGCTTCCCTAAATACATCCCATTCCTCCCCCACTCCCCTTACCTCCTTTGTTCTCACCTTTTTCCATTCTGTACTCAGTCTCTCCTGGTACTTCCTCACACAAGTCTCCTTCCCAAGCTCACTTACTCTCACCACTCTCTTCACCCCAACATTCTCTCTTCTTTTCTGAAAACCCCCACAAATCTTCACATTTGCTTCCACAAGATAATGATCAGACATCCCTCCAGTTGCACCTCTCAGCACATTAACATCCAAAAGTCTCTCTTTCGTGCGTCTATCAATTAACACGTAATCCAATAACGCTCTCTGGCCATCTCTCCTACTTACATATGTATACTTATGTATATCTCACTTTTTAAACCAGATATTCCCAATCACCAGTCCTTTTTCAGCACATAAATCTATATATATATATATATATATATATATATATATATGTGTGTATGTGTGTGTGTGTGTGTGTGTGTTCCTATGAGTCCACGGGGAAAATGAAACACGTTAAGTTCCCAAGTGCACTTTTGTGTAATAATCACATCATCGGGGGAGACACAAGAGAGAAATACAAGTCAGTTGATATACATCGAAGAGACGAAGCTAGGACGCCATATGGTAAATATGTGATTGTCCAAAACATACAACGAGTGTTCATAAACATCATTTTACAAAAGCGTTCATAAACTTATCATTTTACAAATTTTATCAACAATAAAGTTATCTAATTTGTACAGACCATCACTAATATTAAGATTATAATTCTTTGTGTATCTATTAATAGAAAATTCCATGATATTTCTCTTGGTAATAGAGTTAGAGTTAATAACTGAGATGGCATTACTCCAGTCAACACAATGATCATAGTTTTTAACGTGATCAAACAAGGCATTTGATTCTTGTCCTGTTCTTATACTATATCTATGTTGCTTAAGTCTTACAGAAAGATCCTTACCAGTCTGACCAACATAAAATTTATCACAATTTCCACATGGCACTTTATAGATGCATCCAGGAGAATTTTCTGGTGAATTCCTGATTAAGATATTCTTTATAGTATTATTGTTGCTAAAGGCAACACTTACATTAAAGGATTTAAGCAACATGGGAAGTAAAGTGAAATTATCATTAAAAGGGAGAACTAAAAGATTCTTGGTATCAATGGGAGGTTTGGGCTCAACTCTAGAAAATGATTTCTTTGCTAACATAAGGGATTTATCAATGAAAGATCTAGGGTACTTTAACTCAGATCCAATAGAATACATCTTCTCAAACTCATGATCAATAAACTCTGGACGGCAAATACGTAATGCCCTAAGGAACATAGATTGAAATGATGATAATTTAACTCTGTCATGTTGAGATGAGTAATAATGGATATATGAGCATACATTGGTGGGTTTTCTGTATATGCTAAACTTAAACTTGTTTCCTTGCCTATGGATCATGCAATCTAAAAATGGTAACATACCATTATTTTCATTTTCTACAGTAAATTTGATGGAAGGTACTAAATTGTTAAGTAAGGGGAGAAATATTTGTAAATTTTCATTTGTTGGCCAAACACAAAGAACATCATCTGTATACCTAAACCAAATTGCATTAAAAGGTAGGATATCCTTTACTAATTTTGCTTCAAAAAATTCCATATGAAGGTTACTTAGTACAGGTGAAAGATGGTTATCCATTGCCATACCAAATTTTTGAGCATGATAATCTCCATTGAATTGAAATACACAGTCTTTTATACACAATTTTATCAGTTTAATGAAAACAGACTTTGAAACAGGTAAATGAATATCATCCAAGACATCAAATAAATATTCTAAAAGGTCATCAACTGGAACTTTAGTGGAAAGTGAGGAAACGTCAAAGCCAACTAGCTTGAAATCAAAATTAACATTGATATTGTTTAGCTTGTTGACTAAATCTACATCGTTCATGATATTAGAATTTGATACCTTACCCACTAAAGAGGTTAATAAAGAAACTAACCATTTTGACAATTCATATGTGATGGAGTCTACTGAACTCACTTTAGGTCTTGCTGGAAAATTTTGTTTACGTGTTTTGATAAGTACATGCATGTATGGCAATGAAGTGGACAAAGATGACAAACTTTTGATAAGAAAACTATTACCTTTCAACAACAACTTGATTTCTTTATTGAAATGGGAATTAACTGCTTCTAAGGGATTTTACTAAGTTTAGAATATGTTGTGTTATCATTTAGAAGATCATTGAATTTAGATAAATAGTTACTTTTGTCTAAAATCACATCAGTGTTAGCCTTATCTACTTTAGTAATATGTATATCCTTGTCTTTTTTAAGGTACTAATAGCTCTTATAAATCTTTTAGGGCAATTAGGTTCCACTGGTTTTTACAAACTGGCATATACTAAACCCTTACAGATATTAATTTCATCATTACTTAAATTACTGTATTTCTCTAAATTACAAAAGGACTTTGTGACATCAACACAGCTGGCTTCCCTGTTAGAGCACACAAAACTTATTCATTTATTTATTATACTTTGTTGCTGACTCCCGCATTAACGAGGTAACACAAAGAAAACAGATGAAAGAATGGCCCAACCCACCCACATACACTTGTATATACATACATGTCCACACATGCACACATACATACCTCTCCATCTCAACGTATACATATGTATACATACATAGACATATACATATATACATATGTACATTATCTATACATATTCATTCCTCTTGCCACCCCACCACACATGATACGACAGCCCCCTCCCACCGCATGTGTGCAAGGTAGCACTACGAAAAAGACAACAAAGGCCACATTCGTTCACACAGAACTTTCCATGGTTTACACCAGACACTTCACATGCCCTGGTTCAATCCACTGACACCACGACGACCCCGGTATACCACATTGTTCCAATTCACTCTATTCCTTGCATGCCTTTCACCCTCCTGCATTTTCAGGCCCCGATCACTCAGAATCTTTTTCACTCCATCTTTCCACCTCCAATTTCGTCTCCCACTTCTCCTCATTCCCTCCACCTCTGACATATATATCCTCTTGGTCAATCTTTCCTCACTCATTCTTTCCATGTGAATAACCCATTTCAAAACACCATCTTCTGCTCTCTCAACCACACTCTTTTTATTACCACACATCTCTCTTACCCTTTCATTACTTACTTCATCAAAACCACTCCACACCAAATATTGTCCTCAAACATCTCATTTCCAGCACATCGACCCTCCTCCACACAACTCTATCTATAGCTCATGCCTCGCAACCAAATAACATTGTTAGAACCACCATTCCTACAAACGTGCCCATTTTTGCTTTCCAAGATAATGTTCTCGACTTCCACACATTCTTCAATGCTCCCAGAACTTTCGCCCCCTCCCCCACCCTATGATTCACTTACGCTTCCATGGTTCCATCCACTGCAAAATCCACTCCCAGATATCTAAAACACTTTACATCCTCCAGTGTTTCTCCATTCAAACTTACCTCCCAATTGACTTGTCCCTCAACCCTACTGTACCTAATAACCTTAATCTTATTCACATTTACACTCAGCTTTCTTCTTTCACACACTTTACCAAACTCAGTCACCAGCTTCTGCAGTTTCTCACCCGAATAACCCACCAGCGCTGTATCATCAGCAAACAACAACTGACTCCCTTCCCAAGCTCTCTCATCAAAAACAGACTGCATATTTGCCCCTCTTTCCAAAACTCTTGCATTCAACTCCCTAACAACCCCATCCATAAACAAATTAAACAACCATGGAGACATCACATACCCCTGCCGCAAACCTACATTCACTGAGAACCAATCACTTTCCTCTCTTCCTACACGTACACATGCCTTACATCCTCGATAAAAACTTTTCACTGCTTCTAACAACTTGCCTCCCATACCATATATTCTTAATACCTTCCACAGAGCATCTCTATCAACTCTATTATATGCCTTCTCCAGATCCATAAATGCTACATACAAATCCATTTGCTTTTTTAAGTATTTCTCATATACATTCTTCAAAGCAAATACCTGATCCACACATCCTCTACCACTTCTGAAACCACATTGCTCTTCCCCAATCAATACCCTCCCATATAATTTACCAGGAATACTCAACATACTTATACCTCTGTAATTTGAGCACTCACTCTTATCCCCTTTGCCTTTGTACAATGGCACTATGCAAGCATTCCACCAATCCTCAGGCACCTCACTATAAATCATACATGCATTAAATAACCTTACCAACCAGTCAACAATACAGTCACCCCCTTTCTTAATAAATTCCAATACAATACCATCCAAACCCGCTGCCTTGCCGGCTTTCATCTTCCGCAAAGCTTTTACTACCTCTTCTCTGTTTACCTAATATGAAACAACTATTCGAAATACTAAGTACTCGAATACCCTTCGTCACACAATGGTGAGCAACGGGGTCCATCGGTTGTTTCCGAACAGACCACATAGCCAGATGATAGCGTTTTACCGAACCTGACTGTAAAACGCTATCAGCTCGCTATGTGTTCAGTTCGGAAACAACCGATAGACCCCCTTGCTCACCATTGTGAGACGAAGGTTATTCGAGTACTTAGTATTTCGAATAGTTGTTTCCTATTATACAGTCCCTTAGCCTAGCGGTTAGCATGCCTGCCTCTTGCACAAGGGGTCCCAGGTTCGATCCTGACTGTTGGAGCTTTGTATGTTCTATGAAGGTGCGCATTCATATACACTTTATTTGTATTCATATAAATCCGCGTTGTACAGTCAGGTTCGGTAAAACGCTATCAGCTGGCTATGTGTTCTGTTCGGAAACAACCGATAGAACCCGTTACTCACCATTGTGAGACGAAGGGTATTCGAGTACTTAGTATTTCGAATAGTTGTTTCCAATTAGCGGTTAGCATGCCTGCCTCTTGCAAAAGGGGTCCCAGGTTCGATCTTGGCTGTTGGAGCTTTGTATGTTATATATATATATATATATATATATATATATATATATATATATATATATATATATATATATGCACAACTCTATCTATAGCTCATGCCTCGCAACCAAATAACATTGTTAGAACCACCATTCCTTCAAACGTGCCCATTTTTGCTTTCCAAGATAATGTTCTCGACTTCCACACATTCTTCAATGCTCCCAGAACTTTCGCCCCCTCCCCCACCCTATGATTCACTTACGCTTCCATGGTTCCATCCACTGCAAAATCCACTCCCAGATATCTAAAACACTTTACATCCTCCAGTGTTTCTCCATTCAAACTTACCTCCCAATTGACTTGTCCCTCAACCCTACTGTACCTAATAACCTTAATCTTATTCACATTTACACTCAGCTTTCTTCTTTCACACACTTTACCAAACTCAGTCACCAGCTTCTGCAGTTTCTCACCCGAATAACCCACCAGCGCTGTATCATCAGCAAACAACAACTGACTCCCTTCCCAAGCTCTCTCATCAAAAACAGACTGCATATTTGCCCCTCTTTCCAAAACTCTTGCATTCAACTCCCTAACAACCCCATCCATAAACAAATTAAACAACCATGGAGACATCATATACCCCTGCCGCAAACCTACATTCACTGAGAACCAATCACTTTCCTCTCTTTCTACACGTACACATGCCTTACATCCTCGATAAAAACTTTTCACTGCTTCTAACAACTTGCCTCCCATACCATATATTCTTAATACCTTCCACAGAGCATCTCTATCAACTCTATTATATGCCTTCTCCAGATCCATAAATGCTACATACAAATCCATTTGCTTTTTTAAGTATTTCTCATATACATTCTTCAAAGCAAATACCTGATCCACACATCCTCTACCACTTCTGAAACCACACTGCTCTTCCCCAATCAATACCCTCCCATATAATTTACCAGGAATACTCAACATACTTATACCTCTGTAATTTGAGCACTCACTCTTATCCCCTTTGCCTTTGTACAATGGCACTATGCAAGCATTCCACCAATCCTCAGGCACCTCACTATAAATCATACATGCATTAAATAACCTTACCAACCAGTCAACAATACAGTCACCCCCTTTCTTAATAAATTCCAATACAATACCATCCAAACCCGCTGCCTTGCCGGCTTTCATCTTCCGCAAAGCTTTTACTACCTCTTCTCTGTTTACCTAATATGAAACAACTATTCGAAATACTAAGTACTCGAATACCCTTCGTCTCACAATGGTGAGCAACGGGGTCTATCGGTTGTTTCCGAACAGACCACATAGCCAGCTGATAGCGATTTACCGAACCTGACTGTAAAACGCTATCAGCTCGCTATGTGTTCTGTTCGGAAACAACCGATAGACCCCCTTGCTCACCATTGTGAGACGAAGGTTATTTGAGTGCTTAGTATTTCGAATAGTTGTTTCCTATTATACAGTCCCTTAGCCTAGCGGTTAGCATGCCTGCCTCTTGCACAAGGGGTCCCAGGTTCGATCCTGACTGTTGGAGCTTTGTATGTTCTATGAAGGTGCGCATTCATATACACTTTATTCGTATTCATATAAATCCGCATTGTACAGTCAGGTTCGGTAAAACGCTATCAGCTGGCTATGTGTTCTGTTCGGAAACAACCGATAGAACCCGTTACTCACCATTGTGAGACGAAGGGTATTCGAGTACTTAGTATTTCGAATAGTTGTTTCCAATTAGCGGTTAGCATGCCTGCCTCTTGCAAAAGGGGTCCCAGGTTTGATCTTGGCTGTTGGAGCTTTGTATGTTATATATATATATATATATATATATATATATATATATATATATATATATATAT